>NW_028186701.1:443094-488094 GCF_003343005.1 Rhea americana | reverse complement strand
GTGATGTTAAACTTCTGCTAATATTGGTTGATTTGTACCTGGTACCATATAAAAAAGTGAAAATGATATATTTTATTCCATTCCAGCAGCTCCTCATCTAAAAGGCTTTGTCTCAAACATCCATTTTGATAGATATTTTTTTAAAAAAAACTATTGAAGACTACCTCCTAATATCCACAATTGATCTTAGCAGTGTACCTTTCTTGTTCTCAGTATGAGCTGTAATATCCTTATCAGCATTCTTTTAGTTTTAACCCCGATTAGTGTTTTTGGTGAGGAATCTCATTAACTACAGTAAGCCCATCTTCCTTTATGATTTCCTTTGGAATTGTAATGTACGAAAAGGCCACCAAGGTCAATGCCCAGGGCACAAATTCTTCTTTAAATCATCATTCAACTCAGAGTAACAACATTCTCCTCAGAAATAGACGTTTTTAAAGATCTGGAGCAAACTGCTCGGTTTCTTGGAAGTCAAAATGATCCAGAAGGAAAAGTAAAAATTAAGAGCATAGGAAATTAAGTCTAGGGATCCACAGAGTCATTATTTATTAGATACATATAAATTTTCTTTTAACTTGTGTAATTCTTCCACTCTCTGCTCCCCAAAGTTGTACATTACACTTTTTTGAATGAGAAAGAGGCATTCTTTTAGTTACATTGGTCTACATTTTGGCTAGATTGGCCTAGATTTTGACGATGTTAAAGATGCTATTGAGGTAGTATCTTTTAAGCTTTAGCAATAGCAATTGTGTTTTGCCTAATATATAGATTGTAATTTAGCTGCATTTCTTGTGTATGTTAAAGAACAAAAAATCCTTTCTCTTTCCCACTTAAAACAACACTATTTATGCCATACTATTTTATTAATAGCAATGTCAAAAATGTATGGAACACATAGCAGAGTATTTCACAATTGTAATTCAAATCTCTACTGCCATTACACAAAACCAAACTAAGTGGAATAACAGAATGGCACCTAACTGTGGCTAAACATGAGAGTTTGGCCCTTGCCTTACTAAAGGAGTCTGTATTCTTTTGAATTAAATATTTTAGAATAAATATTTTTGAAATAATTTGTATTTTTAACTAATGGTAATTTTCACACTGGCTATTGCAGAAATAAAAAGTAAAATAGGTGATGATCCAAATGTTACAATTTATCCTGTTCTACCTTATAAAAAGGAACAATATGATCAGGTTGGCCCAGCTGTAAGATAAAAGCTAGAAGAAGTAATACAAGGAATCTTTATCTCACTACACTGAAATTAATTTTGGTGATGGTGAAATTTGTTAGTAATCTATGCTTTATTTTAAAACTCGTTAATTTTTAGTTTACTCAGATACCAATTTGCTGAAATGAAGGGGAAATAGAAATGAATGTACCAGATCTATAGGTGTGCTCCACTACTTTCAGTGAGGCTGTACCCTAACTGCAAAAATGTGATATGAAAGTAGACACTGACATTCCCGCTCCGTAACTGTTTTTTACTCAAATATTCAGCATCATAATTTTAGGGAGTAGATTTCCTAAAGTTTCCCCCTAAAATTAAATTCATGTTAAAAATTGCAGATGTACCTACTAATCTGTATAGTAGAGATTGACGTAGTAGGAGGGCACAGATGATAAGAATTGTGTGGCCACACATGGTGTGGTACATTTTCACCCTTTAGTTTATGTGTTTTGCTTTCCACTGCCACATTTTCTGGTGACTTTATCTGGTCTCATTCAATCATGCTGTGCACATCACAGTCACTTACTGACAAGCAGCTCTGGCTGAAGCATTCAGAGAAACAACCTTCCCCAAACAAAGCAGGCAAGTCCTGTTTCTCTTAAGATAAAATCTGCTGATCTCATTATTGATTGTCTGCTTTCAGGGGTTTTGTTTCCTGAAAGTTTGATATGGGGCAACAGAGGTGACAAAAGATTGGCACTGCGACCTGGAAATTAAATGGTCCACTATTAGATCAACGTCAAATAGGGTGAGGCTGAAGTGTTTGGCAAAAGCATTAGATGCTGTCTTGACTTAATCTCTTTCTCCCTCTCTCTCTCTCTTTCTTTTTCTCTCTCTCCTTTATCTTGAATCTGTTTTAACCCTCCCAGGCAATTTACTATCCTTGTCATTGATTTTTATCACCTAATGTGCCCCAATGAAGAATTACTTTTTGAATGATAAAGCAGCTTCCTGATTTAAACAATTGTATGCCTCACCTTAATGTAAAAATAACCCCTGAAAGAAAAAAAAAAATAGTAGGTATTACCATTTATCACTGACTAGTGGAAACCTTGTGATTTTGAAAGGAAGATCAGCTTCTCTCTTCCTGTGGAGGGGAAAACTGTACTAGATGGTGAACCCACTCTTTTATTACAATATAACCATTAAGAAACGAATCACAGCAGCAAATTACAGTCAGCATGCTGGAGGGAAGAAAGAGAAAAAAGCAAAATCTGCTCAGTAAAGCAAACTTGCAGTTGACATCCAATGTTTTCTGCAAGTAGATAGCTTGTAACATGCTGTAATACACTTTTCCCTGTAAAATGTTTTGGTTTGGACATTTAAGAAGTGTTTGGAACTTAGAAGGGAGACAATGAGAAAAACAGAGAGAGAAAATCTTTTCTAGTAATCCTTCTTCATCCTTCCTCTTTTTGTATCACTTCCTCTCCATATGCCCCTCTATAGGTCATTGGAAAAACCCTCTTTTTTTTCCTTCTGTAGGCCCTAAAGAGAAGTTTATATTATCGGGTATTCTATGAAGGTATTCGTTACATTATTTGCCATCATTTTTTGTTTGTTTACATTTTTAACTGTAATGTATAAGAGAAGATCTATTTTTCAGAGTATAAGAGCTAGCAGGAGTATCTGGTATCTAGAGAGAGTTTTCCTCACTTGAGTGATGAAGTGTATTAGAGAAAGTTTTGTTTTGAGTAGTATTTATGTACACAAGTCAGCACTAGAATTCTGCTCGTGAAAATGCTTTGCAAAACCACAAATCAGTCTTGAATCCAAACAACCACTTACTGCTTTTAGATGAAACTAGTATGAGTAAGAAATCATTTCAGCAAGGGTCCCATTTGGAGAATGCTTTAGAACCAAAACCATTTAGACAAAAAAAGTGTATTTCTTGGTTCCAGAAAAACAATGTTGTCTGGGTAACAGCTCTTCATCCAGAGCTCTTCATACAGTTTCAGCTTGTGCTTTACAGATTTCAGAGAAAGTTTCAGCTTATTGATGATACAGACTCTGTGAAATATTTTTTTAGGGATCCACAAACTGGAAAAAGTGGAAAATGAATATTTTAGCTCAACTTTGACAAATATAGGCTATAGTTTGCCCACAATGTTATGATTTTGTCATGCATCTGATGATGTTTTATACTTTTCTTAAAGATTCCTTTCTGCAGTCTCTTGAATATAAGACAATATCAAATTGATTTTTTGTTCAGTAACTTCATTGCCAACTAGACCATTACTCATGTATTCCAAAATGGTAGGTATTCCAAAATATCCTGATTTTTGATCTAGTCTTATACTTTCGGGCAACGGAATATCTGATCTTTGATCTGTGGGGGTTGATTGCATGCTAAAAGGTCCATATTTAGTCAACTCCAAGACTAATGGAACCATATGTTTGTAGGAATCCACTTTCCAATAAGATTGCTCTGAGGAAAAATCAGTAATCTAGTTCTCCCTCAAGGGTAAAAGACAGGAGGAAATCTATGAAGGCRTTATAAATCTTTGCCAGAGGAATTAGAAATTAATACAAGTGAAAATTTCGACACTGACTCATCTCTAGAAAATAATCAAACATATTGTTACTGAACTCATCTTTTTTTTTTTTTTTTAAGTTATACTACTGAAAGTTAATTTTAGAACTTTATTACTTTATTCCATTAGCTCTTTCAGCCACCCTGGCTGAATTTGATAATAGAATATGCATCTATGTGGGTCCTAGGATGTCAGCACTAACAGTAGAAATAGTTGTATGGGATATTAAAACACCGATACTGATATACATATATTAGTATAATAGTACTATAATAGTAAACAACTTCAAAGCTCTCTAATGTGAAATTAAGTCTTTTAACACCTGGAATTTGTGGCATTGATTCTTAATTCTAGAGTCATATGTGGGTATATATATGCCCATCAGTCCCTCCYTGTCACCTCTGCTCTCCCTCTTTATATGTTATATAGGGAAAGAAGCACACTTAAAATATATTAGTTCTTATCTATAGAACTTTCTTCTTTGTCAGTATATTCCCTTAGCAGCTCTGATTTTCTTGTTCTCAGACACTGAATTTTTCTTATCTTCTTAACAGGAAAAGAAATACATTGCTTTTCTAAAATGAACAATTAGCATCACACTTCAGGTATTTGAACTATCACATGAATATTTGTGGTCTAGTTGCATATACGCTCCTCTTCAAGTACTTACAAGCTTTTTTTTTTTTTTTCATTCTGAAGTTTGAAGCTTTGTATTATACTGAGTATATCAGCCTGCAGAAGACACTTTGAGCCTCATGCGGCTCTTTATGTATCTGAATCCAAGGTCATTCAGAATTTCTAGTCTTCTTCTTGTAGCATAGTACAGTTTCCTTTCAAAAACTGCAGGAAAATCTTACCATTTTACCATTACTAGCAATTACCATCCAGTTTAAAATTATCATGTAAACTCTTTAAACCTAGTCATTTGCCACAGAATATTCAAAACTAAACAAATGACAACAAAAAATCTGAATCCCTAAAACTTTAATTGGGTCTTTGTAGTCTAACTAAACTTTTCTCTTCACCTACATTTTCTTGTATGCGACAAAAGCTAAAAGGTACTTGCTAAATCAAAGAAAAATAGAACTTGGCTACTATGAAGACTAAGCTGGTTAGAATAACTCAGTTTCCTAGTGAAATATGCTGCCTCTTTTTAAATTATATTAAATCTAAGGATAACTCAGATATCGAGTATGAGAATATGTAGAATGGTATGTCTGGCCCGCCTTTAACAGATAAAAAAAAAAATGTAAGACATGTTGAGTGGTGAATAGCACAGATCTTGCTGAGCAAAAAGCACAACATGTACTGTGTTGGCTTGCCTTATGGCTGAAATGAAGGCAAGGTGAGCCAAGACATTCAGCCTATATGCTGGCATATACCAGTTTCCATTCAAATATACTTTTTTGTCCTTTATCCAGGGAGCTTTCACTGGAAACTCCATTTAAGTTTTATACGAGAAATAGCAGACATATTTAAAGCAACTTAAAAAGCACATTTTCAGAGTCTAAACCTTTTAGGTTGTGCAGGCAAAGATGCAAAATTTTTCATATCTGAATCTATATTTCATTTTTTAGCTAACTCTGATTTTAGGATTACTGATTCTGTTGTTGTTGTTTCTAATCACTATATGTTCTGTTGGCCGGCATAATAGCACAAGACGCCTAAAGTGCAGAATATTTAAGCTGTCACTGGACAGGCTAATCACTATCATGTAGATAAGAATTAAGTTACGGAGTGAGTATATGCATTGTTATGCCTCCGAATCTTGAGAGCATAGTACCTCTAAACAGGGGAGCAATGACAAGCATCTGGGGACAGGCCAAGGACAGAAACTTATTGACTCTGCTTAGCTGAAACCAGAGCAGCATGTCTGATTATAGCCTTAGGCCCTGTTCCCTTTTGCACTTTACCTATTCCAAAATGTTTGCTGTATTGGGGTCTTTGAAAGGTGAGCTTGTAGGACTGCTGAGGTGGCTCTGCTGCCCTCAGAAATGGCTTCTGGCACCACAGCATTTCCCCATAGGAAGCAGGGYAATTTGGAGAACATTTGAGCTGACGTCCTAGTAAATTCCCTGTTAAAGATACATTTAATTATTTAGTCTGTCTTGTTTATGGAACCTCATAAAAATGGTAAATATTACTAAATCTTAGGAATAGCAATAAATATTATAAAGGTTAAAGATATATGCAAAGATTAAAGCTTTCGGTAATTTTATATACTCCCAAATTATTTTTTTTTAAAATATATGCATGACATTTCAACAGAAAGACACAGGAGAGACAATAGGGAAACAAAACAATAGATAACTTAAAGGGAAATTTTCCCATTTGAGATTTTACTTCACTTTCTATTGTTGTGTCCTTACTCTCAGCTATACTTCATGAGATTTAAATTCTTCCTTTTACCCATTAGCCCCGTCAAAGAAGTAGAAATCCAAAGAACACTCAAACCAGGCTTAATTTGAAAAACTATAGCATAGCCATACATATACAGGTAATATTTCCTTCTTCATGCTCTATATCTATGCTGTAGTCTCTTATAACATCTCAAGCTGCCTATATATTAAATCTGTAGTGGATTAGGAGTCACCTATGCCAGCTGAATGCTCCTTCAGTCTGAGCAAATTGCAGTGTAATAATCTCTTAATTTCTCCCAGTGCACTCAGTAGTAATAAGTGAGTGCAATTGCTCAGTTATTTTGAGGGAAAGAAACTCTCAAAAATTTTTTTTGATATAATAGTGGGTAAACCCACCTGCTGGGAGCATTTACGGTCAGAGATGTCTCATCTTGTTAGGAAACAATGTTAAACTGTGTAAGGTTCGTCTAGGTTTCTCTACTCTGCCACTCCAATGGCATCCACTGTAGTAGCTCACTACTATTACTCACTTCAGAAAGATTTTTTACTGCACCAGACTTTTAAGTGTTACCTTGGCTGTCCCCATCTCTGCAGTGGTGCCTTTGAATGAGGAGAAGAAATTCCTTCATATAGCAAGTCATATATTTCACTCCATCTCATTTATTTGACCATCAGATGCTCTTTGCTCAGTAAATCTATTTGCCCCAGTGTGAATGCCAATACCCTAATGGCAATGAAAATATATTTATGAAATTTATTCATACAGGGACATGCACATATACATTGTACAGGCTACAATTAGTGACCTGGGCAAGAATACAGAAAAATATTTGGAAGAAAAGTTCATTCCAATATTTTTCTCAGGGATAAGGAGGTAAATATACCATTTGGGGCAAATAGATGAAGGATCAATGGATGATAAAGTTAGAACTATCTTTCAAATGTATTTTCAGAGGTAATTAATGTATATTAACACTGAACACAGTATACTCCTTCTCTTTTTTAATAGTATTACTTACTTTTTATCCATCTTGGTTCTCACTGAAAGAAAGTGATAATGAAAGATATTTAAAAAATTAAGCACATTCTTTGAATTTCAACAATATTTGCAAATGGTTAGTCTTTTATTACCATTAACACCCACATTTGAATGGGACTTCATAGCTTTGCCCAAGACTTGTTTTTATGGACAGGAACTTAATATACTCTCATGTCATTTGTGAGGTTATACACGATTTTTTTTTACCATTTCTGACTATATTCTGCTCCTGGACTGATCTCTTCTAGGCCATATATTTTGTATATTGTTAGAGAACAAGAAGAAAATTTTGGAGAAAGGTTCAAAGTGTTGAACCAGCCTCTACTTCTACTGGTGTAAAAGTTAAGCACTTTTGTATCCTCAGCCAAAGGTAAGTTTAGTATTAACTGGTTACCTACTGAAATCTGTCAACTGATTTCAGTGGATGTGGATCATCCTGCCATCAAGATTCAAGTGTTACCAAGACTTAGTAAAATAGCAAAATAAAGGAATGGTTGTCTGAAGAAGAAAGTCATCAAAAGAATGTGATTTGATCTACTCAGGAAAGAAGTGTAAATGTAGACAAACTTTGGCTTTGAAGATTGTCTGACCTCAACAGAACCAAACTAAAGCAAACCATACACACAATAAATAGATGAGTTAAAAAAGCACTAACAGCATGGAAATTCCACAGGATAGGTCATAGCAATTGTTTAGTTATGCACCCCAACATCTACCACTATGCATATTAGTTTTGCACTGGCTCCTGTTGTGCTGCTTCATGCTTACATTGTATGGGCCAGGAGGGAACTGAGTAGACAAATCACTCCTGATGTCTGTTGTCCTTCTGGTAGCTTCTTGGAAGTACTGAAAGTTGCAATGGCTTTTCCTCTTACATTCTGCTCCCCCAATCTTTTGGGTTCATTTGTATTATGCTTTCCCCAGTGACAAAATGCTGAATAGCTGCGAATGCACATTTCCTTGTGCTTTCTGACTGTGAATTTTTGGCTTCCAACAGTACATGATAATTTCAGCCAAGAAGGAAAATAATATCCTTTATATGTGATGTTCCACTAGTAAAGAGTCAATTTTCTTTATCCATCTGCAAATTGTTTTGGACTGTGAATTATGCAGATTGTGCAATAAAGGCATATAACACTCATATCACATGTTCCTAGAAAATAGATCTGTTTTATAGGGGTATAACTTAGTTTGAATGTGGTCCTTAGTATTCTTCACTGGTCTCTATCAATTCATTAGTATTTAAATTTATGTTAATTTCATCAAGGTGTGAAAAGATTTTTTTGCATATACATGAACTAACGATATTACTATTCAATCAGCTATTTTCCTTTTTTTACCCAAGAGGAGCTTGTTGTGTGTTAACTGAAAGAGAAAAGGGGAGACTATAAAAGTATATTTTTGAAAACTCAGGAAATGTAGTCACATTTTAAAGGAGCTTCTTCTCTAGTATGGGTAAAAGTTTTTAATGACATGTAGGCAGTCTGTTACAGTTGTAGGTCATATAAACAGGATAGAGAACCATCACATAGCAAATGTCTATTATCTTACAAGGTTATCATCTCAGGACATTTCGGTGTTACACAAAAACTACTAACATTTTATAGAAAGGCAGTTTGTGTCATTGAAATGTATAATTGTTTATTCCATTTCAAAGTTGAATGAATACTGGAACTCAAATTTGAAATGTTGCATATTTTCTTGAGACATAAGAATGTAAATTAAAATTTTTGGAAAAAGCAGCTCATATATTTAATTGCGAAACAATTAAAATTTTCTAATGGCACCATTCTCAGTTCAAAATAATCTTAGGAAATAGATGCATTCCTAAGAGGCTAAATTTGAATTCTGTTGTTCATGTTGAATGTTACCCTCCATTTTATTCCACTTCTGGAAAAAGGCACTATTTCTACTGGGCCAGAATAATTCATTGTCCTTAGTATTTATAAACCATATCCTTTTATTGACTATGTGAATGAAAACAAAAGGTATATTCAGAGCATTTCCAAAGATCTTTTAAGTAGCTCAGCAAAGCACATAATCCAGGCCTTGTCTTACATGTCTGTGATGATACAGTTTAATAGTGTTATAAGGCTGTGTGGTGTGTAGTTGTCATGATGGTAGATTGTGCAGGTCTGTATAGATTTACTGTCATTCTTTAGGCTTTTCATACATGACAGAGGTTGTCTGAAGCACAGCAGGAACATGAAGCTTGCAGGGGTTAAGTGTTGTTTGCCTCCTGGCCTGCTACATAGTCCTCTCCGCACACATACAGAGATGAGGTGCAGGGTACATTCGTCACTGAGCTGATGACATGATGGATTACTCATGTCATTGTCAGTATAGTCAAAATTACACTGCTGCTGATAAGGCAGTTCTTTTCCTTTTCTCTGTCTGAATGAAGCTATTTTCCCCTCTGATTTTAAAACCATCTTATAAATATTCCCTAAATCAAAGATGGAAAATGCTATTTTTAATTTCACTTAATAGCTTTGGACCACAGGAGATGTTCCTTTGAAGATGACTTTCAAAATGGACAATGCATATTAAAGACTTTATGTCACTTGGTTTCTTCCTGTCCTGAAAGAAACGCTTTAAGGGAGATGCTGAATATTTTTCTGAGCTCACTATTCCTCGCTATTTATTAGTGAGGCAGGCCCAGGTCTGAGTCTCAAGCATTTGCTTACTTATTATTATTATTATTCTTTTTAAGGTATACAAAGAAAGAGATAGCTATCTGTAGTAACACTAGAAGAGAATAAAGCACTGAAGCCAGGAAGTGCTCTGGAAAAGAGCTTTGTAATACAAGGGTGTGCCAATAAGAGTATTCAGCCTAGGCCCTAATTCTACTTGGTTCTGTGTCAGTCATGAACTTTTCTACCTGACACTTTTTCAGGAATTAGACCCAGTCTTAACTGTTCACAATGCCTTTCCTAACCTAACCCCATGAGCCTAAGAGCAGGATTAAGATTCAGCTCATTTTTCACTGAAGTCGTGTAGGAAACATGGCTGATGACACAAATGGACAAACATATTTGGTGAACAAGCATGAAAGAACCATCCTAGGCTTCACATTAGGCTACACAAATCTAGCTTCCATGGCAGCCGATAGGAAATTCTGCTGCTTTCATGATGCACAGCAGCATTGTTGGTACACAATAAGCATCTCAACAACTCGCCTAATTGTTTCTTATAGTCTTATCCAGTGAAAATCAAAATTTTCACTGGAGAAATTCCGCCTGGACACAGAAACTGGAATCATTATCCAATTACTGGAAACTGAGAAGAGTTGTTATAAAGTATATGCATGAATGTATACAATAGCAATAACCTTTTTATTATTCTAGGTCCTTGCAGCCTGTGCTCTTAATATGAAATATATACAATTTCCATCACACTGTAGATTCCATTTTATTTACATTTTCTTAAGGGTATGGTGTTTTTCTGTGCGCATGTATCTATCCACATCACATTTACATGATACAAACATTGTTTATGTTTGTCTTTATATGTCATCTCATCATTACAAATATTCATAGCACAGAAAACTACCAAATTATTTCCAACTTAAAAACAGAAATGCTTTCAAAAACGCACAATCATATATGTCTACAAACCGGAAAATCTTTCTCCAGAAGCTACAGAATGGTTGACTGATTTGAAGAGAAACAAAACAACAAAAGCTTGCATATGCACATCAAGAGTAAAGGGAGAACATCTCTCCTACACTTGCACACACGCATATGCTGATATATCTAAATAGCTTTATTTTGAAGTTTTAATCAGATTTAAATTGAAAGTCATTGAGGAGAACTGTGTGGTCTGAATTTTAATCCCTGAACCCACTGGTTTTTTTTACTATTGCATGTGGTGTGGCCTTGAATTGCAGAATGTTTTAAACATACATAATGAGCTCAATGTCAAATTGTTGAGCCTTTTGTCTTTAACAATACACACTTAGCTCAGCTAAATGAATAGAAATTACTTTAGTGAATTATAAAAGCCAAGGTTTTACAGTGCACTAATACTGACATTAATTAGTTTAGACATGGTCACATTTTGCAAATATATCAGATTAAAATCAAACTTCTAGAAAAGTAACATGCATTAGTAAAGAGTCCAAATTGAAACAGTCATAGACACTGGATAAAAGTACTTCTTCCACCACATGAGCAATTTTTCTTTTCTCTAATTGTTCACATTTGTTCACATCAGATACATTTAGAACATGCACAGTAGTGACTGAATGGCAAGAATCGGAAAGAAATAATGTAAATAGTACATGTAATCTCTCTAACTTGGAAAGAGATTAGATCTCCAATTCATAACAGACACTTTCTTCTATCATATTTCCTAAAGGGCATTTGTAATAGGATAACTTTTCTAATGTTAGAAAATGAGAGAACTTACTTCTTCCCCCTAAAATCAGGAACAGTATTCAGAAATTTACAGTGAATGGCAATTCATCCTTTAGAAATCCCTTCAACCTAGTATGAGAGTTGCTGCCAGAGATCTGAATGCTTTTGCCTAAATCTCTGTAATCCAATAAGCTTTTGTGTTTAGCAGCTTGTTTTGAAACTTGTATAGCACCCCAGCCTGTGTCTCCGTATGTTCCTTTGCAGGCAGGTGAGTGCCTGAGGGCCTGATTATTATTCAAGCCAGGAGGCCTTCACAGCCCCAACTAGAATGTAATTTGTAATTAACTGTCATTTACTTCTGTCTGCACTGACTTGTTGTTCAAAAGACAATGTATCTGAGCTGGTCACCAGTTTCTCTTTGTTGTGTATATGATGTCTCTCAGATCTAGTTGTATAGCTAATGTTTAGAAAACCAAGTGTTTGCACTCGCAACCAAAGTGGGAAGGAGATTTAATTGATTTTTTTCCCCTAAATAAATCAGCTATATGTAATTTTGAACACATAGGCATACAAAATGTAGTGTTTGGTGGTCTGGGATGAGTTTCTGAGCAGAATAATTAAGTTCTTATGAGACGTATTTCATTGAACCACGTTATGGATAGAGCCTTCACAATTTGAACTTACAGTTGACAGCTGTAAACTCCAAGTGTATATTTAAGCTGTGGGCATTTCTCTTAATCCATTTTAAACACTACAGCTGTATTTTCTCACAGAAGATGTACCCATATTGTGAATTTGTAATTGTACCCATAATAATCTTTTGTTAACTGAAATAAACAAAGAATATTATAACATCCACATTTACTCTTTAATAATTGTGCTTTGAATTATTATTCAAATAATTTGAATTCACAAATATTAAGGAAAAAATAAAATTCTTTTCTATTTAAACTCTTTTGTGTACTTACCTATGGAGAAAGTCTACATTACCATGTTTAACAGTAAATATCTCCCCACAATGCCATTTTAAAAATAGGTAAAGCTTATATAACACTGACCTTTAGCTCAGCTAAAAACAAGAGCCTGTGATCTTTTTTAGAAGGGAATTTTGGGGCTGTTTTTTCTCTTTCGTTGCTGCTGTTGTTTTTGATGAAGTTGCCTTCACAGGTGCCATTAGAACTACCTTGCTTCTGGCAGCCTGAGTAAGGGACTTCCTTGCCAGGACACTAGGGCAACACCACCACCAAGCTGCTGCACACCTCTGTGGGCATCTATATGTAAAGGTAGCACCTCCCTCTGGTTCAGTCTGGTTCTTGAACTTTCTGAATTGCCCTACACTACCAAGTCAAATTACATAATCTGGGTGGTACATACTGGTCAATCAGCTGCAAGGGAAGACTCAGTATCATTCTTTTGTAATATTACTTTCTACAAAGGGGGTCTGGAGAGAGAAAAAAAAAGAGAGAGGAAAAAGGAATGCCTACAGGAACAGCTTTCCCCCTCTGGCAATTTGCATGCAGTTGGATTAAACAGTGCTTCAAGCCCCAAAAGACTGGTTATTTACATTGGGCCTTATTAATTATTTCCTTATTTATTTGAAACAATTAACGAGAGAAAAGAAACATGGCACAGCTATCTCTTTAAGACTTGAAGCAATAAAAAGCACAAGACTGAAAAGAAAGCCTACTTTTTGTGGAGTGTTTTCTGTTCTTACCAGCCACAGAAGGGATAGCAATTCCCATGTTATCAAAAGCAACAAGCAGCAGCAGGCTTTAGTACCTAGCTGAGCAGGATTGCTACATGCCACTCTAAGTGTGATTAAGCTGCCTTTAGTGCACCAGTGACATCACTGATGGCTCAAAGCTGCAGCTACTCAAGAGTATTAGAATGCATTTCATGCTTGGCTTACTCAAAACTGCAGAGCTAAAATTTACACCTTATTTGATGTTCTTCTCCCTGCTGTTAATTGGTAAAGGGATCTCTGACCCTTTTGATCTCCGCTACAATCCTCTAAATGCCCAGGTCTGCTAAACTGTTCAGCAGGAGATGCTCAGCAGTTGCCCAGTAATGTGAAGTCTTTTTTAGGCTTTCTTGCCTTTGGTTTACATCCAAGTTGCACAGAAATAAGAGATGACAGTTGTTATAGATATGCTGGTTTAATTACTTGTCAGCTTATAGCTGATATCTCGGCTAGCCAACGTGGAAGCTTAACTTTCTTCTAGTAGCTTAAAGCATGACCAACTGCTAGTGCTTTGGTATTTAGCCATAAAAGTCTGGATACATTTAAGATAAAAAATAAAATAGAAAAAACAATCTTTTTGATTTATTTGCAAAAGTGATCAGCTTTTGGTGCTCTTGATTTCATATAGATCTTAGGTAATGTAAAATTATTTAGTCATATTGTCATCTAAATGGATATCAGGCTTGTTTTAATTTCAATATATAATTGCATGGGGAATTCTGAATACACTCTTTCCCTGCTACCTCTGAAATGAGAGAATTAATATCTTTATGAGAATAAAGCAGAGCTATATTGTGTTGATTGGACTATAATTGTTATTATATAAAGTTTTATCAGCTTTCCTTGAAGATGCTTCCCTTCAAAAGGAGCCTAGCATATATAATCTTAATATATATGTGATTAAAAGTGATTAACATGCACACACCTCTGCATATGGCTGAATTAATTATACAGAATACTGTGAATTTTAATGCATGTGATGATATCCATTAAACACCTTTGAAGGATTTACTTAGCAGAGAATAAATGAGGAATGCCATAATAATTGTTGCCTGTAGGTGAAGGTTGGCTAAAAAGTGACCTAACGGCTGAGACACCATACTCTCCCCCTTCAAACCCTGTCAGAGGTTTTTAGTGTTTATCCCAGGCTTTGTTATCCTCCAAGATACATAGTTTCCATTGAAGTGAAACAGATTATTGGTTACTATAGTTTCGCTATTGCTCAATTCAGGGCTGTGAAAAGACAGGCACAATAGGTTTAAAAGTCCAGTTAGGACAAATAAATCCATGTTGTGAAGAATGAGAGAGAAGATACCTGTTCTTGTGTCTTTGATGTATTCTTTATTTTGTATGATAGAAGGGGAATTAGTGGAGGGTTAATTGTTCAATGCTTAGAGCTCTTTCTCTCCAGTTTACTGCAGAGTGAAATACAGTACTATAAAGACAAAGTGAATATTGTTTGACTTCTCCACCCTCCCCTCCCCCACAATTTTTAAGATGTGCAAGATTTCTGTAGCTATGTGGTTGAGAAAGAAATACAGATTTGTGAGATTAATCTCTGGCATTGTATTTTCTCTGCACCAAGTCACATCCACATAGTGTTTGTCTCCTTTCTATGCCAAAATGGGAAATGGTGTTTTCGTACTTCCAAAAAACCAAACCAAAACAAAACAAAAAAACAAACAAACAAAAAAAACTCCATCCAGAATTTTGAAGTTAAGCTATAGCAAATTTACATTAAGGAAACTGAAAGTGTCAGCTTTCACAAAAATACATCAAGAACTAACCATCTAAGCACACTGGCAAGATTAATGTATTCTAGAAGGCCAATATACAAATGTTAAGAAGGACTTGATGCTACATTGCAGATTAAAGCTGTGGCTTTATGCCTCTGGAAGCTATGTTTGCATTCAGCCCTGTATGACTAGGAAAAACGTTAATTTGATTTGATAGCTGAAAAGGTCACATATTTTGTTCAGCGCCTTGCATGCTTCTTTTCTTAACTAGATTTCTCTATTTCAGCCACAGCTGACTTCTAAAGATTTCTGCTTTGTGATAGCCCATGTTGAATCCTGCCAAGAAACAAGTTGTGGACAGCACTCTATATGCATTGCACAATAGCAAAATGGACAGCCATCAAATTCCAAGCTTATTTGGTTTCATTTATCCTGTATTTTGTGTTCTCCACGCAAGTTCATTGGAAACAGGGAGAAATGGTGGAGAAGGGAGTGAATCATGCTCATCCAGCAAAACACAACACAAATAAATTATACAAAAGCCTAAGTATTTCAATCTCTACCAAAAGTACAGACTTCTCTAAAAATGTTATTTGACATTGCTGAAGGTTTTGTCTTGATTACTTTCCATAAAACCCAAAGTAAGGATGACTGTCTTGGCTCACTAAGCAACAAGGTTTTATCACTAATTACAATCCTTTATTACCAGTAGTTTAATAGGTTTATGATAGATCATAAAACAATTCAGCAAGGGAGTACATAAAAGGAATGTGACATCTTAATATCTATTCATTGTAATAATTTTATGATCTTTAATGGTAATATTTTTAAATAAGTTTATATACTTTTTATGTGGAATAGACAGCCACCAAAAATGAGAGGTGGAGGAAAACCACATAAATACAGACTAAAATACTTAATGAGGCATTTTGAAAACTTTTAATGTTGAAAGCATGTAGACTGTATCACACATGTGGAGTCCCATTACGGGTAATTATAATAAAATTATAAGTGCTATAATAATTCTAACCTTGAAGTTATATTTGCCTTCCTAGCCTACACATCAGAGGTGTTTTCCTCGTTAATTATGGTTCATGTAAGTATAATTATGTAGTGTGAGACTAAAATTCAAAAGCATTTGCTAAGTTGCTGTTAATGGCAGACATTCTTCTGAGCTTTAATATAACTAATCACATCTAAAATTATAGGCTGAAAAAAGAAATAGATACAAAGTAAAATTTATACTGTACTGATTTTTTCCCTACTAGTTGCTTTATTCTGTAATCTAATTAATGAAAAATAAGGTAAGAAGGAGAACTGATTATTGGTTGAATCAGAGTAAAATTCAATCCTACTTCCTCTAATATAAGTTATTTTTATGTTGTTTTTACTGGAATCATGTTGAGCTCAAAATCTACATTTTTGTGACATAGAACATTATATTATGTGTTTATTTATTGACATTTCTTGAAGATGGTATGCTCATACAAAATATGTGAAATGAAATATTTGAGTTTCTGTTGTGTATAAAGTATTTGAGTATGTGATTAAAATATTAAATCACATGTGATACATTATAGTAGTAAAACAGTGTTTTGAAATGCTGTAATACTTAATTTAGTAAGTTTTGATGTGTCATATTTGTTCACAAGTCTGTACCTTTATTTATCCAGTAATGGGTACATAAATAGCTTTGATGGCAGTGTAATTATTTCATATTTATCTTGAGAGTAAATACAAACACAATTGCTCGATATGGAGCAGTTAAATCCAAAGACAAAGATTTTTTCCCCCATTATGACTATTATGTATATAGCTATGAACAACACTAGATATTTAAAGGCAGATAACTGAATATATTTTCACAGACAGAAAATAAAAGAAAAATAACACAGGCTGTAGCGGAGTTAGTAGAAATTAGTAGCAGCGGAAGTTAGGTAGTAATAGAAGTTAGGAAGTAGTGGATGTTAGGGTAGCTAACATCTTGGAAAAGTAATATTCAAGAAATCTTTTTAAAAATTCATCCACTGAAGTAACTAGAGGAGAGCAGTCTGAATTTCTTTACAATGATCTGAAAATATGAATTTGACGTTATTGTGAGCTATTTTTGAATGAGGAAAATATATGGAGATTCAACAAGCCTTCCCAAAATTATAGTTACACTTCTATTTTCTTTCCTCTCCTTACATTATTTCATTACTTATTACTGCAGAACTGTAAATAACTACAGAGTATGTGTGAAATATACCATGCCTAACATACATTTGTATTTTACATATGGAAATACCTGCACATACTTTTTTCCACCCATGAGCTGCAGCTTGATTTCAGAATTTAGGCATACTCAAATGCATTAGCTTTTCTGCTCTTTACTAATCACTAAAGGTGATTAGTGAATGGTGACTGCTGGCTTTCTGCTTAAACTAAGATATCCAAGTAAGTGCTATTCTCTTACCAGGACTGATGATGTTCACACTTTAATTACCACTTTCTGCTAGGTGTTTCACTGAGCTGCAGATCCATTCCAAACAAAGTGGCTATTTAGATGCATGTCACAGGTTTATATATTTCTGACTTTCCAGAGGATAGGACATCTTCAAAGAATAGTGTTTTGAAGTACTTTACAGTGGAAGAGGGAAACCTCAGGCTTAATAAATTTTTTCCATCTACCCTAAGGAAATTGGAATATGGAAAAATTACGAGCAAAGTCCAGAGAATGGACTGCATTTTTCCTGTAACCTGAGTCAATTCTACCATCACTCATACCTGTATCACACTATAGCACTAAGTTTTAGGTCAGGCTGTAACCTAGATAATCATAGAATCAAGACAAACAGGGCGTTCTCTGTACAGAACAGTAAGCTTCTTAAGGACAGATTTTGAATCAGGACACTACACATCTTTGCCCTCTTGTTTCCAAGGACTATTTAGTCTTTCCTAGATGGATATTATATTTGTTTAATTAAATGGATAAGGAAAATGATGTTTTTCTGTTAGAAATCTCTTTCCTTACAAACTTTCCTGGTAGAGTTGCAGTTCATGGAGCTGTTGGAAAAATGAGGTCCCCTGGACTTGGAAAAGGCAATGGTAAAACACAAAGAATGCTGACACGCCAGTAAATGCCTCCTGTTGTGGTTCTGAGACCCTTCTCCTTCCAGAGCCACCCTGATGCACTACTTTTAAGTGGAATTTGTGAGAGAGAAGGATTTGAAGTTTTGCACTGAGGTACAGAGCTGATGTTGTTCCCTTAYGATTTTTGAGGCTTTCTGGTGGGATTACTTGTTAGTTTCACCTGATGAAATGTTTGTAATTTAATGATGCAGCTTGTGGAGTGCCAATCACCTACTCTATGTGTATGTCTTATAAACTAAAAGAATAATGTTGTAAGTAATGCACCTTATAGTCCTTATTATGTGCTTAATTGTGAAGACCTTTTTGTGCCTCATAGTCTCTCTTTACACAGAATGTAGATATTAAATTGTGGTTATTCTATTTCTGATAAAATGAATAATTTCCCTAAGCAAATTGTCAGTAACAAGTGAAATAAGTTTAATTATTTTGATGCTATAGTGACAATTTATTTTCTTTGCTTTTGGAAGCTTACTCTTTACTGAATGTCTCTCTATAGAGGTAAGTTAGGGGCTCACACATCCTGCTAATATAATCATTTCCACTCTTTCCTTTCTTTTCACATTATACTTTGGGTAATGGCTTAGGCTTAGGTTTTATGGACTCGTAATATCACAGCATGGTACTCTCTTGCTTTTGGGGATTTTTTTTACTTGTTTTTGCCTACTTTTCATGTCTCATACTCAATTGCAAAGCCAAGGGAGGATTCAGTTGTGATAAAAGTAAGTGTTGCCATAACTTAGATCCAATGAATAAAGTATGCACCTATAATTTATCAAAGCAACACCTAAGTTTTTGGTGTCTGGCTCTCAGACAGCAATTGAAAACCCCAGTGCAACTACTGTTCCTCTAAAGGGCACTGGTTGCTCAGCAAATAATTCTGAACACTCACATGTGGAGTGAGAAGTCAACTGAAGCAGCTGAGAAGAAACACAATGTGAGGTTTGAGTCTGATATCTCAGGCTATTTCTCTCCAGAGTGTAGTGACTGTTTGAGGGACTAAACAGAACAGCACCATCTTTATGGTATCTTCTGAGTATGATTGGACTTGTATAGTCTTCCAGTGAGCTGGAGAAGACCATCTCTTTTATCAAGTCATTGTAATGATGATAGAATGACAATTAATATATTTATTATTTTTATTACCATTTAAAACTAGATATCCTGAGTTTAATTTTGCTCAGAGAAAATCACCTCTTTAAATGTAGCTGGAATGATTTTTCACCTGTGGGGCATAGACTGTTAGAGCTTTTTCATTGTCACAAACTCTTTCTCTTTTGAGAGAAAATAATGAATTGTTCTTCACTCCACAAGGGAGTAATGCAACAGTCCAGTTAGATCTTATTTAACAATTGTTTCAAAGTTTTGCCTCTATTATTCCTTTTGTTCACTAGTCACTTTTTTTTTGGAACTTCTTTGGTTTTCCTCTGCTCTTGTTTCTATGTACATTAACGTGAATACCTTTCTTCATCATTAGCACTTTTWAAAAAAAAATGAATTAAAAAGGTCTACACTATCTTCTTCCTTAACGCTATATTGCCACCTTCTTAAAGGCTAAAAGCTTAGAAAAGTTGCCTGATTAGTAGTACTCAACCGAGTGTTCCTATACGATTGCTGTCAAATGTTTCCTTGAAATCGTCTTTCTCCACTGTTCGCCAAGACCAGTAGAAGTAGGATGAGGTATATGGCTATCAAAGAAGTCATGCATTATGAAGACAATGCTAGCAGTATAAAACTATCGAAGTCTTTAGTACAAAAAGAGCAGCASGATATCATTCATATCTTCTGCTATTAAGATTAATATAGAGAGAACATTTTAGCTAGCTCCAAGTCTTTTTTCATTGCCCTATTTGCTACCTGGTGGTTAAGCAAATATGGTCATCTATCTCTGTTTAATTTCTTCTGATTAATTTAAATGACATCCTGTATTCTTTTGCATCATTTTCTAATTTGTGGCCTAGGTTATTTTCAGTATATGGGTATTCTATTTAACGGAGACAACACCCAGCATATAGCAGTTTAAACAAATTGGTCTCATAGGGTCAAATGATCATCTCATGTAATTTCCTCTTATGGAAAATGCATATCATATTAAAACATTATTATATGAGATTTGTTTAAAAATGAAAAAATGTCAGTATTTCACAGACCTACAGGTCCTTGCCATGAATAAGAAAATTTCTCCATTTGTAATTGTTTGAAAATCATTGCTGGATTTTGTTTACTTATCTCCTCTTCGGATTTTCTCTAAAAACCTCTTTAATGAAGGTGGGATGTCAATAAATTTGTGGATCAAACAAGTTTGGCTTCCAATTAAAGATTCAGACTAGTTTCCTATGCAATTCTTATCTGACTTTGAGTCAGATAAGAATTCAGAGTTTAAAAGAAATTTATCTTTAAAAGAAAAGTTGTAATCATCAAACTGCTTGAATATAACTCTACAAAACGAAATGTTCATGCCTAATTTTGGATATCATGTTGTTCCAGATAGTGATTTTTTAATTAGTACTCTAAAAATTCAAAATCTCTATTTAATTCTGTTAAATTGACTTTTGAAAATTAGCAGGATCAGGTTTTGTATTCCTTTCAACTATTTGTAGTTAATTACAATTCCCCCACAGAACAATTTTCAAAATTCTATTACCTGATTTTGGATGGTTAGCAACAAAATCATTTAATTTTTAAAAGTGTAATAGAACATTATTTATTTTTTATTGTGTGTTTGCATATTATCTACTTGTTGCTTTAATAATAATCTTATTTAGAATGTAATATACACTTTAGTTTGATTACAAAAGAGGTTCTTATACACCTGAAATGGTCTTTCCATACAGTATTGTATTTACTTGCAGAAAGATAGAAAACTACAGAAAGTATTTTCATTGAATCAATTTGAAAGCTTTTGATTTTGTTCATAAAGGTCATCCCCCTTTCCAAACATATGATATAGTGTATTTCTTAGCTAGAGATATTTATAAAATAATTTAGAAGCTTTAACAATCTTTTTGACTTAAATTATTCTATACAAAATGCATTCAGATAATTCAGGGAGGCCTTATTTTATGTGAATAAGAGCATTGCCACAGCAAAGGAAGAGGATGAAACCAGGTCAGAGTAGTATTCCTTCGACCCATGCAAAAAAACCTTCATCTGTCTTCTTTCTAAAATCTCTGGATTCAGTACTGGACAAAAAGATACAAGAGAAGCTTTCTTTGTTTATTTTACTTGCACAGTACTTCCATTGCCAGCAACTTATTTTCATAAGTCAATGACCTTACACCAACTTGCAACCACTTCTGTTCCTATCTACCACCTAATAGACCGAGTCACTAGTGCAGTCATTTTCCTTTATCCAAACTAGAAGTTAGTTAGATGACCCATGAAACATTGAGGTCAAAAGTCACATGAAAGAGGAACTTAAACCCAAATACCCAAATTTAATCCAGTCTTTTGTGTATGTTGGTACTTTGTATCACTGCTTGTATTCATGAGTAATTTATCTTGCTAGCAGTCCTAGTAACCTTCGATGAGAAGAGGCATTTCAGTCATGCTCATAACTATTTATTATTTCTCTTAAATTCCCTATATTTAATTTAGTTTATTACCAGAAACTTTCTTGGAGACCAAAGAGAAGAGAGACTTAGGAGACTGCTTGCTGTCTGCCGGAGAGCAGCTTGGAGGGAAGGATAGAAAGGATGAGGATCTTGAACTCAACTCCACAGAGCCCCAGGCTTACTAGACACTGAATGCTAACGCTGTGTCCTTAATGCAATCTCACAAGATGGACAACATGATTTATTAGAGCTGAGAGACCTTAAATTTGACATCAGATATAACTAGCATGACTACACTAGTTCTCAGCCTCATTTGATTCATAACCAAATTAATATCTCTTGGGCAGGATCTGAGCCAAATGCCTCAGCATGCCATTCAACTGGGTCTCAAGGGTTTCATACATGCTCAGATTATGCATGCCTTTAATCCTATTGCACATTAAACAGCATGAATAGGACAACATCTTGGTCAGCTGAAATCCTAAAACAATATTTAGATCAGACTAACTGGTACTAAGCATCTTGTACTTAGCTACTCCCCCAAACATAGATTCTCTTTCCTTGCCCACTGGGTCAGGCATCAAAAAGACAAAAACTTACAAATGATCCCTTGCTGGTTTCCAAATCCCAACCACATAATTTTTGCTCAAAATCCTTTGGAAGAGTAGAAGTAATCACTGAGGTGCAACTGTCACTCAAGTTGTCTCACTATTATCTTCTACTCACCTCATCTCTTTGAATTTATGCTTAAACTTCCCCTTAAACTGTTTGGSTCAGGGCTGAAGCAGCACTTTGTTACAGTAGTATACTCATGCATGCTAGATTACTAATTAATGCTTCTAGGAACTTCTACAGTACAAATGTCAATCATAGGCAGCAAGAATTACTTCTTACTTCCACTAATGTCTGTTTTTCCTGATTACAACTATCCAACTTACAAATATTTTGAGTAATATAAATTATTGCTGATACTGAGGACCTACAATTACCATCAAGAAATTTTATAACTTATTTGATCAGACTGATTGAAGAAGATGAAAGTTTATTATCATGGTTGTCGTAGTTCCTTTATGATCACATGAGAAAAGTTCATTCAAAATACAGAAATACTGAATATTGAATGATGAATACTGAAATAACACTTGGCTTCAGCTGCATGATGAAAAGCAGTGAATCCAATGTCATGTACTTGGGTCCAAACAACAAGAACTTTAGAGACTGGAGATGATAGAAAACTTAGTACCATGAGTATATGATGCAACTAGAGCAACTAGTATGACACATTTATGAAAAAGAATGGAAAATTTCTAGACTACATTAGATCAGGTTATTTTAACACAGACCAGCAGCCCTAGTATCTTTACAAAATACATCGGTAAGACTTCATCTGAAATATTTTGTGCAAGACTAGTTACCTATGTTCAGGAAATATGAACTTAGAAGCACAGAAGATTCATCAAGGGC
The DNA here is from genome assembly GCF_003343005.1 of Rhea americana. Classification (NCBI taxonomy): domain Eukaryota; kingdom Metazoa; phylum Chordata; class Aves; order Rheiformes; family Rheidae; genus Rhea; species Rhea americana. Next base: position 464,950 of record NW_028186701.1, on the reverse strand, counting down.
ATGAAGTAGCTCTATTATGAGGACAAATTAAAGTGATTTAGCTTGTTTAGCATCACTAAAAGAAGGTTTATACAGTAACATTTAAATGCAGTTTGGGTAAATAGTCAAGAAGAAGAAGAGTTATTTAAGGAAAAGAATATTAACATAAGAGATAGTAATAAATTAGTCATTAATACATTTTCTGATAAATAGAACTTTTCTAATCCTCTAAGAAATGGATTATTATGTATCTAAGGAAAGAATTATTAAGTATCCAGTGTGCTAAAGGGTTTAAAGGAGACTTGAGTGGCTGTTTGATTACACTACATTTATACTGTATTAAYTTTGTGCCTTGGACCTCAGATAGTCATTGTACCTTGGACCGCTGATAGTCACTTTTGGAAACAAGGGAGGGATATTTTTATACATTGATAAATAAGTTTGTTTCATGAAGGGAAGTTCCTTTCTGTGAAGAGTTGTAGACTGGTCATAATTAGAGAAAAGAAGTAGGCAGAAAATTTTTATACTTCTGGCAATTAATATCTTCCACGCTAGAATGGAAGGTCTCCTTATTCACAAAGGGTAAAATGACCACTTGGTATCACTTTAGAATGAAAATTTCCTTTACTTGAAATTTGACCTACATTTGTGCTGTGCAACCCCGTATTTGCTTTCTAAGCTCACTTGAGAGTTTTATTTAATTGCTTCCCTTCTAACACAAGGGCTAAGGTATTGGGGGTAACCTTGAACTCTTCTGCTTCCTTTCTGTGGCCAGCTGTACTTGTGACTTTTACCGAAGATCTTAGTTTTCCTTTGGTCCTGGGAAATGTGGTAGGTGGAGGTAAGCACAATATATGTTATGTGGATAAATCTGAAATAAATATCTGTGATATAGTTAGTTGAGATTGTGGAGGAGAGGACTCAATGACCCAAGGGGTGCCTCCCAGTCACATCTGTCTGAATCTCTCAGGGCCTAACCCCATGACTACATGTATTTAATCTTTCTCTTGTGCCACCAATTCCCCATTAATCTCACAGATTCAACACTTCCTCAAATCCCACATAATTCTCACAAATACACTGAATTATTTAACATTCCCTATTGTCATCCTTCTCTGAACCAAAGACATGCCTTGTAACCTTTAGGAAACTAATCACTTTTCAACCAAAACACCATTGCTCCCAACAAATGCAGTATATTTTTATAATCCAGATACAAAACCATTCATGCTACTATACTTTCTCCCAGATTCATAAATTATCTCTCACTCCTTACTATTTATCCTTGTTATTCGAATCATCACCCACTCAAAACAATTCCTTTCTAAAAGTGACTAAAGCATATCCCATTACAATCAGGCAGAAAGACTGCCTGTGTCTGGTCCAAGTAGTTCTAAATAAATCACTCCTATACAGTCCTGACTTCATGTTCTTTTTCCATGTAAAATATTTTGCATTTCTTTTAATATATTGCCAGTATTTCTTAGGGGTACTTCATTCTCCTCTCAGTACTGGAAAACAAGTTTCTTTATGATCACATGAGGAAAGTTCATTCAAAATACAGAAGTACTGAATGACGAATACGCAAATAATGCTTGGCTTCAGCTGCATGATAAAAAGCAGTGAACCCAATCTGAAACTTTAAAAAGCATCTTTCAAAACTGTACTGCCATTGCTCCTRGCAAAAAGACAGTGCAAAAAAACCTGTACTTAACTTTTGAGTGAGCTCTTAGTCACCTGAATAGTCTTACAATGAGAATTTGAGCTCTGAGGAGTGTATCCCAACTATGTGTTTAATAAAAGTTAAAAGTAATCATTCACTGTATAAGCTGGGCTGACACCACAGACTGTTATTAAAGAGGGAGGGTTTTTAATGAACACTGGGAAGAAAACTGGGTTTAAATCCCACTTTTGCCATTCACTGTGTTACCTAGGCAACATTCATATTCTCTTTATGCCTGTTTCCTCCTGTGAATGTTTGTTATAATAATACTTAACTAATTCACAAGAGTGCTGTGATGTGAGCCCTAATTAATTCACATCTTCATAGCACATTCAAATCTTTGGATAAAAGATGCTGTGTATGTATTAATACTATTACTTTTAACAATGTATGTTTGCACTATGTAAAGCCTTTCAAATACTAATCTCTGATTTCATATTTTCCTTCAGATTTCTAAAAGAAATGACTTATCTAAACAGCTGGAAAGCAAATACGTAGGCAGAAAGGGCAAGAATAAGGATAGCTACTTTTTAAAGGCAGAAGTTTTAAAAGAAACGTAAAATTGAGCAAAGCTAGGGCAGAGAGGGATTTCTGTCAGGTTAAGATAAATCAAAGGGCTCTGGTGGCCTCTCTGTTTGTTTAGACCTCTTGTTTCTGTTACAGCTCTGCACAAAACTGGCATTGAAGTGTCTACTGTTAAAACATAACATAACCTGACAATGATCAGCCCACAGGGCTTTTCCCAGAGAAGGCCATATTGTTCTGCTCAGGGAAGTGCTCGAGTGCTAGATGTCCTGAGACACGAAAGAAAGCAGAGAGTGCGGAAGACTTTCCAGTACATTAGCAGTATATGAAAGGGGCTGACCACTTGTACATTAATATTGCCTTGTCCAACAGAGTGACATATGGGAAAGCACTGCATAAAAGTCTCTATAGACAGCTTGTTTCTTCCTTGTTTTGTAACAGCAGACACAGCATGCAAAAAGACAACAGATTTAACAGTTTAAATTCCAAACTTGTTTTCGGTATGCTTAAGATACTTAACTTTTATATTGTGCAAATGACTGAACCCATTATCTTTTTACTACGTGCAGTTTGTAAAACCATTACAGAATGTTTACCTTGGGAGCAGCTTTAACATTATGCATTTTATATACCAGCTAGACTATTTGTAGTTAAGCAATTTTCTGCTAATGGCTCTAAAGTACTCTTGTTTTTTTGACTCCAGAGGATTTTTAAATGTCATGAAATAGATTGGTGTTTATGATATATTTAAAATCTTTTATTCACTTCTTATTTTCCAAACAAAGTCAAACAGTCTGGTGCTGAGTAGAAAATAAAATGAGAATCAAAGAAAAAAGTTATAAAAATAAGCTATATTTTCAAAATCTGTATATATAGAGAAATTTAAGTTCTATATTGCTCTGTGAAAAAATCTATTTTTTTCTTTTGTTGATTTGTTCCTGTGTAGAATACTAACATATCAAGAGGTCATTATGTTTCTACTTATGTCCTTGTGGCTTTCAAATATAATTTTACTGAGAAAGCAGTGTAAAGAACAAGTAAGCACTGTATTATTTGATACCTCTGTGGAAATGTATCATGTACAAACCTCTCTGGTTTGTACAGGTGGTTTTCATGTATGCCTGAATTTCATCAAAGTTTGCACATCTCAGAAAAGACTAGGCTGCAGCCAATAGGTTTTTTGCAGCTTGATTATTTGGCTGATTCAGTGATTCACTGAAGACCTTTTTTTTTTCTTTTTTTTTTTTTCTTTTTTTTTTTTTTNTGTGTGTGTGTGTGTTTGCCAGTTCTACTAACATGAAAGAGCTGGAAAGGGTCCATAGAGGCAATGCCTGCCAGATAGTCAGTGTAGCCCTTGTACTTCCTCAGAAGAAACAAGAGTCTCTCCTGCCCACAAGTTGTATGGTCCTAGACCAAGCTGCCTCTGATTGCTGTAAAAGCTCCCATCATTGCTATGGTTCAGTAACAAATCAGGTCATGAGCAAAGAATAAAAACTCAGCTGCACTGAGAGCCATGCACCTCTACCCAGTCCAGCATGAGGCAGAAACAAATATATCTTAAACCCGACATTCCTGATGCCTCAGGCCTTATGGCACAGGAGACAACTTGACTGACATGAACATTGCAAATGATATAAATAAAAGCCAGTCTTTGGAGAAATATTGGAGGTTTATTAAGGGATTTATTTTTAAAAAAAAATATTTGAGAAGCTTTTATTAAGGTGAAAAACAACCAATTTTACTTTAGTCTCAATTTCCCTTTGATTTTTATCCTAAGAATGCCAAACTAAGTTTCACCATTGATTGTTATGACATCAGTAGGTACTTTTCCAACCCCTTACACATAGGTTTAATGAGATCCCTTCTCAAGTCATATTATAAAAAGCAGTAAAAATATGGTGATTCTTTAGCAGGTATTATCTTGTAATTCTCCATGAAATAAAACTAGAAGAAAAATTACTACTGGCATGTAAAACTATGAAGATGTTCTCTCTTACACTGACAGTTCTCAAAAAGAATTAAAATTTTAAAGGATTCTTTGCAAACGATGTAAATTTCTCACAAATGATGAATATTCTCTCAGCTATTCAGTATACCAATTCATGCAGTCAGACATATAGTGCTAAAATCTCTATTTTAGCAATAGAAAGGAATCAGCAAATCAGCCTTCATGTTTTTAATAGACTGCTACACATTCCCTCCAGTTTTAAGCTCTGCATGAGCATATGTTTCTTCTTCTTTTTTTTTTTTTTTTTGTTTTGTTTTGTTTTTCGGTTTCTAGAAAGCACTCAAGGGGGATCTCTGAAATTAGCAGGGGATGACACACACGTTGAGTTTGCCTCTTCCCAGTGCAGATGCCTTGCTCAATCCATGGACGCTAGGCTACGTGAGTGACTCCTCCTGCGTACAACTACCCTACAAGAGCACAAAGTCAAGGAAAGTATCTGTCCATTGCTGTTTTTTTTTTCCCAAAGCCTTTGAAGTGATTAAATGCTCCCATTGAAGCAATGAGAAACTCTGTGGGAACAGAAGCATTTTTGCTGGATTTAGGTGTAGATTGTTTGAGATGCCAAGAATATGATTATTAATGTGCAAGTAAATATTCTTGATTCACACAGCATATTTCAGACATCAGTACTAACTCAGATGTTGAAATCATGACCAGTTATCAGGAGGCAGTTACTAAATGATTATGTGCTAATTGTCATCCTGAATATCATTTTATTAATTGCAGCTTGATACAAGTTAGAAAGTGTTTAGTGAAGGTGTCTTAGTGCTGTAAACGATAACTGAGGAACATACTATTTTCTCGTTCTTCAGTCTAGATTGTAAGTGTTGACATAACAGGGAGGCTAGGAAGTAGAAGCCTTACTTAGGAGTCCCCTTAGTTTTTGTGGTATACTATGGGCTGACGTCTGTAAAGTCTTGGCAGTTTCTTTTCCGCTGCCTTATAAATGTCACATCAAAAATGAGCCAGCAATGTGCCCTTGTAGCCAAGAAGGCCAATGGTATCCTGGGGTGCATTAGGAAGAGTGTTGCCAGCAGGTCAAGGGAGGTGATCCTGTCACTCTACTCAGCTCTAGTGAGGCCTCAACTGGAGTTCTGTGTCCGGTTCTGGGCTCCCCAGTACGAGAGAGACATAGATGTTTGTAGAATGGTAAGGTGGAAGGGAACTCTGGAGATCATCTAGTCCAACCCTCAGCATAGCCCCATACAGGGCCTGAACCCATGACCTTGGCATTAGCAGCACTACACTGAGCTAAATCTGCCATGGAGGTACTGGAGAGATTCCCGCATAGGGCTACAAAGATGATTAGAGTGCTGGAGCATCTGCCCTATGGAGCTTTAGAGCCAGGCCTCTTTAGCCTGGAGAAGAGAAAACTGTGGGGAGATCTTATCACTTTAAGATAAAGGACGGTGTCAAGAGGATGGGGACAGACTCTTTTCAGTGGTGCCATGTGATAGGACAAGAGGCAATGGGCACAAACTGAAACACAGGAAGTTCCACCTGAATGTGAGGAGAAATTTCTTCACTGTGAGAGTGACAGGGCACTGGACCAGGTTGCCCAGAGAGGTTTGGGAGTCTCCTTCTCTGGAGATATTCAAAGCCTGCCTGGATGCAACTCTGCCTAACATGCTCTAGGTGATCGTGCTTGAGCAGGGAGGTTGGACTAGATGATCTCCAGAGGTCCCTTCCAACCTCAGCCATTCTGTGACTGTGAAAATGCGCAGAAAAAAATAGTCTCACTGAGTTAAAGGTCCTTTGCAAATGCTGCATACAAGCCTAGGATGCCTCAGCTCTTAGCATTAAAACTCAGGAGGCTTTAATCACTGAATTCCTCCTTCTTGACTTTCTCATTTCATATGAATGTCAAGACCCAATGCATAGTGGTGGGCGACCAAACATATTTTCTTAATTGCTACATTTTAGATAAATAATTAAATATTTATTGGAACATGCCTAAAAACACAAATTATTGCTTCTAAAGAACCTAACCCAACGGTTGTTGAGTTCCAGCCTCAGCAGATGCTCAAAGATATTAAGCATCATGGAAGATATGCAGTAAGCGGTAGAACATGCAGACTCTTTGGAATAGACTACTAGGTGCTGATAAGGAGATGTTGCTTCACAAGGGAGTAGGAGATGTGAACCAAGGCTTGCTCAAGCAAAGTAGGAATCTGAGCTCTGGCCTGCCACATTGTATGTAGTATGTATGTAGTTTGGGAAGTTATGATAAGCTGTAGATACAGAAACCTGCTGAAAGCAAGACAGTCAAACCTTTATTACTGAAGGCAGAATCAGAGTCAAGAGAAGCTACACAGATATGCCAGGAGATCTAGCCTGACCTGTAGAATCTTTATTATTAAATGAAAGGAATCACATTTGGTTGTCAGAAAGAGTTATTTTGCTTGTAACTTAAAAACTGTATCTTTTTGAGAAAGGAATAGCTGAGAGACAATAAATATTACATTTTGCTGTTCTGATGCATTGTGAAGAATCACATGTAATAAAAAAGTATAACCTAAAATTTATAAAGATGTGTTTTCCTATGGTATCATATAGATAGTAATGTTCAATGAGTTACCATCCTTATAAAATAAGAATGTGCTAATTTGTATGCTGAAGTTCTTAAACTTATTGTAGCCAGAGCTTTTATCAGGAAATGGGAAGAAGGCAGCATTATAAAATCAGTGTCGTGGTGTTAAGCCTCTCACTTTAAAGTTCATGCCATAACAGGAGCAGGATATTTACAATGGTCCATTACAGGCCGAAGACTTATTTTGTTCTCCAGGAGAGGACAGGAATTTGGAAATTGTGTGGGCTCTAAACTATTAGAATGATGATGTTGTTCCAGCACTAGTTGCCCAAACAAAATGAGAAATAGAAGTTTTACCTTCCACTTCTGACCCCAATATTTTTTTCATCTGGGTTGAACATATTTAACAACTGTGCGGTGAATCAGATTGTTGAGCAAAGCTATTCAGTGGTCAAATGTATGTTGTCAGAGAGTTCATGAAAAAGTCATTAGCTCTCCTCCCCTCCTCTTTCACTGTCAGGTAGAATCATATCATAAATATAGCCACTTGTCTAGCAGGATATCAATCTATCCAGGTATCACCCACTTCCCGTCTCTGGCCATATGTTTCTGTTATTTATGTCAAGAAAATAGCATTTACACAATCACTGCTAGTTGTTTACAGAAGTTTAACTCCTGTGATATAGTCCTGCTTGTGTTGCATGCTTTTAGCCCATAGATAATACATGAGACTGTACCTTTTAAAATATGCTACCACATGCATGATAGAATAAACACAGACCTGAACTGACAGCACCATCTGCCAAACACAGTTGATGTCAGGGGAATGGTCTCTGCACAATATTCTGCTGCTCCCCCATGAGATAAGGCTATTTTTTCTCGTGGTATAGCTACACCAAATTTGAGTTGTTCAATTAGTACTCAAATTGTTAAAACTCTCAGAAACAAGAGGGACTTGGAAACAGTCTCCCTAAGAAGCCCTACACAGGAATAGTGGAAATTGAACAACTGTCACATACATTTTTCTTGCTCTTACTCTGAGGCACATTCTTGTTTACATATTTACACAAGAAATAAACTTGTGAGTAATGTATATGTGACACCTAGATTCTCAGTGCTCTAAAGTCATGAAAAATTCATAACATTAATCTTTAAATGGCCCATTGGAAAATTATATAGGGCAATCAGCTTTCAGACGTGGTGTAGCTGGTTACACAGAGACATTAACAAAAGTTGTCTTTACTTTTTTCCTCCCAGCAATAAGCCTACAATATAAAACAGTACCTAGTGAAAGAAAAAGATAAAGGAGATATTTAACATTTTTTTCCTTTTAATATTTTAAAATTAATAAATATTTGGTCATTTGGACTCATGAATTCATTCTAAGCAACTGGCTCTATTATCAATTTGTATTCTGAAGATATCTACAAGGGTTAAGAGGGAAAAAAAATTCCTTTCTTCTTGTCCTACAGAAGCAGAAAACTCAAAGCTGCAAAGTCCCTGAATATATGATAATCATCATCTGCATGGGACTGAAATAGGATCTGCACCAAGCTTTTCGTGGAGCATATTTCTGCCTTTGAAGCACCAAATCTGCAGCATGCAGAAGTCCTAGACAAATTAGCACTGTCAGATGAGCATTTCTACATAAGTGTAAAATGTCCAGCATATTCTGGCTTCATCTAGCTCATACTGCATACACAGACCAGGGGTGCCAGACGTGTTTAGTACACTTCAGGAATGCCTGGACAAAAATAAGAGAGTCCTCCTGGCAGGTAGAGACAGGAGCTTGGACCATCATTTTCAGATCCTTACTTTGCCAGGCAGGAGTCTACATCTTTCACCTTGGGAGTGGTGGTCTGTCCTCAATCATGAGATTGCAGACCTCATTTCTGACAAGATGTTCTATCTTGAATCTGAGGAAAAACTCCTTAATGAAAAGGTTTTCAGAAGTTTTCCTATAGAAAGTTTTAGTTTGAGTGAATCAGCTTTTTCTAACAACAAAGTTCTGTTGAAAAATACTTCACCATCTCTACTTGCCAGTATCCAGATTTTAATTTTTCAGAGTCAAATCATATTGGTTCTGCTATTGTCGAGGCCTTGTTGTACTACAGACAGCTGTGGAACAGGTTTTGTGCTTTTCTATGTTATTATTTGGTATAACGTAAATAGATTTGAATGTAATGTTTTGTTTAATATTAAGTATTCCTTTCTATTTATTGCAAGCCTATTATATCAATACTAAATGAGTTTGTAGGTAGAGAGCAAATGACATATCTTATCAGTTTTATTGTGATTTAGTCTTCATTCTTCTTATATTAATGTACCATCTGTGAAAAAAAAAATCTTTGAAAAAACTTTCTCTAAGAAAACCTCCAAGTAACCAAGATTTTCTTGATTTCTTACACAGACTCTCTGGGAAAGAAAAAAAAATAAATTAGCATGTTCTCACATTAAAACACTGCAATAGAGATGCTTAATTTTATATTTTTGTCCAATTCATAAATACATTCTACTTCTTGAACATTATAATGTTGTATTTAAGAATTTTATACCTAAGAGGTGTATTTCACCATCACTGGTAGAGCTTTATCTTTGGTAGTATCTGCATCATTTTGTAATATACATTTACAGGCTACCATGAACTAGAGTAAGACTGAATATAGACCAAATCTTTGGCTTGTCACTGGCACAAATGAGTCTGATTACAGGGGATTATATTCTGATTATATTCTGTACTATATTCTGTATGAATTTTTAAATTCATACTCCATCATGTTCCAAAAATACACAATAGGTATATTCACAGATATTTGATATTCCTTAGGTAGGCAACATTGCATATTTTACCATCAAAGCAATGTTAAATAGCTATTATTAAGAAAACAGTCTTTCTCTTGATCCTGCCACTCTTACTGGTTCAAATCATCTGTTAAAACTAATTGGAGCTTTACATAGGCAAGGAATAAAAGTCTAGATTTTGTTATAAAACAAACAAACAGAAAACCCTCTGCACAGATTTTTTTCAACTATATTTCTATTCATGAACTGGTTACCAAACAGATAAATCAATGATGAGAGTGATTTTCTATAGGACTTATGTGCAGATCTCAGATTCAAATACACTTTTTAAAATAAAATCTCAAAAATCTCAAATTGTTACCTCACTGAACACAGCAGTAAACATTGTGTAATTCAAAAGGCAGTCTTTCTGTGGAAAGGGAAAAAATGTAGGAGAGGAAAAGGTAAGTGCAAAAGCTGACAGTTTCTTCTGATAAATTAGACGTAGCATTTTCCTGAGTTGAGATTTCTGGTTTTTACTTTCTTGGCATGAAATAATACAAACTATAGAATTTTAGAAAAATGCAAGATGGAAGAGACCTCTGGAAACTCTGTCCTCCTGATTCCTACTTGATGAAAGGCCAGCATCAAATTTGAATGAGGTTTCTCAGGGCTTTGTCACACTGAGCTTTGAATATCTCCAAGGACAGAGATTCCATAGCTTCTCTGGGCAACCCATGCCAGTGCTAAACCAACATCATGGTAAAATCTTTTTCCCTGCATCTCACTGGATTTTCCCATGTCTCACCTTTTTTAAAACTGTTGCCTCTTATTCTTTTGTTGAGGAAGAACAACAAATTCTATCTGATTTTGGATTTCACATGACATATTATGAATTAAACAAGATTAGATTAGATTAATAARAACATTGAATTCCTATTATCTAAGATTTCCTGGAATACTTTGAATTTGTATGTATAGGGTACACATATTGATGTTTCTGTGGTTTAGCTAGCCTCCTTTTTTTGATAGACTTCCCTTTACACTTAAGAATATCTCATTATACAAGAAGAAAATGGGTGAAAATTGGATTGTTCAAGAATCAATCACAATTATTGAAACAGCACATAAATCTAAAGCTGTATGTAGATTAAATATAATGAATTAAAATATATAAAATTATTTATTTTAACTAGAAGAATTGTCTGTGAAAATCTTAGTTACTGTGAAAACCCTATAGAGAGATCAGTAGATAGGAACTGACCTTGAAGTGATCCAGTATTTTGTCAGTTCACTTAGATGAAACTTTAACGAACATTTCTCAACCCATTATTCAACTTCATTATCTGTCTATATTCTTTGAGGAGGCTACTCAGAGCTGTGCTTGTAATCTATTCTGAGTAGACTTGTTTATTATTTAAAATTAAACATATTTTAATAATGCAATAATACATTACATCAAGTTCTTACTGCAAAGAAAACATAGTATCATGACCTCAAGTCAGAAATAACCTCTAGTTTGTGAATTTTTTGTTTGCTAATAAATGCTAGTGTCATGTTGTTGAATCATAGAATGAATCATAGGATGATAAGGTTGGAAGGGACCTCTAGAAATCATCTAGTTCAACCCTCAGCATAGCCCATAGGGCGGTTGAACCCGTGACCTTGGCATTAGCAGCACCATGCTCTAACCAAGTTGTTTATTTACAAGGTCTATTTTGCTCAAGATTTTCATAAGGAAAAGCAAGAGGTGAGCTCTATAAATTCTTCATCCACTAAATAAACACATTGGTGTCTAGAATATGAAGATATTCTAGATGTTCTGATGTCTAGAACCTACTAATAGCAGTGTTAGCAACTATTTCATTGTTCTTGAAATCATAAAAAAGGTAATAGTCAGAGGCATGTGCACAGGCATGTGTCACAGGGTGAGATTTAGCGGTACTGAATTTGTAGCCCTGGACCTTATTTACTTAACTCCATTTACCCTTTTCCAAATACTCAATTATTAATTTCCTTGTGAACTTTACTTTTATGATTTTGATCCTTCAATGCCAATGGGAATAATTACAGTGAAAGTGGTTCACAACCTCAGCATCTTCATGGTATAACATGACTAGAACAGACAACCTGAGAAACACTAACACTGAAAAGGTGCAAAGAAATATTCAGAAGTTTGCCTCTTATCAAAACTCAAGTATGTTTTCACAAAAAGCGTATCTTTATTTTTTGTGAAAAGTGCCACATCTGTCAAATTTCAGCTTCAGAAATTAGAAGATGAAATATTCCCTGAAAAAGATCTGCTTCTGGTAGATTTATGTTACAGAATATTTTCATCTAGGCAATGAGAAGAAGGCTCCCAATAGCTACAAACAAAATCTTAAAATAGAAGTGTCCAGCAACTTGAATAATATGTCACTACTTGTGATATCTGTAAATGTCCTTACCTTCTTTCTTCTCATCAGTTGCCAAGAAAACAAGCCCCACTGTTCATATAAGCAATTCCTGAACTTTTTACCTTTTTCTTTTTTCTGGTCATGGCAGGGGCTGGCAGTTAAATATCGGATCCTGCCTGCCTAGAAATATTCTCATCAGCTGCAAAGATGGCAGCAAAAGAGTCTATACTGAGCAGATCTGGCAGGTCTGACTAAGCATATATAAGAAAAAGTGACCTAGAGCAGATCATATTCCATTCTCTTTGTAGACATAAAGGACCCTTACCCATTACTTCTTGTCTATATCACCATGACTGACTAGCATCTGACCTATCTGGCCTGAGAATTTGTCTGTCATCCTCTAAACTTTTCCGCGTCCATCCCCATGTGCAGGATGTCAAAGAAAGGTAGCAGAAGGCCTACATGGATGAACAAGCTGCTCCTGACAAAACTCAAACCTAAGAAGGAAGTGCACAAGAAGAGAAAGTAGGGTCAGGTCACTCCAGAATAATATAGAGACATTATCCAAGCATACAGGGATGGGGTTAGGAAAGTCAAAGCCCATTTGGAGTTGAATTTGGAGAGAAACATGAAAGACAACAAGAAAGGCTTCTACAGGAACATTAGAGGCAAAAGAGAGACTGGCGAAAATACGGCCCTGCTGCTAAATTGGGCAGAGGACCTAGGGACAATGGACATGGAAAAGGCTTAGATACTCAGTGACTCCTATACCTCATTTTTTCCTGATAAGATTTTTCTTCAGGAAGCCTAGGCCCTTGAGAACAGTTGGAATGTCTAAAGCACTGAAGATTTACAGCTCAGTAGAGGAAGCTCAAGTTAGAGAGCATTTAAACCATTTGGAAATACATAAATCCATAGGAACTGATGGGATATATCCACAAGTGCTGAGGGAGGTGGCCTGTGCCATTGCAAGGCCACTCTTACATATGTTTGGAAGGTCATGGTGATCAGGGGAGATTCCTGAGAACAGGAAGAAAGCAAATGTCACTGCTATTTTCAAGAAGGGTAAGAAGGAGGATCCACAGAACTACAAGCCAATCTACTCCACCATGACCCCTGAGAAGGTGATGGAACAAATCATTCTAGGAACCTTTTCCGAACACATTAAGGACAAATAGGTGATTTGGATTAGTCAGCGTGCATTGTCAAAAGTGAAATCATGCCTGACCAAATGCCTGTCCAACCTGATAACTTTCTATGATGAAATTAGCTCCGCAGATGAGAAGAGAGCAGTGGATGTTTATCATGGCTTTAGCAAGGCTTTTGACATTGTCTCCCATTACATACTCACAGAAAAATGGGACTAGAAGTAGGGACTAGATAATTGGATAATGAAGTGGATTGAAAAGGACAGTCAGGAGTAGTGTATTGCAGAGTTTGATACTGGGACCAGTACTGTTTTAACATCTTCATAATGATGGCATAGAGAGTACCCTCAGCAAGTTTGTGGACAATACAAAAAGTAGTGGATACAACAAATGGTTGTACTGCCATTCAGAGGGACCTTGACAAGCTGGAGAAATGGGCTGACAGGAGTGTCCTGAAGTTCAGCAAAGGGAAATGCCTAGTCCTGTACCTGGGGAGAAATAATTGCATGCATCCATCAGTTCATGCTTGGGTCCAACTGTCTGGAAAGCTGCTTTGCAGAAGAGGACCTGGGGGTCTTGGTGGACATTAAGTGGAAAGTGAGGCAGCAATGCTCCTTCGTGGCAAACGTAGTCAGTAGCACGCTGGACTGCATCAGGAAGAGCATTACCAGCAAGCAGAGGAAGATGATTGTTCCTAGCAGTAGTGAGACAACACATGGAGTAGTGTGTCCAGGTCTGGGATTCGTTGTGCAAAAGACAGGGAAGAGCCATGAAGATTATTAAGGCATTAGAGAATATGGTGTATGAGAAGAGGCTGAGGAAGGGATTGCTTAGCCTGGAGAACAGAAGGTTCAGGGGGATCATATCAATGTGTATGAACATCTGATAGGAGAGAATGAAGAAGAAATCATACTCTTCTCAGTGCATCCAGCAAAAGGACAAGAGGCAATGGTCACAAAGTGAAACAGGAAATTCTGCCTGAAAATGATAATAATAAAAAAGAACTTTTCTGATGCAGAGAGGTTGTGGAGTCTCCATCATTCCAAATTTTCAAACTCAACTGTTCAAGACCCTGAGAAACCTGCTCTAGTTGACTGAGCCTGGGGCAAGGGAACGGACTAGGTGATCTGTACCCTTCCAACCTCAGCTATTCTGTGATTTTATCATTTCTATCTTCATTTATGTAGGATCTGTTCTTTTCCTGATATTTCATTATTAAAAAAAATGATAAACCCACCGAACCATTAAAACCGTGAAATCCATGAAACTGGATTTTTTAAAGGACAAAATGTGCTCTTATACCTCTACTTTTGCCTCTAGGACTGCAGTTAAGACAAGGGCCTTGCTGTGCATCCTATTAGTCAAATATATCTGAAATAATCCTTCTTCTTGAGAGACTTCTATGACCTGAAGCAACATCGCTTTTAACTAACACTAGGTTTTGTATCAGTTCAATAACAGTGATATAAACCTGCTATACGAGTTCACAGCTGAGCTATACTGATCTATTTTAATTTCAAAAACAACTTTAATTAAAACAAATGCAGCCTGAATATCCGTGTAACAGCTTTGTTTCAGAAAACTTTGCTAATTCAACTAAAGTTGTTTTTAAGGTAGATTTAGTTAAGCAAGAGCAAGGAACTCACGGTCAACCTTAGACCAGTTTAAACTAGATGATTAGCTTTAACTCGATAAGACAAAACACATGTACCTGAAGGAAGAAATTGATCTCAACCACCTTGAGCTGTCCAAAAGTGAGATGCTGGATGAGACTCCTGTTCTGGTGAGTGGAGAGAGATAAGCACAACAGAAACAGAGTCATTCCACCAGTTTAAAACACTCATCTTAGAATGGAATAAATCACCTTTTACAAATAACTTTTTCTTCATGGCCTGAAAAGGGAGTCTAGAGAAATGGCTAAGACTATATATACTGCTTTTAAAGACTAAAACTAGGTGAAATTAATTTCAAGCTGAGCGTTTGCTTTAGTTCAATTTGATTTATTTTTTTAACATTTTTTTTCATTAAAATGAGGTAACTTTCAGTAACATCTGTGAGAATAACATCTACTCATAAAATTTATCCAGTTATTGATCCATCCAAATTATTGATTTATGATTTGGCTACTACAACTACAAGAGTTAAACTGATTAGAGAAAATAAATTATGATCTTTTTTATTTAAATAATTTCTCAAGTAAGTCTTTTTTTTCCCTGTTTTAAGGGAAATAGATGGGCAAATAAAAAACTTCAATTTTATTTTCTACAAAATGAGCTATAGTTAAGCAAGAGCAAGGAACTCATGGTCAACCTTAGACCAGTTTAAACTAGATGACACGGGCCTAAAATGAGCAAATATTCTATACTTAGAATGCACAGAAAATTTACTACAGTTTCATTATTGTGTTTGATTAAATCTTGTCTAAAAAAATAATATGAACCAGGTCAGGGAAGACCTCCTCTGAAAAATTAGTTCACGAATAAAAGATAAATGACAAAAAACAGTGTATCTTTTGTGGAAAGGTTTCAGGAAGGATGTGATAGTGATGTGTGCAAACTTGTCCTTATTTAAAATCCTCAGCAATGATCTGGAAGAAGCAGAAGATAGAATATTAATTAAACTCATTGACACAACCAAATCCTGAGGACTGCCAAAAGCAAAGCAAGAGAACTAAAAGAAATTTAAAACATGGTTGAGGATATCAAAACAAAACACATTTGATGTGAAACATAAGAAAGAATAATCCTTACATTGTCTATTTAGTGCTACTAAGAAACTGCCATACAAGATCAGACTTATTATGCTCATCTAAGAGAGTAGAGTGTCTTCAAACGTACCACAAATTTCACAGGAGAAAGCAGGAAATCTTAGAATAAGGCAAGTTTCTATGGCATTTTTGTGCTTGTCTTGCTTTGCACTCTTGTAATGCACAACGAGGCCTCATTTCTGCTCTGCTGAGGTTGTGACAGATGCCTAGGAATGATATAGTGGACTCACCCTCTCTTCTTATGTAATCAAGTAGCTGGAATGGGGAAAAGAGAGATTTTCCAAGAATGAGTCTATTAGCCATGCAATATACCTAGCTAAGCATATGAGATGAGAGCAAAGTGCTCTTAAGAAAGGATGGAGCAAGTGATTGCATCTCCAAAGAAATCAGAGAAGGAATAATCCACAGTAGAGTCAACAATATAACTGTGCAAAAATACAAAATTACTTTCTTGATATCCCATGAATGTAGCTGACATAAGACCAAATAAATCCCTTAAAAACCTTTAAAACTTCTACCTTTATCTGTTTCTTTAATTTTCTTTAATCTTCTTTATATAGATATGCATACATATATCACTGAATGCAGAAGTGTTCAGTCCGTTTTTGGCTTTTGTTAAGTTCTTGGCTGCAAAGATACTCTGTGGCAATAGGTTTCATAAATCATCTATGTAATGAATAAAGAACTGTTTTGTTTTAAATTAACCTCTTTCTAATTTCATGGACTATCTTTCTACCATCCTTCAAATGATCTCCTTTCTGAGTGGTCGTTATTTTGGATTTGGTGGCCTGTTTCTCTTCAGAAAAGAAATTGATTATACAAAATCATTGTATTTTTTCTGATTTTTTTTAATAGCATAGGAAATAGTCTTTTTTTCTCCCCTCAAATGCAGAACGACTCAAGAAAAGAAAATATGAAACAAGATTTAGAGACACAAGCCATCAAATTGGCTGATAACCAAGCCACAGGTTTTATCAGCCTACGAAAAATAACTTTTCATCAGAATCCTCAAAATGAGATCAACTATTTTTACATACAAGGAAATCACTGAGAAACCCATCTTCATGCCCAGAACCTATAGCAGCAGACATTTTGGCAGGAAGGTTAACCAAGCACACAATCTCTGTCTTTCTCTCAAACTTTCACTATGATTGCAGTTAAAAGTACAGCACTTCTGGATTATATATTACCAGAAAGGTACTGGTAATATACCACAGTTATGAGAGCATAAAATAAATGATCAAAGGAGCCCAAGAGTTTATCTGTTAAGAAAAGAGAGAGTGAGAGAGATTGAGAGAAAGAGAGAGAAATGTAGGCTGGCTAAGCAACAGCAAAAGAGAAGGGTACTCATGCCAACATGCATGATAAAACTCCTGTGATTCTATACCACTACTATCCTGAAATACTTTCAAAGTACCAAAATGCCAATCGAAATATTAGACTGGAAATAATTTCAATGTTGATATGTGTGGGACATGTCAGGGAGGAACAACTTGGAAGAGGTAAAAGAAGGGGTCTCTTTTCCTCTCCCTTTCTTTCACAAACTAAACAATTCAAGCAAATGAACTGCTATTTTATAGACAAAATAAATGTCTTTTATGTATTACTAAAGCATAAATGTATTATAATTCCTCACTTCAAGGTTTATGAGCTACTCAAGTGTAGATGAATTAGCCAGTCTTTTTCACATCTACAAGTGCATATATAACAGGATTTATCATGTGAACCTATACAGAATTTTACTATTGTTGATATTATGTATTATTTGTTTCACATATTGCATTTTACCTCACAATCACTACTGGAAATTTCTGATATTAGAGTGAGATCTGTTCTCCACATTGCAATGTTCATTGTATTAGACACAGAGCTTGTATTTGTAGTTATATCTCCCAGGTAACATTTTTTTCTGTTTTTTTTTTTTTTTTTCCTGTTTTTCTATGTTTATTTAATTGCTACGCAGTTATGAACAGGGAAGTTATTAATGTACTGATTTAATTAGAAATTTTGATAGTAATCTTTTATTCCTTCAAATTCCTTCAAAATTCAAAAAATTCCTTCAAATCTGAGTGATTTTCATACATGGGTTATACTAGCTCTAAAGACTTTAAATACATTTGCTGGCAAGCTACTGTACTAGACACATGGTGGGAGGGGTGTCAGCTTTTAATTGTAACTGTCTTGCAGAGTGGTGTTGTTTTAATATCCTGTATAGATTTTTATGTAATACACTTACTTGCAGGCAGCCTGAAGCAAGAATCAATTCTGTGAAGGATTCTTCTTTTGTTAAAAGCCAATCTTGTTTTAATGATGCATGAAGAAATATTTGAGCATTGACATTTTTCTGTCAGGTTTCTTTTGAAAAATCAATTAAGATAATACTGCTTTGACCTAGTTATCTA
This sequence comes from Rhea americana, assembly GCF_003343005.1. Taxonomy (NCBI): domain Eukaryota; kingdom Metazoa; phylum Chordata; class Aves; order Rheiformes; family Rheidae; genus Rhea; species Rhea americana. The sequence continues at coordinate 446,691 of NW_028186701.1, read as the reverse complement.
GTTAATGCTTATTAGGAATGTAATATGATTTACTGTCAGCATAATAATTTTTGTATCTTATCCCATTAGCTTGTGCATATTTCAAAGTGTATTACACAATGGTCACTTCTTAAAATGTAATGTAGCAGAATACATTAATTAGATTGACTGGGATCATTAGACAGAAAATCTCTTATTGGCTCCTTGTATCAAATCTGGATATCATCTCCATCAAGTTAATTCATTGTTTACTTGTCCAAAAAGTGTTTCTCAGTAAATATGATATATAAAAAGATTTTTGATTGGAGAGAAACTATTTGTTTTACATCTCCAGACGTTTTATTTTTAGCTCTTCCTGGGCTAAACACACTAATTACACATAATCATCAAAGAAATAAATCTTAGGAGACCAGGCTTTTTGAAATCTGGTAAGTCATAAGAGAACAAAGGGTAAATAAACAAAAGCATAGGATAAGAGCATAGAAACCACAGTGAAGCACTTGATTTAGTAGGTGTTCAAAAATTAAAATGATTGCTCCATTTATTTTTTTGCATTTCAGGTGTTTAGTGTTAATGGAAAGGTCAATAAAGTTGCCGTACTGTAGCATTAGCGAGGAGTTATTGATTTCTATCCATTTAGTGGTCGGTGTTAACCAAGAACAGAACTCTTTTAACCTTGTTAAGCAGTACAGAAATTAAATCTTCCCACCACTTTCAGGGCAATGGCCTATCTCAGAACAATACTACAGTTAGATGGGTTTGTAAAGCTTATCCATTTCCACTGTAATAATGGTCTGTGTGAAGTTAAGAGAGTGGGAAGGAAGCAAGGATGTCTGTTTTGTGTGTAGTAATAAAAAAAATGCCTTAACCAGACTATAGATAGTGATGATCTCTCTCATACCAAGAAAAAGATGTTTCTTTTACTCCAGAGTAAGCATTTATTTGTCAGGTATCTTTAAGTAAAGAATATCAAAGATCTATAGATCAGCACTATCATCATTCTGTGATTTTCTTTTAGCAAATTTTCCTCTTGATTTTATGAGATTGATTCATTTTATGTTTGAGTTTCCTGCATGAAATGCGCCACAGTAGTGATCACCGTATCTGTGTTAACGCAGGCAGAAGACAATAGATATTCATATTTTTTAAGCATCATTTCTGCAGGTAATGGATACATTCCAATTAAAAAAAAATCTTAAAAAGTGTTTTTTAAAGTAAGGAAGCTATTTCAAACCACTTAAGCAAAAAGATAACTGAAGTGGCATGCATTATCAGTGGAGAGAGAATAGAATAATAAGATGTTTTTTTTCTCCTTTTCTTGAAACAAAAAACAAAATAAAACAAAACTCACCTACACATTTGGCTTCTTATTGATTTCCTGAATTTCATATTATTTCTCTATATTCTCTTTCCACTGAGTCAGTGTGGCCAAGACCACCGTATTACCATCATACATCATTTGAAATGCCCCACTGTAACATTTGCACTATAACAAGAGCCACCACGTTGTATTGACTGATGTGATGAATATGTGCTGAAAGTTTCTAGAAGTATTTGATCTCCTTTCTTCTAACATTTATATAAAATAGAACAGGGTGTAAATGAAAAAATGCTTTCTTGCATTCGGATTCCCCCAATCTAACTTATACCGTACATATACATATACATGCAGATGTGTTTATGTTAGACAGATATCAGTAAATCTTTTCTCTACATCATTAGAAATTTCAAAAATCTGAAAGATTTTAGACTGTTCAACATACAGAATTTGTCCTAAGCCTGCAAATATTTTGTTGTGAATAAGATGGCATCTTGAAATCCTTAAGCGATGGTTGTAATGGTAGGATGGGTCCTGAATTTCCTTGAATAAATGGAATGCATGCAAGAAATAGAGAAAAAAAGAAATGAGGCAAGATAAAGGATTTTAAGATTGKCATTGTTTATAACCCACAAAGGAAGCAGGGAGAAAGAACATCCTGATGCTATCAGTTATTCTTATTTGCATGTAAACTCTGATATTAGGATTCATTTTTGAGCATGTCACTTTTTAGCTCCTAATTAATTACAGTGACAGCACTGTGTGTGTCTGTTTTTAAGAAAGACGCTGTTGTGGCTGAGGTTTTAATTATATTAAATATTAATCATGGATTGAAATTGGAAACCTTAAATTATTGTTTAATGATCAATGATCAAACGCATAATCACGATAAAGAAAATTAGGATGGCAGACAGCAACATTGCAATTTGAATTTTACATTATTAGTCTTCTGCCTAACTAGGCACTTTTCTTGAGTATCTGAACTGTTTTGCCTTTTAACTGTGCTTGCAGTTGCTATAGTGATGGCATAATTTTGTAATGGTCTAAAAATGACACTGGCATAGATACTGACAGATAGGAATTAATTCACTAACAAGTAATTATGTAGCRAAATGTTGACTGCCATGCAGAAGGTGCACTGTGACACATTTACTGTTTTTCAGGGATGGCAGTAACATTAGCGTTGGTCATTAGTGGTAGACATCTCCGTACAGTGTTGGATACAGACTTATATGCAGACCTATTTAGTTACCTATGTGACAGCCTTGTTCAGGACACCAGAAACAGCTGTCCTAGCCTGTATGAGCCAAAATAATTAGGCCTGTCATCTTCTCGCTCTGATTTCCCCTTCAACCTGCTCCACAAAATGCAAATATTTTGCTTTCATTGTCACATTCACCTTGACATGGATATTGCTTTGGCGCATAACTGGATGAGATGACTCAGAATTTGCATTGTTCATTCTAATAAATTTGCTTCCCCTCTACTGCATGGCAGGACCCATCAGATAAAGTCTCCCAGAGTGTCATCAATCAACATTGCTGACAGACGGCTTTTGCCTTCATTTGTTACATATGAGAACATGCTTAATTATTTGTCCTGTAATTAGTTGGGAAAATGTCAGGAAATGTCAACTCTCTGTTCACTCTGGAAGGGCTCTGCTTGAAAGCCACAATGACTGAAGTGTCATTAATACTGCCTAACAAGACGAGGATCAGCTGGGGAAAAGTGAAAGCTTCTAAAAAAGTAATCATCACGAGTTAAGGAAAACTGCAAATCAGCACCAATAATAAGATGTGAATCCTATTAGCAAACAGTTATATTTTTCATCTGTTACTCCTCACAATAAAAATATGGGAGAAAAACTCAAGGAGCAAATGCAGTGGTCTCATATAATTCCTGTTCACATATTCATTGGTATTTCCTAAGTCAATCGTGCTTAATACATTACTGTATGTAGTATCTAATATTTAATTTTAAGATTTGAGATACGTTTTTACATTCATGCAGCCCTATAATATGCAATGAATATATGAAGGTAAATATTATTTTTATATTAATCAAGGAGTGTAAGGTTACTTGAATGTGAAAATTTGTTTTCTGAATTTTAAGCTGATAAGGATGGTAGGCATTAGCTTTAATTTTAGGAACAAAACTAAAATTAAATTATCACAATCTGTTTGTCAAGTATTTACAGTTTCATGCAATAAGCAGCTGAATAGATTTCTTGAAATTACATGGATAACTAGTAAAGATCTTCTCTACTATCTGTGGACACCCTCCTTCCTGTATTTCATAAT
>NW_028186701.1:292651-437651 GCF_003343005.1 Rhea americana | reverse complement strand
TAGCTCTGTAAAACTGGCAGGATTCTATACAAATAAATGTATTGTGCTTATATGGCGCTCCCTCACACATCCCTTTCCTCAGCTTCATCCTTTCTATTCTCAATTACTGTGTCAAAGAAAGATAATCAGCCGCTAACATTCTACAGTACTGATGGTCTGCAGGTGCCTCCAGGCCTCTTCAACAGCAAAACTGCCTCTACTTCCTCAGGAGAAATAGTTGCCTTCTACTCCCCCCTCACCTTATTTTTGTTCTGTAAATGTTAGTTAAGGTATCACCTAAATACGCTATCAGGTTTTGTTCAGATATTTTGAGTAGGTGCAGTAGTGGTGTGTGTTAGAAGCCTCAGTTCCACACAGAAGTGTGGAAAGAAATGCCTTGTGTATGTTAGGCATAAGTAATAATAAAATAAACCTGTTATTTTCTTTTTTTTTCTTTTTTTTTCTAATATCTATCTTTCTCTGAACTTGGAGATCTCCCTACTGCATTGATATATTTATGAGATGTGTTTTCATTCTGTTCAAAAGGTAGAACAAGAGCTAGGAGAATGATATGACATGATAAAGACTCCACATCCATCTGAGAATTCCTTTCTAATATGGAGATTCCTTTACCGCAAGATACAATACCTGAACTAGATGGTTTGTGCATTAAGTACAGAGATGGATGTATGCCCAAACAGCATTTAAACCATACAGGAAATGAGTACCCCTCTCTTCCTCACTTTCTATAGTAGTTAGTAAAAGTTAGACCTAATTGACAGCAGTGTTAGCATATGTAGGTGAGTCTGTGTTTTGGTGTTAAAATCCATTTAGTCTCCACACTGTCGTTCAATCTTAAACCACTAAACTTTCATTTTCATATTTTTTTTCTTTTTGTCTTTACCACCAGGTAGACACCATATTCAGAGAAAATCTGTCTTTGCACATGGATATGATAATATACATAGGATATTTCTATGACTTTGTGTTTTGCTGGAAAGGAGAACTAAGGGTAGTATATGCACTTAACCACAGGAATGGGAGACTGAAAAGAAATGAAAGAAAAAACAAAACAAAACAGAATGTTTATTTGTACTGAAGAGGGTAAAGCAAGAAACAAGAAATCTGAACACACCTGGTAAGAAGACAAGGTCAGGAAAATGTATGACTTTCATTTCCAATTCTTGCCCTTATTATCACTGTGGTACATAGGAAAGAGCAATACTGTTCATTCAGTGGTTGCTCTATGAATATTAATTTGTATGGTTTGCTAGGAGCTGTTCTGGGGAAGCATTGGTGATTCCCAGATTGGAGAGTGGCATCAACAGTTCTCTGGCATTACAGAATGTTGGTTATTATAATTTGCTTCTGCTGTTTTCATGGAACAAAAAACTGGAAAATACATGATATAGAAATGCAAGTAGGTATAAGTAAATGTGATTTAGAAAAAGATTCAAATGGAAATGTGCTTGGATGAAGTAGTGAGAGTGTATGTGGCTATAACTGAGAGGAAAGCTGGGAAATCAGATGATTGTGTGGTAAAACAGTGGTTGGACCACATTGCCACAGGATGCTAAGGAGAGACAACATAGAGTTTTTTTCAAATTTCTTCTTTTTTACTTCAGACATAATATGTAACTGTTATTTTATCCTTCTGTGTGTATTGCTCATTACTCTTAACTCTAAACACTTCGACTGATTTGCTTTCACATACTTTAGTTATCAGTGAAGTTTCATGCAAACATTTCTGCTACCTTTTCATCTGTGTTATGGAAATGTCAAAGTAAGAGTATTACTATATTGACCTGCTTGTGAATCTACTGAAATCATTTTTGGTTGACTTCTGTGGGTTTTGTATTAAGTTTTTAATGATTCACACCTGCTCACTGTGATTTAACAATCCTTATCTGAGAAAGTGTTTGTTATAAATGGCTATAATATAATAAGCAACTTACCCGAAAAGATATTTACACATGCTAAAGAAAAGTATTTGAGGTGTCCATTCTTTTATAGACAGCCTTCTGCCTCCATCGGGCTTAAATATGAATCTGGAATAAAAAGAATGTTTGCTGCATTCTGTTAAAATACTTAAGACTATAGTAAGAATACAGCTTTTGTGTTTACTGTTGTTTCTTTCTCTTGCTAAAACAATTTGAAAAGGTACTGTCAATGCCTTTGAGAAACAATGAAGACAAAATTGCACTGTGAACTGAAGGGGCTGACCAGTCCTTTGGAAACTGTCAATAAAGATACAGTAGATAATACACAATAGAGGAAACAAGAGAATGAGTCTTGTTCATATTTAGCTGCAGACAAGAACATGTTTAACCTTTTCTTGTGATTACAGTCATCCCTTTTAATTCAATCGTTTCTTGTATATTTATGAATTTTAAAATGGGAAAAGTAGAAGTCTTCTCTGTTATATTAGATATATTTAATATATAAGCTTCGGACGTAAAACTCATTTTAGGACTACTTGTTTAATTCACTAATAATTCCTTTTTTGTAGAAAAATACTGTTTTTCTACCTTCAGCTGAACTGGCAGCAGAGAATTTCATAGAATGTACTTTCCTTTAAAATCTCTAATAAATTGCTATGTCAACTGAGTGAACAATCGCACAATTTGTCTCTCTAGTAACTGTGGGCCTGACCAAGCTCCACCAAGTCCAGAAAAGAAAGACGCTTGTTGACTACACAAGGAGTTAGACTGGAACATTTGATTACCTTTCTGAGTATGGCACTTCCTACTTTCTGAAAGAATTTTAACAACGTTAAAATTAAGTAGAATTCAAGAAATATTGAAAAAGGAAAACTGCTCTGTTTTCAAAAGAGGATTTTCAGGATAGAGGCCCTTAGATTTATATCCTGCAAATGCATTGAATACAGTCAGTGTAAACTATTCTTATTAGCTTTAATCTATGAATTGTATATAGTATTTTTTCTGAGGAAATATTTAATATTATCCTTATCACAGGAACATTATTGCTTTGAAGAGGGAGTTGTTTCAATACTTAGTTTCAAAAATATTTTGAAAATATTTATAAAGGTCTTTACTGATCTATCTCATTATGATTTACTCTTACTAGCTCGACATATAGTGATTCTTTTCAGGTATGTGAATCATAAACAACTCATGTACAGCTTACACACACACATTAATAGGTCTCATTCCTACATGAACGGCATATATTCTGTGCATATCATACTCTATATATTCTATGCATTCTGTACATGCATACATAAACTTATTGCAAAGTACATATGGGAACTTCCAGCCATTTTTGATGTAATAACGAAAAGGTTACACCTATTGCCCACTTCATATCAAAAACTAAAACACTGATACAGGCAATCCTTTTACTCTCCTCAGTTTAAAGGATAGAATATTTATCCTATACATGCTATAAAAATCATGAAATATGAGGGTGACTTTTTTTTCTTTTATCTGATAATTAAATAAATCAATGAGAGTCAATCTAAATTCTGCTACCATTCTTTTCAGATTTCAGTTTGAAACTACAATGAGACTTTTAAAACACATTTCATGGCCCTCTTCAAGGAAGCATTTTTGGCAATCTATCAGGATTATTTATTCACTAAAATTCCTGAAGCTTGGCAAGCATGAAAACATGCTATTAAATGTAGAAACTTTAATTTTCATCTCATTAAAAAAACCTGAACTGAATACTAATTATATAAAATAAAGGTTGCTTGTCACATTCAAATTAAGCTATCAAGATTATGGTATGTTTATAGACCCTGTTTATTTAACATTTAAGTATTAAACATTTCTTAACTATTCATTTTATGGAATCAAGTTTCTTTAAGAAGAAGAAGGAGAGGAAGAAAAGAGAGAATGAAGTTTCACATTCCTTGTACACATATGGAAGGAAAAGAATGCCCAAAGATATTTACCTCTCCCTAAAGGCATGTAGATATGGAGTCAAATATTCCTTTTTAATGATAGCTGTTGATCTTCAGGAAATACAGTTTCTCCTAAATAAAATAACCCAAACATAGTGAACAGCAGGCACTTTAAAAGACATTTTGTTTTATTCCAGTGTTATCTTTTCATCTCAATATATGTTGAGATTGCTCAAATATATTGGCTATTCCTCAAGGCAAATATTAGATCTGCTCTTGCAATCCTTTCTCAAGCAGAGATATAAGTGATTTCAGTGGAGATTTTCCTTAAGGAGACTTCACAGTTGGGGCCAGGATCAAGTCAGATAATTTAGGGCCTGATCTGCAATATGAAGAAATCCAGGGAACTGAGAAAGGTTCGCCAGCACTTCACAACTGATATCACCTTTCATCATTCAGCTTAATAAGAGTTTTTGTTGCTGATTTTAATCAGAGCAACTTCTGGGCTGGCATTAGGCACAAAGTTAGATGTGTATGTATGGGATTTCAGTCACCCACAAGAGTACCTCTCCCAGCTCCAGTGGGATTATGCATATGATAAATACAGCAGAGCTGGCCTTTAGAGGACAAAAGATAGAATTTTTAAACCTTAAAATCAATATCATTAAACTGGAAGCATGAATTTCCTCTTTTGCTTTTAAAAGCTCACCTGACTATTAGTTCAAATGCAGAAATAATTTCCATTTTGGGGGTTAATATTATATGATTAAGAAAGACCTTTCCTTTTTTATCTCTTTTTGTTTTCTGATTCCACTACAGTTGTGAGCTCAGGACAGTCTCCTTTCCTGCACAGAGAAACATTTTTTTTTTCCTCTTTACATTGCAACCCTTTTCATTGCCAATACGTTGTCATGGCTATATTTACGAATAAAGACTCAGAAGATTAACAAGAAAGTTAGTAACAAAGATGTATAAGGACAAGAACTTTGTTTATTTTATGTATCATGAAAGTGTCATGTGCTGTATTTTTCCTCTCTTTTCTTACGCTTAGGTAGGCTTTATTTAGCTCCCCTAGATTAATAATATTATTTGTGTGGTATGCTCATTATTGTCATTTGAAAAGCAAGGCATTTAGCTTTTAATCACTCTGGTGTCTCTAAAAAGGTCTATTTCTCAGACAAATAACCCAACAAACACAGGTATTTATCAAATTATCTTTAAAATTCTAGCTCTGTAAGAGCCTTTTCATGCAAATGTGGGAAAAATGCCTCTCTAATGCACATACAGAAAAATCACTTAATAATAGTTGATACAGTAGTTGATATATCTCTTCCTCTCCATTATGATTGCAAGACTAGAGGTCTGCATCTAAATGCAGTTTATTTTACTGATTTTGTGTTATCCAATGGTCTATCTACAGGGTATATAATTCACCTAACAGCACTGCCTATTATTTGTGCCTCTTAAATCCTAGAATAGTACATGATGATTAGAGATTGTAACTCTTCAATGGTATGGAATTATTTAAATGTAGTACTGACTTAGTGATAAGCCTTTCACTAATTTGGTCACATTTTAGCTGCTGGTATTGTTTTGTGAATTTATTGGTATGCTGTCATCTCTCATTTTGTTTACTAGAAAAATTAGTAATAATATGCACGAGCCACTGTAAGTGGAGTAGATGAAAAAAAAGTGCTGCAAGAGTCTTGCATACACCTAAGCTAGTTAAACAGATAGTTAATTGTTTCATCATAAGCTGGTATTTGACAAGAAGTGATGGTTTAAGCTTCGTGAAACTGTTGCTGATGATGATAGTCCAGAAGAAAGTGACTACCATAAGTTTCCAGCAGACAACAACAGACATGAAAGTTCACATCACAACTACCATCCTGCAAGACAGCAGGCTGGAATTACAAACTGAGGGTTTGCCTCACTTTGTTAAACGGAGAGGTGTACTTAAGAGCAGATCAGAGTGAGATAAGCCTGGAAATCAGTTCAATCTAGGATAAGTTACATTACTGCTTCTCCAACTTTTCCTCAGCTCAAAAGTGGGCCAATCTCTGTGCTTGGTCTTCTGCTCTGTGAAGTATGGCTACTATTCTCACCCTGTCTACAGACAACTAGAGAAAAGTATTTATTTTACCACCTAAAAAAATTAAAGGGCTAAACTTGCTGCCTGTTCCCACTTCATGTAGAGGCTGATTTGCCTTCTCTGAAAACAGAGGTGTAATGCAGTTGGCTTGATCTATTTTCCTTTTGAAGCTGGCTGTCTCCACTGAATATAGAAGTAAGCCAAATTATTGCCTTGAACACATAGTTTTACTCATAGGCATTTAATATGAGAAGTGAATTCTACTTGATTTATGCAAAATGATCTGAAAGTTTTAGAAAAAAAGACATCTTTTTCATATCTTTGAGAAACATGTAAAGTTATTAGAAAAATAATATTTTCCTTGTGTATGCAAATGTGATTTTAAAAGAAATGGGTATATATTTTCTAATTCTAATTTATTTACATAGATTTTTTTTAATGAAATGAAAGCCTAGTGCTCTTCAAATGAAAACACCACAGAGATGTGGATGGTTTCCATCCTGGAAAAAAATAATTCTTATCTTACTGCAAGAAAGTTGCCAGAATGGGTTGTTTTTCAAAAATCACACATGCAGACTTTTAAGCCTCATCATTATCAGCTATACGATGCCAAACTTACAGTCGATTCCATTCTCTCTCCCCCTCCCAAATACCTACAAACACACGCACATGCACACACACACACACACACACAGAGAGAGAGAGAGAGAGAGAGAAAGAACAACTGTATTACTTCCCCCTTTACTAAAACAGTCCGTCCTAGTCCTCTTGGCACTCAGCCAAAGGCCCTAGCAAGCACTGTACAATTTGCTATATATCACACATTTGTGCGATCACATTGCTTTCTCATGTAATGCTCGTGCTATGCATTTAGTAAATAACCTTAGGAGGTATCAGACGGGTTTCGAAAATGTGAACTGCTTATTCCTCATCTGGAAGGTCGCAATGAACAGACAAACTGGCCAAAGGAGCTCAGATCTCCCATGAAGTTTTAGAAAAATCCTTGCAGGTCAGTAAACTAATCAAACGCCACTAAACCAATAAAATGCTGCACAGGGTGACAGCTCTATTCCTCCACCTCATGGGGACTCAGCTGAGGTAGAGATAAATCATACATTGCTTGTTTTTCATGATGTTCATTTCAAGCCACTGTGAGGTAAAGCAGTGACATACTGGTTTAGTCTTGTTAGTTTTACTGACTGTACAGTAATTAGCAGACTAGGTACATGTTCATGTTTTGTTTACATGTATTTTTTCTTAAAAAAAAATCTTTTGGATTCTTTTCATGTAGTTTGAAGTTATTCATATGCCATAAAGATTATCTTTGATGGTTTGAAATTGTTGTTCATTCCTTTAAGGCCTGAATAGGTTATTGCTTTCTCGAAAGTGTGCCAAATGAAAGTCTTAAAAAAACACACATTAGAAGTGGAACAATAGTAAAGTGTAAAAAGTTGCAAAATACATCAAACGCCATGAGTGAATAATTCCATCTATAATTATGCACTTCTATGMCTTAATCATTTCTGATTATCACAGTGTCTTATTTCCAGTGTTTCTCTCAAGCTCAATGACAAAAAAAGATTGTTCTGCTCGGTGCTGGGCTTGGGTGCTCACAGCAAGCACGTGGTGACAGGCTATTCTCAGCTGCTCCTGGTCTCCAATAATTAGCCTGCTATGGCAGCTACCTCTTGTGGTTTTGCCTGTGAGAGACATTTGACACAGTAGACATCAGAGGGATTTTTCAGGAGGCTCTTGTGGCGGCCGAATGGCTCTTAATTAACCACTTAGGTATCCTCGTTCAGTCTCCTGCTTGGCACTTTCCAAATGGTAGGGGTTGCACTGTGGATCTAAACACCGGGGAAGCCTGCTATCAAAAGATCTTGTAAATGAAGGCTTGTGTAAATTATTTTTAATGATTCCCTCCTGGCACATCATTATGTTTGTAGTTACACACAGGCACTTCAGAGATGGCTCATCTTCCGTAAGGTCAGCTGCAGGACCACCATAACTAGCTGCAGTCAGTAAATGGCTTATTAATTAGCGCAGTGATTTTACATTGCTAAGAGCTCTGATGTATGGAGCTAGAATTGTAATTGTGTAAGACCGAAATAATAAGCCATCTCAGGGCTCCTTATGCAAATTGCCATATTATAAAATCATTACCTATCTAAACACTGAGTTTTAATAAGAATTACAATGATGAATTTTATGATAATTGACACTCAAATTTTAATCTCTTGGATTTTTATCATTTTGGTGGTTAAAGTGTGTTTCTAATTAAATGTTGCTTAAAATGCAAAGGATTATTTAACAATTCTATTCAGTTCTTCTAGTTCAAATCAGGTTATTCTCTTTGGTCATAGAAGATGGGCCTTCTTAGTAATAGGTATATAACATTATGTATTACTTGTAGAGTAAGATGTTTAATTTTTTTAATAATTATGATTTTGATGGCACTGTATTGTCAATTGTGAGGCGCAGCACAGTGTGTGTCATTTGTCATTGGCCCTGATTTTCTTGATAAAAAGGACTCAAAATAAGGAATTAAAATCTAGGGAAGATTTTGAATGATTATGACATTTAATAGATTTTTCTTTATTTATTTTATGAATTCCAAGCAATTTAAACAGAACTCTAATAGTTTTAATCTTAGAAATGTCATTCAAAGTTAATAAATTTCACACTACCATTTAGTTTTATAGCATTGTACAAAATACTGATATGACATTAAAAATTCACAATTGTATTTGCAGAAAGATTTCATTCACACATGGTAATGTTTGTTTATTTTTACAACATTTTTCCTTCTTCTGTGTAAATAACTACTTTGAAGTAGATGCATTAAAAAGAACTCTGATGAAAGCTATTTTGAGTAGAGGCAGAAAACATTAGTCTGAACATATCTCATTTCAGTGCCTACTACAAGATCTTACAATGCTCCAATTTTCTGCAAATGTAAACCTTCCTATTGGCATATTAGCACAATGAAGAAGAAATTCTGAAAACTGAAAAATTCCTCTCTTCTGCTTAGATCTTTCCAGAAAAGAGTATGGCCCTGAGCAAATTGCTTGAGTTAAATGAGAAGCAGAAAACAGCTTAAATATAAAGTAATTGCACCAAGTCAGACCAGAAGTCCAGCTGAACCACAGTTCTTTCTCCAGTAATGATTAAAAATGAAAGCCAACAGAAGAGTATAAAGAGATTAAAAATATATGCTATTGCTAATAAGTAACCTCTAAGTTCCTGACAATTTTCAGCCTGAGCGCTTTCCTGAGATGGATATGGTTTCGCTCTGTTTAGTAATTCTCACTCTTCCAAGAAACTCTTCCACTATCCCTGAAACCATGTAAGTTTTTAGTATCCACAATTTCCTCTGACAAAGAGTTCCACAGTTCTACKACTTTCTGGATAAAGAATCATATATTGTTGTATGTTTGAACATGGTTCCTCTTAATTTCATTGGATAGATTCCTTTATCTGTATTTAAAAAGTCGATGAACAACAAATTCCTATCCTTTATGCAGTGGTTCTAATACAAGCTAAGGCAGTAAATAGAAAAACAACATACAAATTTTTGTGATCAGTGTTCAGATTTTAGGACAAAAAACTATAATCTTTTTGATTTGTCATAAAATTCAGTTTATGTATGTGGATGTGATTTATATATACCTGAAATAACTAAAATGTTATCATCTGTATTTCCAAAGCAYCGAAACATGGCAATATCCTGTGACCTTAAATATCACTGTAACCTTGGGCTGGAATCTGAAATGAATAGCAGTACCACAACAACCTGTTCTAAGTGTCTCATTGCAAACACTGGGAGAAAGTTCAAATTAGATTTTGAAATCAAAATAGAGAGATAAAAAGTTACCATCTTGGTTATTCTGTGATTCAAAAGTTTRATGCAAATAGCCTAAACAAAAAATGTGAAAATTTAGTTAAAGTAAGTCTYCAATATTAATAATCATTCTTCTTACTGTTAACCCTTCAAAGAATTTCCTTCATGTAGGTTCAGCAGTGGAGAATGTACAAAGAACTAATGAGGTGGACTGACAACATCCACTTGCCTTTTTTTTATTTTTAATCATGTTGCAAAACTGGTAGAATGGACATTTGTATTACAGTGGACTGACAGTGACTGCTCATGGACTTCTCATCCCTCAGGTGCATTTCTTCCACCATAAGTCAAGCCTGGAATAAGCATGGACATGAAAAAAATTTAGAAGAAGAAACAATCTAAACTAAAACCTAGGAAGCTATTAACACCTCAGCACACACTGTATTGTTTGCTGCTATTGGCTGTGAAGGAAGCAACATGATCAAATCAACAACATAGACATTTAAAATCCTTACACTACAGTACAATACGTAAACTAAATTTTTACTAAGATCYTTATGCTTCCAATAAAGTATATGTAAGTTCTATATAATATGTATATCTACGAGGCAATTTTTGACACAGAGTATCTCGTGATTATCTAATTGAATTGGACTATATTTCTAAATTCACATTTAAATGAATCAATGGCAGACAATCCTTATACAGATGGGCTAGAAAGCAAACATATAAAACACTAAAGAAAAGATTTATATACCTATTTCATCCATTCATTAACAAAAATAGAGCATACACCCCTTAGTTTTGTCAGTAAGACTGAATTTTACCAAGGAGAAATGTTACTGCACATAGTCCCAGATGAAAACATACCATTTTTAAATTCCATGAATGATAACAGAATTCTAAAAATTGATAAGCTTCATAGGCTTCTGAAAATAAATTTTACTTGACTGGAAAAAAGGTTAAGAAGGACATCAACACATACCATACAMATATCCATAGGTATTTCTTTTAAAGAAGTAAATCTAGCTTCCACATTTGAATCTTTACAGAGGTCGCTCTTGCCTGCAAGTGCATTTCTATTTGTGTGCTTACATGTGTTATGTATAAAAGCTTGTTCCAAAAAGTTGCAATGGAAAAGGGCAAAATCTTCATGCTTTTATGTGTTACACTGGATAATGTGTAGAATTCTGAATGGCGCTGAACAACAAAGTTTCATTCATACTTTTTTTCTAAATTTGTAAGTTTTATTTTGAGAAGAGTCTACTACAGCCTTATGTTTTGACAGCTATGAAGTATTACTTAGGAATGGTTAGAAAAAGCATTGCCATTCGCTTCAAACTAAAATGCATACAATTGTTACACTTTAATGACTGCATTTGGCAGAAAGGAGATATTAAACCAAAGCTAGACAACTACCAAACTGTCTTTTCTATGTTTTTGCTACCTGAACTCTGCATTACAGGCATACAATGATAAAGTCTCTTTACAATGTTTTAAACATTCCTCTGTGTTTTTTGGTATGCTATGTGCACTAGAATGCAATTAACATCTGCTAATTTCTGTCCATTAAATGTATTATCATAACACACAAGCACGATGTTTTATTAGTATGGCTGAAATGAGACTTATGACCCATAATCCATCATCCTACTGTCATATTTTTATATGTTGTCTATTCAATCCCCAGGATAGTTTAGAAAGCGTAAAGCAAAACTCTGTTTAAGTTATAGACCAGCTGCTGAAGTGTCCAGCTGAAGAGGYCATTGTGCTTTATTTTTGCTGAATCTAGCAGGAGTTGCTCATTGTAAGCCAAGMATAATACAACGTGGATGTCCCCAGAAGCTTGCAGTTGAACTACCATGTCTAAGCTTTCTAGCAGGCATTTTTCTGAAAATATCGTATTTCTATAGACAGTGATTAGACAGCCTAGATTCAGTTAAAGAACTGTAAAATGCCAGTGAATATTAGACTTTCTTTTATTGATGAAAACAAAATCCTCATTAATAAGATATGTATAAAAATAGGAAAGTAAATTTTTTGGAATTGTTTTTAATAAAAGATGGTACTGTTTCGTTTTATGTCAGCACCTTGTCTGAGGATCTATTTTACTTTCCATTTTAAATCCCAGTTATCTGAAGCTTAAAAATATTTTTAAAAGTTTGGCATGATATGTGATCACTCAAGTGGCTTTATTTCATTGCATTTTCCTAAAAGTTTGACTGACCATTTTAAGTCTGCCATCATGAGTAGATAAAGTTTATTAAGTATTTGATTTTCCAAGTAGAACAAGGGGTTTTTTTTTGCAAACAAAATTTGGCTGGTCCCATTCACACCTCCAGTTGTACAGGATTCCATACCAGTGGGGGGCCCAATATATGATTTTTGCAGGAATATCTATACTTATTTAACAAGTTGAGGGTGAAGTTTCAGCAGTGATTTTGATTTTTCCTAACTCAGAAAAAAAAATCAAAACAGAAAACCCCTACTTACCCTTATTGAAATTAGAGTCCTCAGCTCCGAGTGGGTGGTTGTTTTCCCGTGGTTTTTCCTTATTTGGCAGCTTCCTAGGTTCATCACATACACAATTCTTCTTCCTGAAGTGATGCCTGATGCAGTGACTTTTTCCTGAAAACCTTAACCTCCTAACATCAGTCCTAACATCAAGATATAATTATGGTAGATAGTCACACATGGATCTTATCTTTTTAATAAGAAGAATGTGGAAATTAAGCAAGCCAGTAGGAATGAAAGAAGAAGGAGAAGAAAATAATTATTTTGATCAATCTCCATGTGACACCCCAGTGCCCAGTCAACATGAAATGTAAGCAAACTCTCATATGCAGTAACTACTAAAAGTGGAGTCTGCAGCCTGGAGGTAGAGATGAAGTATATTCTGTAACTTAGTCCTATGCATCCATCTTACACCTCCTACTCACTGACAGAGACAGAGAAAACATTCATCTTTAGGAACAGGTGCAGTATGAAAAATGGAATTTCAAGAAATCTTAAAGGCATGGAGGGTGCATCTTGGGAGAATGGGAAAGCTGAGTCACAAAATATATATGAAGAGGGAAAATCACAAACTATACAAGGTGTTTAGAGGCAAAAAAAGAGAATCCTTATGGGGAAGTATAATCTAGAATGCTTTCTTGAGTGGTTCTTGATTTTTTTTTTTTTTTTTTTGACTGGGGAAAATCATTGTTTTAGCCCTGTGTCTTGCCAGTACGTCAAGACACGTTAACTAAGACAGCATGGAGCAACCTGATAAACATATGGTGTTTCATGTCCAAAGGAGTGATAAATAACAAGAAGGTGTATTAAATTAGTCTATCTAGCATATTCTCTACACAGATTAAAAGGTACCGAAGACCTTCAAGATGTTACTGAAGTGAACCAGGTAGTCTCTTTGCATCCTGGCGATATACCTAGGCAAGAATACATAGGTATTCTGACGAATGATCTCCCCTGGCAACATTTGCCAGAGCCTGCTGTCAAGGAGGAGTGTAGAGTGAGAGTTTAAGACTTGAGGGTGGTTCTGATCTTGTCAAGTTCTTTTAGAAACATGTGTTTTCCCTAAGTAAATGGTCAATGTTATTACTAGATTTGAGATCAGAAGGGTACGTTCCCCAGGCAATTAGAGAGAATCTTCATTTTTCTCTCTCTTGCTTCAATCCATCTTGATTTAGGTAACCTGTTCAGTTCTTTGCCATTCCCTGCCCATGTTCAGCTATCGATGATACTAGCCTCTTGCTCTCTACTTCAGCACATCAGGCCAGTAGATAAAAGTTTATGTTCTTCCTTCTGATTGACAGGGCTTGATAGGGCTTGATGTAAGTGTGTCCAGGAGGAATACTTACCCATCATATGCAAGGCCAAAATAAAGAAACCCTTTGGAATCAGTCACTTAGAAATCCAGTTCTTTTAAAATAGAAACTCATTACCACTGGCCAAAATCAGTCATTTCCTAGGTGCTTTGTTGAGATTTATTTTGTTTTGATAAGCATGAAAGAACTGGCTGAATGCAAACTCTATTATGTGTTCCTGTAACAAATTTCCCATCAGATATGAGAACACCATCCAGCAGATTTTTCTAATGTCAGCTCCAGTCCTTCATTTCTGGGCCTCTCTTTCACCTCCTCTTTCTTGCTCACACAACCAGAACAACTTAGAGAGCTTCTTTACCTATGCAAGGACCACAACCAGATTATGAGAAGATCTGCTGCCGAATATCCTCTTTCAATTATGATGCATTGTCACTATTTTATTGAAAAACTTGAGCTAAAGTGGTAATTTTTAACATGTTTTACAGCTTTGTCGATGATGACTAATTTCCTGGAAAAATAGAGAAAGCACTTCCCCAACTTGTGCCTTTCTCTTACGAAAGTCTGTCTGATGATAAAAAATGAAGATGTTGAAGCTAAAGAAGTCTAAAGAGTTCTTCCGAAGAAGAACTAAATCCTCTCCTCAGCACTCTACTGCTGCCTGTTTGATGCAAAAAGATCTAAGGGRACAGCCAATGAGCTCAGTCAGATGTTTTCTTTTGAACGACCACAAGGATTTTGTTGAGCAATTATAAAAACATAAATTGTTTCTCTCCTCACATTCCAATTCATTCTAGAGCTATGTGGGCATTTATAGATCATTCTAGATTTCCTGGTTTTCATTATAAGGATCACCTTACATCATCAATCATTATTCCACATTCTGTAGAATTTTGACATTTTTTCACTTTGTTATACCATTTCACTTGGAACTATGTGTGAAGATGTTTTGAGTAGAATTTGCTCTTTCCCAAGTCATGCCATCTGAACACTGTTGTAATGTCCACCTCTGTTCATAATAGCTTTGTATGACTTTTTTTTCAAATAACTTAATTCCGTAATGACTTAACACTTGCTAAGTAAGTCTGCAAAAGCCATGTCACTTTTGTGCTTTTGCACCAGTGCCAAATGTGATCAGTCAAAATGGTCACACAGTGAATTTTTGAACAACTGGAAGAGAGTTTTTTGTTGTTATTATTTTTTTCTCTTCCATTGGTTGGATGGTAAGGATATCTAATGGAGCAGTAGATAGGAACAGATTTACACTATTTACTGGTGTAAATAAAATGAATTATACTAACGGTCAAACTTCACATCTCTAGTTTTCCCTCTGTTGGAAAACTGGTCCTTAGGTCGCTGTATTTCAAGAGACAGTAAAGTCCTTTCCTGACCTAGTTTTTCCAATTTCCAATGTAGTTTTGAAGCAAAGACATTTAAATATAGCAATTCCTTAGCAAAGGAATTCAGAGAGTGATAATAACAATTGCTATACTTAAAGAACAAGTGATGTTTGAAAATGTTATAATTAAGGTTGTTTCAGGACATCTTTTCCTGTTCTTCAGTTTGTCGTGTCTAATACTATCTTTTTAGTTTGTTTCTTAGATTCCATAGGGTCAAACTTGTAACAAATATGAACAGTAGCAAACCAATAGCTGATGTTTAATTAAAGAACTGCAAATCCATTGATACTGACAATAGATTGGCACTTGATTCATGATGCACTTTATGACACCATTCTTTCACAGCTTCAAAATAWTTCCTTGTTGGTGGTCTATGTTTTTTTTCTATTATTTACAATAAGTAACAGAAAATGTTTTCTCTTGCTAGTAGTGACTAATCATGTACAGCGCAAAGTAAGTTAGCTTAAGCCAAGAAAATGGTTAAGTATATTTTCATATCTTATTCCTTTCCACTTCTGTGGTTGGCTCTAATTAATTCTTTTTCTTTYTTTCTTATCTCTGTGAATCATTATTAAAAGAACTTCACTTCATCCTGTTGCCTAAATAAACCTTGCTAGCGTTTTGAATATTTTTCCTAGCCTGACTTCCATTTGTAATCCTCTTGCATAAATTTTTCACCCTTGTATAGTTTCCTTGCGTCTATTATTTGGAAATGTAATTTGGTTTTTTTGAATTATACTTTATAAAGTTTATTTATTTTCAGTATGTGAAAGAAGTGATAAAAGATAATGTAACAAGAAAAGAGTATAGATGCAAAAGAGAAAAACTTATTGTTATCAAACCATGTTATTGTGTATTTTAACAGACCACACATTTAAATTAACAGTAAAGTAYCATCCTAGCGGGGTAAGAGATTTTTTTAAAGTTACTTAAATTAAATAAGAATAACTATTATAAAATAAATTTCATTAGATATATAAAAATAAATCACATCACCACAGATTGTTTTAAAGTGGCTGTCYCAGGGGCTTCAGAAAGACTATATGATGAAAAGGAAAAAAGAAAAAGAGCTTGGAGTGAGTCCCAAAAGAGCACTTTTCAATGCTTTCATTATTATGTTATACTAAATATATCGCAATATATTGAGGAAAATATAAAGACTTGTGAACTTGAGACAAAACTAAGGTGGCAAACTCAATGCCACCATTATTTTGTGAGTATTTTTATTAGCTGTCATTGACTTTGAAAGTTTTTTCTACGTATTTACAGTGATTTTTAGCTTTTGATATTAAAGTTTACTAGCTATACAAAATGTTACATAAAAGATATTTATTTACCTGTTAGATCATACTAAGTTACGAGTAATAGTAAGAACTGCTTTATTTCGCTACAAGTTCAAGTGAGGGTCATACTGAATAAAACATTGTTTATTAACCCCTGAGACAGCTACTTTTTGAAGGAATTGCAACTTACTATGATCATTCTTCCATATAGTAACTCTCCTATAGAATGTTCTGGAAGATTGAAAACATTATAACACAAGATGTGTGAAATCTGCTACCATAAGGAGGCTGACAATTAAAACCTAACCTTTTACAAATTTTGACTGGCTACAGATCAGAAGATAAAGCTGGTGGTTGCCTAGTCACTGGGAATGGGAAAGAAATACAGATAATGAAGTTTTTGGAAAGATGATGAGAATTTAAAAACCATACCTTAATATTAATTTTCTCATGAGTTCCGTGTACCTCCTATGAGGTATCCAATAGATTTAGAAAATATTAATGAAAAATAATAATGCCATCCAATTAAAAAATCATGTGAGTAGGCTGAGTAAAACTGCTAGCAATATTGACACTTTACTATATAGCCAAAAGACATTTTTTCAAAATTAGAAATGAACTGAATGACTGGCTCATACGTATCATACAAAGATTATTTCAGACTTAAAGAAGTTATATTTTGTATTTTGTTCTTACATAGGTGATTTCTCTCATTAGGAATTTATGAACAACAGTTCAGAAGAGTTACTTTGGATGTAATAYTTAAGGTAAGAAATACATTTAAAATAGGAATGTCATCATTAATGTAATATATATTTGTAACACTTGTGTATGAYGTTGTCATAGTTAGGAATGTTGCCTTGAGTGAACAGGAAATGTACATGCAGCTTCCAGATCAAAAGTTGCCAAATTTCCTGACAATAGCCACTTTTTTATATGAAGTAACAACAACTGTCAATAAATCATGCCAATCTGCATGTAACCCTGTCAATGTGCATAAGAAAACCTTTAATATGTGATATTAATAGAAGATAAGCCCCTGAGTTAAGAAAAGGGAGGAATGGAGTTTATTCTTTCTTTCTAATGTTGATGTATTTGTAGGAGAATGGCTACTCAGCATATTTTCCTGAAGCACAAATGTAATTATTTAAAAATAATTCTTATTGGGAAAAGAGGAGTAAGAGGGACTAGTAATACAGATCTTGAGCTAGAAAGTAAGAAGAAAAGAGATTCTGGTTCCTAAATCAAAAATCATATTAAAGATCATATAAAGACTGAGTCAAACTCATCTCTTTCTTGAGAGTAATCTTATTTATTTTTACTTCCATTATCAACACACCCTACTGATAAACACTCAAGCCTTGGAATGTTCCTAGGCTTAACACTGCTAAGCACACTACAAAGAAATCTACAATAGGATGCATATCTGATGTAGCTCATACATATTGCCTTCTGTCATCTATTGGATGATGAAAAGGAGAATGCCTTCTGCAGTATGCAATATGCAATTATACTCTAGACAGTGTTTAAAGTGAGACAGATGTGGAAAGTAGGCAARATACACTTAATGCTTGCTCACTGGTGGGGTATAACAGACAAATTCTTAAGCTACGAAACACCCACTTTYGTTGTGAGTCATTGCTAGTCTTTATCACAAAACCTTTTTAAAAACCTCTTACTTTTTTCATGAAGCCATAGCATTCATGTCTGAGTGTGAGGTTTCATACAGCTCTTAGAGCACTAACTGGGAACCTTCACCTCTTGGTCTCAGCAGAGAACTAGCTAGCTGCTTGGTAAACCAGCTACTAGTCATTGACATGATACACAAAGCTATCTGTTGAACAATAAATGAACTAATAATCTGAAATCCTGTTTTTTACCTCTCTATCTTGTTAGAGAGAGAGCAATAAAACCTGGCTTGCTCACTCTATGAGTCCGTTGTGCACAGTGGCTAAGACTGGGGATTATATCACATTAAAAAGTTGTGTCTTACACTGGACTTCCAAGAGATCTCTGCTAATATGATTTTGTTTGTTGTTTTTTCTTTTTTAATGTTGGGAAGGAGCAAATTCTTTCCTAAATGTCATCTACTATAAGGCACAAGGCCTAAGTCAGTAAGAAAAGCAATGAATTGCATGGGAACTGTAGTTGGAAGAAGTGAATCCCTGAATTCAACATTTCCCAAGGCTACACAGGTATTTGGTGAGAGAGTCTGGTTCATTCTTTTCTTGTTGCCCATGGAAATGAACAACAGTATTAATTCTGTATCATAAACATATTCAGACAATATTTAATATTCTGTATTTTGTATATTGCCATTTTGAGTATATTTAGAAAAGTATGCACTTAAGCCTCATTTTAATATGAACTTGGTAAGGCTATAATCAGCACTATGTCTCTATTACTTTTCCATAGAAAGCCAGAGGCATAAATTATGCTTTCATTCAGATAAAATTGTATTCTCTTAAGCCACGACTAGTAACAATATGATGTTAGCATAAAACAAAACTTCCTAAACTTTCTTTCTAGAGCTTATTTCATCACATACTAGACAGGAACCTTAATTCCAGTATTGCATGATGCCAGTTATTTGCCTTGTATTCTTCACATTTTATTTCACATCATTTTTTATTGAATTTTACATTCTGTTTTTTTAGTTGGAACAGCAACTGRAAGAAAAAATTCGGCCATGACCTCCTTCTGTGTAGAGAAGAAGGAAAAAATTCAGCTAAGTTTGTTATTGGTGCATCGTATGAGAGTAACTGTATGATCTTTACTACAGACAAAAGCCAGTCAGCCTCCAGTGTTTTCATTAAAACAATAGGGACCTTTAGCAATGAGTCCCATTTAGCTACATTTTCTACTCTTAACTGCTTTCTCCTGGGAACAAGTGCTGCTCTGTTGCCACCCAGACCTGTCTGTCATGGAGCAAGTGCTGAAGCACAGTGGTCTCTGTGATTTAGAGATGCAAAATTGTGTCTGATCATTGTTCTGACCAGGTAACACAAAGAGACTTTTCGTGCCCTTCTAAAATCTTCATATTTATTTTCTTTTGAGATGGGAGAAAGGAAATTAGAGGTGTCAGAATCGTTCAGTCTAGAAAAAAGGAACTAAAGGGAGATACKATTGGTGTTCCAATATGGCAAAGTATAGAGATGAAAGGAATAAACTCTTCTTGTGCCTCCTAGGTGAAACAGACAGCAATGGAACTAAATTATGACAAGATAGGTTTAGGTTAGACAGAAGGAAAACACCTGGTATTATTAAGGCACTGGAATAGATCTTTGGAGATTTCCAAGAATTGTTGGGCAAGCACCTGTGAGGAATAATGTAGGTATTATTACCTCTGCCTTCACCTGAAGATGCGAACTTTCAAAGCATCCCTGTCTTGTTTGCTTAACCCTAYCTAAGACTGAGTATTGTGCTTTTAAGCAGTGAATGACTATCCTCAAATTCATATGCGACATTTGGATCACTTGGATATATAGAGACAGTACTGCTTACACACTCCTGCACAAAGAGATCAGTACTTGTTTGGAACTACAGGTGCAATATTTTTTGGGAAATACTATAGTATTTCATATTTTGATATTAAAAAATCAGGATTTTCAGTTCAAGTAAGACTTCAGGTAAGACATCAAAGAACTGTTTACAATTAAATTAGAAGAGCAATGTCAGACACAAGTATTAGAACACAAACTGGTGGTAAAATAGCACTCACCTAGGGGAAACATTGGTAAAAATCAGTCTTGATTTTCTAGGAAATATCTGAAGTGCTGCAAAAATAAATTAAGCAGTCCTCTTTTTAACAATAACTACCATTTCAAGTGCCGATTTTCACTAGTTTTTAAACATACTGTGATGAAGCAGATACATTTAGCTATATATACATATTATTTTAGCTCTCTCTATGAATATTCATATAATTGAAATAGGTGTTAGTAAAAGGGCTTATCGTCATATTGTGTAAGTTACAAAATTATATGTTTTATTGTTAATAAAATGACCTACTACCTATAATATAACCATGAAACTTAAAATATGATACTTAGTTGATTAAGGTGGTTTGCTGCCTTAGTATAATAGCCTTATATTTACACCACTGCTGACATATGACATGAATTTCAATTCTACTTCTGTTAGGCTTACACAAAAAGGAATACTTCTCGAAATCTGGTAAGCAAATAGAAGTTCAGAGGTTTGATGTCATGGTTGCTGCTGCTTTAATGAAGTCATAGATCATCCATTAATTTGTGATATGTATTATTMCAGAAAGAATATGCATGCTTTTTATAGCTTCTTTCAGAGCTTGTGAAAATCTGGGACTGACTTGCTGTTGCACTGATCCAATTTTTATACAAGTGCAATTGTAAAGGAATTACAACAGTCAGAGTAATGAATCAGGTCCACAGTTTAGCCTTCCTTAGTGAAAAATAAATGGGATTTAAGTGGAATCCATGTCTAAAGGAGTGAGCATTTGTGCATAGTATACCTATTGATAGATATGACAGAAATTTGATTCTCATATTGTTCAAAGAATTATGAACAACTGTTTGCAAGATTATAAGGGTAGATTACTCATATACCACAACATGAGGCTAAAATTAGACATGAAGAACAGCCACAGTGGATAGAGAAAAGGTATTTTTTTTATCCTCTATTTGCCTCCAAGAGTGGTCAGTGACATGTATTTAAAGATCACAACATGCTAGGCAAGTGCATTCAATTCCCGTGTCATCTTCCAACTTAGAAAAATTACTTATATGCTGATTATTCAGAGCAGGAGCCTGTAGCTATCTAAACTGTCAGGCTTTGCAGTTGAGATGAACTTATCCTTTAGCAGCGTTCATGACCTTCCAGAAACCACTTCTATTTTTGGCCTCCTGTGACAAGGAACCCCTATATGTCATTACACATGGTATAAAAAAGGCACTTTCTTACTGTCTACTTGTTTTACTGAAAACTCTATTATATCTGCATCTTATGCTTATCATAAATAGTGAATAACTTATGCACCACCTTCRTGGTATTCAGGTTTATAAAATCCTTACATCCGAGTTTAACCCGTATCTTCACTACTCTATTCTATTTTGTTTCTTTTCTTACAGGATTCACAGCACTTCTGTCTCCTTTGTAGCTCCTCTAGTGCTTGTATATACTTTTTTGGAAACTGGGTGGCCAGAGCTGTGTGCAGTGTTCAAGAAGTGGCTACTGAATGGATTTGTTTGGTGTTATGATGATGATTTCCTAATAATTAAATTTGCTTCTGTAACTGCAGATGAATCAGATTGTATTCTCAGAGATAGGTCTTTATTACATGTAATGCTTTCTAGAAGGACAATAGCTGATTTAGAGCCTACTACAGCAGATGCATAAATAGAATAATGTTTTTATCCAGCTACATCACTTCATATCTGTTGGGACTGAGTTTTATTTACCATCTCCTTCACACCTAATCTCAGTATTGTAAAAACCTCTTGTATTTCTTCAAACACTATTTTGTTTGTCCAGAATAATTTTGTAGTGCAGGAGGAAGAATGAGTGCAGAATTCTGAACTTTAACCACCATCTACTAATGGAGTGGTCACRAGGAAGTCAGTCCTAGTTAGGTAAAGCCAAGGTTTAGGTGATTTAATTTACATTTGAATCATATTTGAACTCAGCTCTGCCTCAGGGTCAGGAGAAAAATGGTTTAGAACTACCTCTTTCTCTGTTCCTGTGCCCTTTGCTAGACACAACTTGGATAGATTGGGGATTCCAACCTATATACATAAGGTGTGTTCATTTTTCTAGAAGTAAATTGTTAATGTTTTGTGGATTTATTCATGTTTCTTATGTATTCCCATTGCAATGGAAGAATAAGATGATCACCTACTATAAAACTATTAACTCTTAATTAAGAGCATTCCACACAGCAAACAAAACAAAAAAAAAAACAAAACAAAAACCTAAAGTCTGAATGGAATATTCATTTAGCTTTGGGATTAATTTGCATATAGCAAAGACTATTATCCTCAGAATCATGCTCAGTTAAAGCTACACTTTGCATTCCAAACTAAAATGTAAGTATTTTAGTTCCAGAACAGAAATAATGAAATGATCATAATAGAGAGGGCAGAGATAAGGTTTCACTTAATCTGCATTTTACCCTTTCCTGACATCTGACCTCACCTTTGCCACTCTGATATTCTTTCAATACAAGTTTGTTTATAGATTCATGCCTACATGTAGCATGTTTAAAGTAATATCTGAGTACTTAAAAAAAAGTAGATGAGCAAAAGCAGACTTCCCTACTAGCTTTCTTTTTGGATCTCTTCTTAAAGCTCAAGAAAATATACATTAGCACAGTGAATATCAGTAGAGAGGAAAATAGAAAAAGTGCATGTGTATTGATGACAAATTATTTATTCTTGAGTAATATACAGGAATTTGAATCACAATTTACAGGTTATTTTTGTAGGCTGTAGTAAAGGTTAAGTGATTAAAACTGAAGTGTGATGTATCTGTTTTGCTGGCTACTGCTAACATGAAGCGTTCAAAGCAAAAAATGTTATTCCTTTGGATGATTAGTGAAGTATTCATCTCTCCAAGTTATGTCCTTAAACAAGATCCAAAAATATCTTGCAGCATTTTCTATGACTTTAATATTTACCAGGGAATTAACACCATTTTACACTTTGGAAAGCCTTAGGAACTACCCTTTGTAAATAAATGTGCCTTGCTTGATCTCATTCACCTTTTTTCTTGTTTGTTTCTTAAGATGCATATTTTTTCCTAACTCTGGTAATATTTAACATACTAAAACATAACTTTAAAACACAAATAAAAATCTCCCTGGGGTATTCTTGCAAATTGCAAAATGTCACCAGGCTCCAGAATTCCTAACTTTCAAATACACCACTTGGCTTTGTCTTCCTGGCAATTACTTCCTCGGCCTTGTTTCTTGAAGAACTAATGTCAGTAGCAAAACTGTAGTTTGGACACATTAGAAGTATTCCAGTTGAAAGAATAAAGAGATTCCAGGTAACACATGAAGGCTGGGAAATTTAGGGAAAAAAAGATACTTAGAATTTAGAGATCACTCTCATGCTTTCCATAGATTGCAGTCAGTTGTAGAACTAAAGCTATGAGCACAACTCTAGCTAATGGCTGCAAAAACTGACATTAAAAATATGCCGATGATTTTTTAAAGGTAAAACACTACCATACTATGCAGACAAACCTTGAAACAGACAAATAAGTTAAATAAATATCTTCAAGTTAATAAATATTTATAGCAAACTCCATAAAAGGAAAATCAAATAAAGTTCTAAAATCTCCAACAGTCAAAGACCAGCTCAGCAGGTCTTGTTACCACAGAACATAGAGCTTGTATAACATAACTTTAAACCAATTACCACTCCAACTCTAGCACTCTGGGGCAGTATCAACAGAGAGATCAATATAAAAATACTTCATGCAGACTAAGTCTTATTCATACTTCCACACACAGTCTTTCTGAGGAAGGATAGAAGCATATTTCCTGGACCATATAGCTATTAACAAAGCTGTTCTTGTTCCTGTGATAGCTGTAGTAAAGATAGACAGCACCTCAAAATAAAGAAACATAATTGAGTCTTGCTTTGTTTTGCTTGTCCTAATTGAAGTTTTGGAAGTCAGTATATTAAAACAATTTTTTGACTAAGAAAGTTAGAGGATGGAGATTGTTCAGGAAGTGACAATACACATTAGTATCCAAGATGTTGCTGTTATACCACATGGGCTTTGAAGATAAGGAAGACACTGATAATTTTTTTAAATTACACTACTATGAAACAAATTGAGAATACAACTGTTCTATGTCACAACTTTTCAAGCTTTGAAAGGCRTATATTTTTCCTCTTTTTCTGTGTTGAAGTATCAACTTTCATACCCAACTATGCCAGTGTGTTTGTGTTCTGAGAAGGCTCAAGACCCTTCTCAGTCTTTCTGAGAGCCTTGCTCTTAGTCATATTTGACTAGTCTCAAACATACACAACCATTTGTCAATTTTTCTAAGAAAATTTTATTTGAAATCAAGTTTGAATAAATACTGATTGATGTTGAGCATTGTACTTTTTCTTAAATGTATACAAGAGCCTAAACACTAATATTTGCATCACATCCTCTGTAGACAGACTAATATTACTTTATAATTTTACAGTAAAGATTTAAACCTAACATAAAAATTATTTTATCATTATGTGAATTCATATGGCTAAGTTTTCCATGCTTTAGCTTGGACTGGAAAAATTCTAACTTGTTCAAAAGCCATTCTGAAAGCTCAGTAACTTATATTTATATATTATCCATGAAACATCTTCAAATGAATAATATATCTGCATCCATAATTTTGGCAGTGCAAGCCTGAGTTTTAGACCTTAAAATGTGTGCTTGAAAGTTAAAAATATTAGTGTATTTTTATGATATTTAATTTATGTGGTTAACTAACAAGTGCAATGTTTGGTGTTGCAGYAATTTTTATCAACATAGCTCGATACATACATACACAAGTGTAATTCACATATCTATGATTTTTTTCTCTTAAATAGATATACAGTTAAAATTCTGCTATATTAACTATGCTATACTATTAACTGCTAACTAACATAGTTAATTCTATTAACTATGCTAACCATTTACCTTTATTTTTATTGTGTATTGAAATTAGTAATAACTACAGGTAGGAAGAAGTGTAATGCAGTATAATTGCGCAGTAACCTAATTTACCTGTACCTTAATTACAATACTATCACTGTAAAGTGTGATCACATTTCCAACCTGCTTTCCTAAAGAAATAACAATTACTCAATCATGCTTTTGGTCTGTCAGCTGTCCATCCCCTTCTGTCTCCAATAACTCTTGAAAGTACTCACCAATCTCAACCATACCAAAAGAGAATATCCAATAAATATTTTAAATATGTCTACATGCTTCATGAAAATCAGTGTTCATGCAGAAGAGAGCCCTGAAGAGAGCCCTGAGGGAAACTTCAGCAATTATGCTCTCTCCAATCTGATTTCTGAGACTCATTCCAACATGTAATAAATTAAAATAAATTAATAAATCAAATAAACTAATCTTGCAGCCACTTCACAGTAAGAGAGTTCAGATTCCATCCTACAGTTCTGCCCCATTGTACCTGGACCACACCATGCTAACTTCAGGTAAGCTAATTAGTGTTTTTGTAATCTAGAAATTGAATTATTTGGCTGCAGTGGAAATATACTTTCTTCGTTGCTTTTCAACTTTTTAGTCCTTTGCAAAGTTATTAGATAAACTTTATTCACCTTTAAATTGCAAAGTTTGTACAACTGACAATAATAGGATTGGGAGAAGCAGAAGAAGAAATACAATTCTGTATACATTTTACTTAATAGCTCTAATGCATGTTAAGAAACATTTTGAGCTGGTGGAAGTTTTACTTCCCAGTTCTGACCCCTTATCCATGTTAAATATTGGAATGGGAGGAAACAGCCTTATTCCAAGTACAGGAGAGACAATTCCAATTCCTAAATCATTAAGATGGAGCTTATACAGGTGGATAGTTTTGGTGCAAGAGTCCTACTTCAGGCAATTGCTTTGTCCGGTGTGTTGTGGTGTCTCAAAGCCAGAGCAGAATAGCCAGGCTATGGAATAGGTAATGATTATCATAGGATAGGAAAGGAAATTAATGAAGAGTTACATGACATTTTAAAATGAATTTGCTCTAATCTTTCTTAACCTTTGCTCTTTCTGTAAGAAGTGTCCTCAGAGGAGCATTCCCCAAGTCACAAGCAAAGAAAGCTACTGCAGTGTAGTAGTTCTCTTTTTTTAAGTAAAATGTGAGTTATTATGATTCATTTGGTGTTTAAGCCTGTGATATTTTATCTCAACATTATATGACATCATTAAAGACATCTTATATTGTTTTTGCCTATGGTTAGAAATTATGTCTGCTTAATCAATTCCATTATGCATTCAACCATCCATGACACATCAAAGGCTAATAAGATTTTTTTCAAAACTTTGCTTGCTTAAAATGATTTCCCTCCAGATCAAGATGCAGAGCACAAAATATTAATCAGTTTAAATAAATATCAAGACTACCCAAATAATATGAATAATTGGCACAGTGCAGTGCCTACTGCCCAGTTCCCAACAGCTGGTCACACTGGCACATGGCACCATCTCAACAGTCTTTGAGATAATGACTTTGGCATCTGCCGATGAGTGTTTGCTACTGCCCACAGAATTTACAACTCACAAGTGGGAAACAGAGGCTCCAACAGAACTTTTTTATGCAAGGTCTTTGAAATTTATTAATGTAATGCAAACACAAGCCTTCCAACCCATTAAATTGTTGATGTTATGCGAATTCACTCTGGAATTGCAGATCCTCATTAACATTATTTGCATGTTAATCTGCATCTTTTTAATTAGTGATATTATTTATGCACATAATTTTCGCCTACTAGTGCCAAGTCTGAAGCGCATTAATTAATCTACTGAGATGCCAAACTGTTTATTTTCTCCCGTACTTTTATTTGTTTACATGGTGTTTTGGATTCAGGGAAAATAAAAAAGAGCCTCAAGAATAAAAGCAGAAAGACAAGATTAACTAAAAGCTCTTTTTGTTTTCATAATTTAAATTGTAATATTAGCCAAATGTTGTGTTTCTTCCCTCAGAGATCGGTTATTCAGTTACATTACCTTGATGTATTATTAAAATTTATAATGGACTCTGGAGGCTTCTTTTAGTTCTCTCCTTCATTTACAGAATATACTCAATGTTATTTTAATCTTCCTACAACGCTTCCATGCATAGGCAATGATCAGTTCTCCCTAGTGAATCTCCAGTGCTGCTCCACTTTGCACAACTGATAAACATTTAAATAAGCCTTTTTCAAAAAAGAATAACATACTAAAATTATTAACCCATTAATGGAGTTAGGATCTGCCTGACAATTCATCTTTCCTCAAACTAGGTCAATTGCAACATTTCTTTGATCAACAACATTGAACTGGTCTTATCTCCAAAATACTGAAAACCTTAGAGTCTAGAAAACATTGACTTCAGCATTACCTTCAGTGATATTACACTTGCTTGCATTCCGCCCTCCCTTTCTCTTTCTCTATTTCTCCTTCCCTCACATATATGCACTGATTCACTTCTCAGAACAGTTTTTGCACTGATTCTTTTCCTGAAACTGTCTTTACCTGAGAGCAGTACCACAGTAATATCTTTTTCCTTCAGTCCTTTCAGGGAGAGAAGTGAGTGCCAGTTCCCCACAGGAAGGCAGAAATGCTCTTTTCTCACTTGTAGAAAGCTTCTGTTTGGAAACTACATGACATCTTATTTTAAAATTGTCCTGTGTTCATGCACAGGAAAACTTTTACTGGATCACAGCTGAAATCTTACCCACAATGGATGTTGGAAGGAAATGTCAGATTTCATGGCATGGGGGAACCAACTCTGTAACAGATTGATTGTGAAAGACGGGAGCTGTTAAAGGGTCCATGTTGGCTTGAATTGTAAGAATAAATCCTGGAAGACACGGACTGATGGAAGAGGACAAAACAAATGCTCAAAGATAGAGAACACATTTCAGTCATCACAGAGAGATCATTTTCATATATGCAGCTTAGGTATAGATGCACAAATATTGTCCATAATTTTACTGTGTTGTATACTTCCTCTTACTGAAATGTATCCTCTTTTTTCTTTTTCTTTTCTTTTCTTTCTTTTTTTTTTTTTTTTTTTTTTTTTTTTGTCATGACAGTGAATCCAGATTCGGTATCAGTCCCTTTTGGGTGGGGAGAGAGCTAGCTGAATGTGGCTAGCTGGTTGATGGGCTAGCCCTATCGTATTTTAAAGTTCCTCAAACTGCTCCTCCTAAACTAGAGTTGTGTTAAAAGGTCAATAAACAACTGGTTATGTTGACTCTACTTGCTCATAAGTGAGACAAAACAGATGTTTCATTATTTTACACTGTTAGAATGGTACAAAACACCTCGGGTAGAATCAAAATTGCTTATATTTATCAAGATGTTTTTTCCCAAACATATCCTCTAATAATATATGGCTAGCACCATACAGTTTTTGTCAATCAGAAATGCAGAATCTCTTAGATTAAGTCAGAGAGAAGAATCTTTTTTTTAACTGCAAAAATCAGTAAATCGATTATATCAGCAAATATTCTATTTATTGCTTCATCTTTATACTTAACCTGTAGCATATTCTGAAAACTACAAATAATTTAAATGGATGTTTGTCAGTATAAAGTACTGCAGAATATTACAGATTTGTCTCAGCAGAAGGACATATGAGGTTATATCACCTTCTTGAAAAATAGAAAATGTCCTTAAATTGCTCTCTCGTAATTCATCAAAAAAATGAAACAGAATTAAGTCTACATATGCAACTTTTTCATTTCCCACTATCAGTTAAATATTTATGCTTTCTTAATATATTTTTCTTAATGAAATTTCAATATATATTACCATATTTTTAGTATGGGTATGCATATGCATTACATACAGGGATAGATAACCTGGTGACAGAAAGGATAATGAAAAGATACACTTTGGAAGGGTCATTGCTTCCAACRTCTCCTTAAACAAGATGGTAAGTGAATTAAGCAATATATTCCATAAACATAAAAAGAAAACCTTTATATTAAAATGACAGTTTTGGCATAAGTTACTGAAAAATATTTCACGAATATTTTASTTTTGTTGTAATATTTTAATGTCCTGTCATTGTTTTTTTTCTTTCTCAGTCAGTTCTTT
This sequence comes from Rhea americana, assembly GCF_003343005.1. Lineage (NCBI taxonomy): Eukaryota > Metazoa > Chordata > Aves > Rheiformes > Rheidae > Rhea > Rhea americana. Next base: position 408,578 of record NW_028186701.1, on the reverse strand, counting down.
TTCAAATTCAGTTTTTTAAAAATTCAACTGCAAAAGTTGAAAAATGAACTGGATTGTTAGTCTTTTTCAAATAAAAGGAACATAAAATGAAATTTATTATTWTCTGTTGTTCATTATTAGTTAAGGAAATAAATAAACTCTTCTTATTGCTTATTATTCACTATGTATTCATTTAGGGCCAAATCTTCAGCCCAGGGGAACACTCACACAGATTTGCCTGTTTGCTTGCAAACCAGGATTGGCACAGAGACATTGGGTAATTATGCATGGAAATGATTGGTAGCTGCACGTACAATAATCTGACCTGCAAACACTCAAGCTTGTTTTGTATTTTACACAGGTGTATACTTCTGAAAAATCCTGATTTTTTTCTCCAGGCTTATGTTGTTAATAGACTTCATATTAGCATTTAAAACTGAATGTAAGCTAAAATATTTATTGAAAATTTCTTTAAGTTTAGAAAGAAAAGTGTGGGTGTTGAGTGATCTTTTCGCCATCTCACCTGTGAGTGTATGYTATAAATGTGAAGTGTTGTCTAGGAAATGATATCATTAATTTCTGACTAATGAGTAGTATTACACCAATAATTGCACATCTCAAAATATTCAGAAAAACACCACACATTTAGAGTACAACATTATTTAAAAGTGTTCATGAATTAATTCTTTTTGAGGAAAATATATCTAAAAACTTCATAAGAAGTGAAAATAAACTGGATATCAGGAACTGAGTACTTTTTCCATTTGAGATGTTTTGATATTTTTTCAAAAGGCTTTTTTTCCACCACCTACAGAGTATTTCAGTATTTGGTGGGCTTTATTATTTTTTAATGAAATTGTTAAAAAAAATGGTTTTAAATACCTGATGCAGCTTTAGTAATTATATAACACTGCAGTAGAACAGTGTTAAACCCTTCCTTTCTATCTTACATATCAAGTGAGAAAACCTATCACAGGAATTTGTAGTTTTTTTGCCTGTGGAAAAGCCAACCGACAAAGATCACTGCACATTTTGCCCAGATGGTTTCTCCCTGAAAACCTGCTAGCRTTATGAGATTTAGCTCCTAAAAAACTAACATGCTATTTTTCTGCTGTGATTCCTCATCTTTAAGTCTCTCGCTCATGGTAATCCAGCTTTTTCATGGCCTGTCCTAATCCTAGGAGTAGAAAGCTTCAGCAGTCCAAGATGATGGATAAAGCAGCAATGATTCTAGAAGGTAGAATATCGAGCCTTCTTCTTATAAAACCATACTTATTCATGCAAGTATGTAAAGAACTTAGACCTAAGAGCCCTAGGAAAATGAATAAAAAATATTTACTCATCTTTGCTAGCTGTGTCATTCTTAAAATTAATGTTGTTTCTTCTTATCYGAGCAATGCCACAAAGATTGCTTAGAAAAACATCATACTCCTGGTCTTTTGTGCTGAATATGATAGACATGACTTTTTTTTTTTCAGTACTTTGAATTGCATAAATCTTTATTAAACATTTAGGGACTCTTGGATTTCACTGAGTCATTTTTGACCCTTCTCCTTCTAACTATGTAAGTTAAGAAAAATATAGGTGTGCAGTGCCTTCTGTACAGTGTATGTGGGTTTGCAACCTCTTTAATTTTAATCAACCTCTAAAGCACTTTTTTACATACCCTTAAACGTAGCTGACCCTTTTTATATGATTTCATTTGACTGTTAGTGTTTGGAGAATATCCAGCAAAGCATTTCAGCAAATTCAATAAAGTACACACTATAATTAATATAAAATCCAATAACGATGGTAAACGAGTCTTCCTAGAAAACTGGTGTTAAGTCATCCTAATATAGCTATTGGCATAAATATTTTTAGTGAATTACATAATAACAGGAGTTTAGAATTCATCCTGACTTAAAATACAAGCTTTAAATACTGTGCTGTGTACGCAAACCACATCAAGAATACTACACAGGTAATATCTGCTAGTATGCTAGCATAAATGTATAAATAAGCATATTACAAATTTATGTTACTATTTGTCCTCTGTTACAATGGCAGAGGATGAATTAGTATTTGGTTTCACTTTAAGATTTAGCTTTACATGTACTTCAATAGCAAAAATGCCAGAGAGATGCACTGAGCTGTGTTGTTTTCCAAGTATTTGTTCCAGTATTTATATTCATACATGACAGTGTGTAGAGTGAAAAGAAATGGTATCTTTCATTAACATCCATTAAGTAAAAACAAGCAGTTAGAGCAATTTCACTTTCTGACATATATACCTACCTAAAATATTGATTTTATGTGTCAAACTAGATATTGTAAAAGTAGATTTTAATGGGAATAATATATCTGACTTTATTTCTAAGTGTACCTATCATTTTATATTTGACAGGCAGCATCACAAGACTTTCTAACACATAACAATTTTGGTGTTCTTCTCTGTAATGACCTGTCCACCCAGAAGAATCTCTAAACCAGAAGAATAAATCTGGGTTCTGAATAGAAAAATAAACTCCACACAATCAGCTTGTTTTCAAGATTCTTCCAATGTTATTGTTCCATTATTAATGCATTTTCAATTGTCAAAACTGATCAGCATCAGTTTTTTTTTCCCTAGATACTGTTTATTATAAATCACTTCACAACAATGTGTTATTTTGAGGCGAATAAGAAACAAAACCATTCACTGTCAACTGGAAATAACAGTCAGGAAGCAGTAGTCTTTTAGATAGGAAAATAGGAAAATTAACATACAGAGATCTGTTTTAAAATATCAGCATGTACTTGTTGACATAAGAAAATGAACAATGTGTAGTCAGGCGAAGACATTAAAGTTACCTGAAATATTTCTTAATTGTTCTTATTGGCTAACGAGAAAGTAATATTTGAGCAGCAACAACTTTTTTTAAGAATCTCAGTTAGGGTTTGTATCACTTACAAAATAGATATTTTATGAAGAACCCACTCAAGAAATCATATTTGTTTAAATCAAACTTCACTGTTCTAACGATATGTTAATCTTATCTTCAGCCCTTTTAAAATCTATTGTTTAACAGTTACAATAAGAATACAGTTTCCACATAATGTTTATTTATGTCAAATAGAGGGAAGACATTCCATCAGAGAGATCCCCATTGCTAGAACAGATGGGCATTGTCTCAGTACCGTCAAGTAGCGCAATGTGGAACATTTTATTTTGCACATGAAGAAAATCTAGTAAAATTAGCTCTTTTCAGTGCTTTTGACACTTTGGTAGAAAAATTCTCCCCTTACCTGGGGAGATGAGTATAAGACATCTGACTCAGTTTTGACTTAGGGAATTCTGTATGTAAAAACTGACATTTTCTTTTTTCAGTTTCCCACCCCTAAAAAAAAAGTTGTATGCAAGTGAGAAAAAATGGTGACATTCCACCCTCTTTTGTCCTACCTGAAAAATCATTATTTTTATACTGAATAATCGTAATTGAATAATATAGAATTTCAGTTAGAGACATTACAGTTAATTTCCATTCCTCTGTAATGAGAGTATTTGTCATTTCAAGCTTAGATTTCAAGAGATCTCCATGAAGTTAGTCAAATATCATTATAAAAAAGGGGAATTGCATCATAAAGACATTGAGGGAAAAGAACTTTATAAATAAAGTGACAAGTACAAGTCATTACCACTAGGAAACAAAGTCCAAGTATTCTTGTGGGCCAGTCTTGATCCTCAGCAATAGATCCTGTAATGCTCAGAGAGAGAAAACACCACTAAAGTTCTTACTGATATATTACAAACTGTTAGGATGTGTGATTGTTAATTATCTAATTACTAAATATTTAATTCTGTCTAATTTCTTTGGTCCCAAATTGATACCAAGGCTTAGAAGAAAGATTTGCTTTGTCAGCATCTATTTAAAGAATATGAATAATCCAAAAGATCATTTCATGCTAGTCTTCTTTGGTTAACAAAACCTTGTTTAAGCAGCAATAAAAACATATCAAGACCCTTAAAAAAATATACCAGGCATTTCCCACACAAGCCTAAATCATCACACAAGATTAGTCCTAATTCAATACCTTACAGGACTCTTAAAAAGAACCTTTGCTACAATGTTCAGTCTKCAGCTAGACTCCTTTATTCAACTTTTTTGCCTTCCTTTTTCCATGCTCACTGTCACAATAAAACAGAAAGAGCTAAAAATGTGCATCTGTACCCAAACAGGTAGGTGTTTACTTAATTTGAATGGGGAAATTTATCCCCATGTTCCACTAAGTTGCTTCCCTTTGTAGATAAATAAATAACAGGAAATAGCTAAATGAATATTTCATCTCTGGTGATGACCTTATTTCTGAGCTGATCTCAGGGCTTCCTTCAGATCCCAGCTGGGATGGTGTAATCATAGTCTGGAATGAATGGAACTCCAACAGAAGAAATGACTGCAAAAACCCTAGGGGAAAGATTTTAGGTGATATCTATCCTCCCAGAGTCTTGCTAAGATTACGACTCCATTCAGTCACTTCAGACTGGGTATTTTTAACCATGTGCAGAGTCCCTGCAAGCAAGATTACACATATTTTTTGAGTACACATTTTCATTTACATTTTAAATATACTTTAAATATATATTTCCTAATACTGTAGATTACTGTGATTATCAAGTTACAAGGCAAAACATCAATATGCTTGCCACCCCAATGAGTACGGCATTTGTAAGTTTGAAGCATAGTCTTGAGACACAGTGATCCTCAGTCTTGCTCAGTGGTCATTTTCCAACTCTCCTCTTTTCTCTCTGTATCAACAACGTCACTTCTGTCTTTGTTTTCACTTTTCTTGTCTTGTATAGTTTTAGTTTACATGCTCTCTCGCAGCCCCAAAACATTACTTTACGATAAAGGAGGACCAAATATGGTGCTTCATAAAGCTGGGCCCTAGGTCAGACAGCTGGCTGCCTGGCCTGCAGAYTACTTGACTCCTCTTAGGAGATCTCATGAGCCATTCTGGTGACTGGTATTTTGAAGGTGTTTAACTTGATTTCTCTCATCCTAGGCTAAAAAGAGATCCTCTGAGAAGTCTAATGTTTAACAATTACAGTGCCCTCAAAGACTTAGGCATTTAAAAATGACCCACAGTAGTGAGTCAAGTGTGAAATACCATGTAATGGGCTACCTAACCTGAAGTAACAGAGATAGGAGAGAGAGAGTCTTAAAAGTGAATGTTCTTCAGTAGATAGATACCTAAGCGACAGTATCTACTGGGATGGGTCTGGGTAAGGAAAAGAAAGAATAGTCTTGGCACAAGAATGTAGGAACAGGAAAAGATGTAGAGGCTAATGTCAACACGTCTGGACATACTCTGGCACTTAGGCCAGCAGGCAGGGCATGACACACATCTGTAATATTAAGTGCTCTTACTTACCTGACCAGACTGGGAGACATCAAAACTGCCTTTTGGGAAAGGTTCCTGCCTTGTGCTAACTCCAGAACTAAGCCCAAAATTGTCTGGGAGAATGCTAGCATTTCTGTCAGCCTAATAAATTTACTTACTAAAATGTCATGGTTATACCAGCAGCAAAATTTCTTCACAGCAGTAACTAAATTTCTGCCCACTAGTAGAAGGAAAATTGTGTTAGAGATCCATAAAATCATGAAAACGATGAATATGAAAGGCTCTTTCCCATACCAAACAGACTAAAAGTCATCCAGCCAGATTAAAACAAGCTATACGTTTCTCCCCTCATATTTAATATAAAACCCAGTTGTGAAATTTGTAACCCCCAAAACTGCTTATTCCTGGAAGAAGGAAGATGCACAAAGGGAAATTTTGCTTACCTTGTTTCTTTCTCTAATCACCTCCTGTCAGCCTCTGGCCAAGAGGGAAGAGGGATACTCTAATAGGTAGACCATTACTGTGACTTGTACTGGTTCTTAGTAAACAAAAGATTTGGCCAGCATACATACAYCGACAGATGTTTCATAATCCAGCAGTGATATTCATAACAGTTTAAACCTTGAGTTCCTAGGTTTGAACTAGCTTCAGGTGTCTCATTTCTGTTTCATTTCTAAGGGTTCTCATCTTAAACCCAAAATTTAGATCTTTAAAACTTCTTTAATTCTGCTGTCCAGTGTTGCAGAAACAACTTAACTCTTATCAATTATATTTTATCCTAAAGTCCCCTAAGCACTTAGCTTTTTGCTACTACATATATACACAATCCACTTATAGTTCTTTTGCAGTAAGAAAGTTTGTTATCTAACAGAAAAGGACAGTGAAAAGACATGTATTTGGAAAGCGTGGTCTTATAAAGATTATCCTGAGGTGGATAATGGATTGGGCTTTGCACAAGAGAAATACAGCTTGCCTAATACCCAGTAGTCTGCTACTAAATATACTAGGATTTTCTCATTCTTCTTCATTTTGATATAAATCCAGGTCTCACTTACCAAGACAGTATGTTAGCTATCAGGATGTAGGGCTTTCCAGCTTTGGCTGAGGCAGTCTACCTTGTTGAGGTTGCTTTCTTTTATGTAATAAACATAAAATTCGTTGGGTCAGAGAGAAGATGACTGATTCTACAGCCTGGTATCTTGCATTTGGTTACTCCAAGTAATCTGAGAGTTCCTAGACAGTCACAGTACTCTACTGTGCTGTGATCAGCTATCTAGTCTGTAAACCATTAGTATCTTCTATTTTTTCTGTCTATTAAATCATAAGTCAACAGTAGGAATTATGGACAACTGAAGCCAAGTGTGATTTATGTACTGTGCAACACGTCTCTCCCAGCTGCCTCTATATTTCAGAACATTTTGACATGCAGTCTCTATCCAAATAGAGCAAATTTCAAAGCAAGAAATTCAACACTTTTTTATTTAAATGATACATTAGATCAAAGAAATATAAAATTATTTTATGTTAATTAGATTTCATCTAGTGATTTCATTTTCTGTGCTTTTTTATAATTAGAGGAGACCTGTATGAAAATAAAAAAAAAAAAATAAAAACAAAAAACCCCACAAATCTTAAGGCCACATACAAACATTATCCATGTCTGTAGCTTTGATTTTAAATTTTAACTAAATGTAATTCAGCAATCCTTGAAACTTCTCAAAAAATGACCTGAAATTAAATAAGAATAAGCTATTTTTATAACCATTCCTATAAAAATGTCTATTAAAACATTTCAAAACTTTACTTTCAAAAAAAAAAAAAAAAAAAAAAAAAAAAAAAAAAAAAAAGAAAAAAAAAAAAAAAAAGAAAGCCTGCACTGAACCTTGGAAAGGAGCAACTATTTTTATCTTATAATTTTTAAAATTTTATCTGTCTTTTAAATAAATGTTATATTTCAAAAGAGATAGAGATATATAAGAAAGGTTTCTCAATTTTTAATTCAGATCAACAGCAAATATTATTATTTAAATATTCAGTCAAAATTGTCAAAGAAATCTTTGAGAAGCTGAATATGCTGCCAACTATAAATTATTACATACAAAAAACATCCTCCTCCTTACTATCTCTTGAAAGATATTCAGATCAACTTTGGCAGCATAATATTCTTGCACAGTGAAGCCAAACCTGAATATTTAACACTCATCTGTAATGCTTAAAGGTTAGCAATCTTTTTTCCCTCATGCATTTTCTACCTCAGAAAAGAGGGCTCAAATTTAAAAGAGAGCTTTGATTTGTACAACAAGAACACAGTGGCCTGTTGCACTACATCCCGATCTGAGGGCTGTCACTTTTTCCAGCCATCAAGTGACTTCAGAAGAACCAGAAACCTGTCAAGTACTACTTTCTGTCAAAAATCAAAAAGGAAATACACATTTTGATCTGTAAATTCATCTTGGACCAGGTACATGGGCTTGTTGATGACAATTGTTTCTCTTTTCATGAGTATATAATGTTTTTCTTGTATGGTTACATGAACTTTGTGTCTGTATCAATCAAAGGGTACTCAAGTATATGACAAGATACTGAAGTTAAGAACAAGTTCCAGCTGGTTTTCAAGTTAAACAGAATGTGGAGGTGGTCAGAGTTGCTGGCCAGAAAATAATCTTCTCATTATACAAATCTGTAGTACCTTAGGGTGTGGGGGGGGGAATCCATTCAGAATCTACCTTTCTCAGACCTTGCAACTCAGAGATTTAAAGAAAACCAAAAMCAAATAATTTCATAAATGATAATCCAGGCAGAGGTAATGACAAACATTTCATTAAGATACTAGTGTTCACTGTAGTGTACGGTTATATTACAGCTAACACTGGAAGTGAACAGTGCCAATACAAAATGAGCTGGTTTCTCTAAGATGTGATAGGCTAAGAAATTGACCTAGGAAAGAAAATTTGATTAAAGAAAGGTTCACATGCTCTGGACAAAGTTTATGTGACATATAATATTACATCTAATGCATAAATTAAATCCTTTGATTTTGTTGATGCAGTGCAAGAAAACATGCTTGCCTATACTTATCTTTTGAGTCGATCTGGAAAGGTAATCACTACAGATGATCTTCTGAGAAAATTYATGCTTGTAAAGAACACCAGAAAGCTTTTGTCTTCTTCTACTGATGGAAGACTATCATAGCCACTTGTATCTTAACCTGGTAATTTGCAAGCATGTTATGCAATTAGAATAAGTATGAAATGACGGAGATAYGGCATCTTTTTCTCTGATTGCTAGCTACATTGCAACTGACTGCTTAGAAAGTATTTATCCTTAAATGGTTTCTATCTCTATTCAATGAGAAATATTTTATTTTGATAAGGAAATGATTTTATAAAATTATTGTTTATAACCAATTTTCCTAAATTTTGGATCCTTCATATTTATTATAAATCCTGCATTTTTAGATACTTTTCAAAGACTTTTAATGCTTGAGGTGAATTAGTAATTACTACCTAGATTGTGAACAAACAACTAAAAGAATATGTACCAAATGTTTCATGAACAGAAGAAGAGGAGAAAAAGAGAAGCTCAAGTAGATTCTGAACAATGATAAGAAATAATAGAACTAATCATGTATAAACTGAAAAAATACCATTTTTGAGCCCCTTATATCAGACATAAGGGTGAAGGGCATTCATCCGTGCTTCCAAAACCGAAAAAAAAAAATGTATTTTACTGCCATTCCAAATACAGATCTGAAGACAAGCTAAGTAATAATGATTGGAGAATACACACACTTGTACACAAATGCACAAGAAGAAGCAAAAATGTTTCCTTCTCTTAACAGAATATCCTTTCTGCTTCACACTGTACATTTGTAAAGGTTCTGCTACTATTTGCTGACACCTTGCTTCCCTGACACCAATACTAACAGTGATTATCCTCACTTCTGCCAATATCTTTACCTGTTGGTTCAAGCAGTACTCTATTCACTGAAAAAAGTAATCAAACAGATTTTTGTGATGTAGTAATGAACACAACATACTGCTTTCCAAAAATAATTCCAAAGACACTTTTATTATAGCACTTAAATATACATCTGAAAAGTCAGACTGTTTAATAATTCCTACATACTCTGCGTTAAATGATCCCTTTCTGGCTCTGGTTGTGTTGCTCCTTTGCAGTAGGATCCTTTTCTTCCCTTTATATTTGCCACTTCATTTATCTATAATACCTAGAGGTAGTGTATGCTGTATCACAAGCCATCTTGTGATGGCTGATCACTGATCACTGATGTTTGCCTAAGATCAGTAATAAAATAATCAGTAATAAAAGTCACACACCCAGAATTAGTGAATATTGGGATAATCAAATACTAGCAGAACAAATTGTCTGTTTTGGAGGTCTTTTTTTTTTTTTKGACCAAAATTAAAATTACTTGATTGCTGTAGCATCTCAGCTCTACTGAATGCAATGCTAAAGAAAGATCCAGAAAATGAAGAAATTAAGGATGTGTTAGGGGCATATCTAACACTGAGGTAAAAAATCATYATGGCGGTTTCAAATTCTGTTCTGGTATGCTGATTTATAGCGTATGATATATTCATACTGTATTAATGTATAATATTCATACTACACAACTTTCACTTTGTTTTCTTTATCAGACATTTTGTGTTGTTTTCCATCAATGGTCATATATTATTCCTCAAACAATACAGATAAGCACATTTATTTTTTGCTTATTGTTATGCTTATACTTACTATAACATCTCACTGTTCATCTGCCAAAAATAGCTATAAGTGTATTATATTCAATATAAGCAAGTTTCTGGATAGCCAGAAAGGGCTTCTCAGGTCTACCTGCAGGCAGGTAAGCATCACTAAAACAGATGTAAGTTCAAGAAATTAATTCAGGATGCTACAGCCTTAACAGTTATCACACGGTTTCTCTTTTTTCCTCTCTGTACCTCTCTCATTCCTCCGAGTACATATTCCCTTCATGTTTTTTCATTTTATTTCTTTTTTTTCCTGCTAATTCTGGACATTTGAATTCAATATATTATACTGGCAGGTGAAACTACAGAGGCATCTAAACTGTTCACTCAAATTCAAATTCCCCAATTTTACACTTTGAAAGGTTTCATTAACTTTTTTGGGAGCAGGGATGTTCTTTTTTTTGGCAAGAATATGATATCAGGAATACAGCTGATTGCATTCTTCTACCCAAGTTTTCCCCAGGTGATGCAACACATCAGTTGCATGAGATACTATGTAGCTTCAAAGGAAGACTTGTGTACTTCTCTGAAGCAGAGATTTCAGAAACAAAGAACAGCCTCAGAGACCCTCCAGAACGCAAACAGAGGCAGAAAAACAGATCTTGGTGTCTCCTTCRACAAAAAAAGCCTTCACAAATGAACCAGTATTTCAAGCCATCAGATRGAGTATTACACAGAATAGAAAATTGTAATAGTGGTCACTTGCTACAGCCCCAGGCTGTTAGGTTATTACTTTATCAAGCTATCATCATTTTCTTACAGATAATTCCTCAAACACAGGTAAATCTTAAATTAAGCAAAAACTCTATATGATTTCTCAGTTTATGGAGATGTACACATTAATGAAATTATCATTGACTTTTCCCAGATATGTCGGGTTGTGACCAGGCTTCTGAAAATCTCAAGAAGAATAGCCACRGGACATTTCAAGTAGGGAGAACATGTAGAAGTGCTCTTCAATTGCAGCACTTCAAAAAATGCAGTATCTTCATCAGAATTCTTATGCTATATTGAGATAAGAGATAAAGTAAGATAGAAACATTTCTCTGCTGTTCCCCAAAGTTGCAGGCAAATTAATTCATATGTTCTCCTCCAAAGTCTTTTCTTTCCTGCTGTCTTACTTCAGTAGTCAAAGTGACATGCTATTTATGTGAAAAGGTTACTTGGCACACTCCCTGCTCTTTTTTCTATCCTGTACCATGGCTGAAACTTTTACCATGCCTGAGGAAAATACTCTGAAGAGAGGTCCCCTGTAAGCACAGGTCTCAGGGCAAAATCAGCAAGTGATTCCATCCACATGGTAAAATAAATAAAAGCTGCAAACCATGGGCTTGCTAGGCAGATGGGTCCAAGGATCCTAGCAGGGCAGCCTGCATTATAGGCAGTTTAAATGAATAACAGAGTTGTTCTTATCAGGAAGCTTCAAAGTCTGATGCAATCCTACTGATACATATCAGTTATCAGCTTGACTCCAACCTCCAACATAGGTTTCATGTGATAAGACTATGCAACAGCATGCATAGAAGAGCTGGCCAGTAAATGATCCCCTGGCAAGACTGTGGTGCCTCTGCTTCCAGCTGGAGATGGGCTTGCTAAAGAACTGGGAGCTTATCCACCCAATGGAGTTTACATAGCCTCTATGCTGTGAGCGAGAGAACAAGTGAAGTAGACTGCAAATAAGACAGGCTCATCTAAAATAAAGAAGTGTCTGAAAAAACAAATATCACAAGCTCCTTCAGGTAAGTTTTCCATTTAGGCCTTTGAAGTGATGATTGTGACTCTAAGGAAGTGTTCTTTCACTGTGGGAACTCATGCTATTATGCACATAATCAGACAGAGTAGGGATGGCAGAGAACACTGTGGGATGTTGGTAGTCTCCAACATCTTTGCAAGATGCTCAGCTTCTTGGTGCTAGACATACATCATCAGATGAGCTGTTTAATAGATATTATAAGTCCTATGGAAGTTGGCTTTCCCAAGATTTCCAGATAAGCCTCAATATTGTTCAGAGCCTGCCATAAACCTCAATGCTTGTTTTCCATCATGGGATGAGAAGGAATGATAAGAATGAATCTTTTGAGAAACAGAATTAAAGAGTCAAAGRAGCAATGACACTTACAACCATCTCATTTGAAATGAACTATTGGTGCTCAGCAGAAATGATCAACTTTTAAGGAGGGAATCACTTTGACCTATGGCTGAGTTAGGAGAAATTCCTTTTTTTTAAATATATTTTTGTTTTGAAATCCTTAAGGTTTCATATACAGTGCTTCAAGCTTGCAATAACACATAGGCTTACATTTAAACCATTTCTCTTTTCTGAAGTCTTGTCTGAGCCTCAGTCCAGAGCCAAAGTCCCAAATGACAAATGAATTCATTCTATTGAAGTAGTAGGACATCAGATACAAAACCTGTCCAGCCTGTGTCTACCATATGGAGACAAAGCTTGTGAAAAGCAAAACTGAATGCTAAGAAAAGCTTCCAAAGATTAAAGAAAGGCTCAAAGAGACTAGAAAGCTAGTGGARCTAAGAGGAATTCTGCTTCTTGATATTAGGGCCACCTTGACCCGGGTACTTTTTCTTTTTTTTATTTTTTTGAGCAAACGTAATTGTAAAATGAAGAATTTGAGTGAGTGTAATATATTTCTGACCGCCTGAAGATGTCTGTCATTTTAGATTTACTCAGTGCAAAATCATTCWATGTTGAGGGAAAACTGATGCCAACCTTTCTGGGGGGAGCTAGAGATTTCACAGACATCTCTGTCACCTCAGAAAAGAAAAGGAAAGGTCTTATATATACTCAGAAAAAAAAAAAAAAAAGATCCATTTTCTGTTGGTGGTCCCCAACATCTTTGCAAGATGTTCAGCTTCTTGGTGCTAGACATACACTGTCAGATGAGCTGTTTAACAGCTATTATAAGTCCTACGGAAGTTGTCTTTCCCAAGATTTCCAGATAAGCCTCAATATTGTTCAGAGAAGCTTACATTGTCCAAGATTTCACACAGTTCAAGGTGCCAAAGGTCTTCTGCTAACTTGCAAGATCCACTGGTGCCTACATATTCAGCCAACCAAAAACATTTCTCAGATTGTGCACCTCTTCCCTCCTGCCTGCCTGGAGGTTGTTCAATGGGTGATGGAAAGGGGCCAAGTAGAAAACTATGCCATATATCCAGGCCTGATACTACTTGCAGAAAAAGACTGTGGGATTTACCTCATACCTGAGGTCACTCTGACACAAAGTCAATGTATATGCTACACATCTGAGACAAACTTGTGCTACAACACAGCCAAGAATATGAACATTGTGCAATAAGAACATACATTAAGCTTTCAATTAAATATGGCTTCAGTAATCTGCTGCTTTTTTTTTTTTTTTTTTTTTTTTTTACTTTTCAGTCTTTGCATCTCCTGTAAGCTTCAAATAAGTTAATTTTGTACTGTCCCAACTTTATTGATAAATTACTACATCTTGAGATCTGTCAGACAGACAGCTTTTAATCCATTTAACATATGCCATGTTGATTTTTTGCTGATAACCAATGCATTCTGTAGTATGAAATCAAATGTTTTGTAGAAAGCTTAGAATATTGTATCAACATTATTACCTTTATTGTATCAACATTATTACCTTATCAACCCAACTTATAATCTCACGAAAATATCAAATTAGTTTGACAAGATCTACTTTCCATAAAACCACATTGATTAGCACTAATTATATTTCCTCTTTTCATTATTAATCGAGTCTTTCACCAGCCATCTCATTGTTTTGCTGAGGACGGATGTTAGGTTAACATGGCTATATTTACCCCAATTTTCTTATTTACCCTTTCCTATCCTTGTTCATCTTAATGTCATCCCCTAGGAGTTTCATATTCAATGAATTATTAAAAGATGAAATATTTCCATTTAGTAGTTGCTTTTTCTGTCTTACTGCTGAAATATACTTTTTTTTATAACAATCCTGATACTTTTTTTCTGACTACTAAGAAACAAAATAGAAACATTTAGTAGACACTTTTACCTTTTCTRTGTTACTATTGGTGAGTCTAACTTTACTTTTTAGCAGTAAGTAGATGCATTGTTAAGAAAAATTTCATTTCTGTTTACTTAAAACTTCCCAATTCTTCATATCCTAGGCTATATTTTTTCTACTTGAATTCTTTCAATTCCTTTATCAGTCTTCTGATTTTCTTTGCTTCTGTATTTGTTGTAATCAACTTCTCCTTTCTTCCAACTGTTGTATATGTTTTTCTAATTTTTCTAACTGCCTTTATGTCCACTTAACTTTAGTGCTGTTTTTATAACCTCTGATTCCTTCTTTTCTCAGCTGTAATTCTGACATTTGGGAGTCTAATAAAATATTCTCAGAAGGCTTTACATGATTATTTCTTTTTCCTGATTCAGTTCTTTCAAAAGATGAGTTTCTTAATTGTTTTCAGCTTTGGAGACCTGCTCCTTGAGCTAAGAGCCCAGTTCAACAAAATAGTCCAGTAACTGTGAGTTATACAGCAAGGTCTAATTTTTAGGAACCTTCAGCAGGTTCTAAAATCCAGAATGAGGGGCTCATTTTTTCTCTTCTGTGCCTGTGGAGGGCTAGGACCTGCCAAAAAAACAGAAGCACATGTTAAGCAGAAGGCTATCTGAAGCTAGCTAAAAATGAAGTCTATGTGTAGATGTGTTTGAACTTCCAGCATTTTCTGGAGGCTAAAATTACAGTCTCAAGCATTTCCATTCATTTATGACACAGAGACCAGGGTCTCTGTCTCCTAAAGATGGGAATCAGTGTTTATTCTTCCTGAAAACTGAGGAGCTTTCCCTCTTTTGTTTCAAAAGATGATTAATACTTGTAATAGCCTTTTACATAATAGCTTACTGGCTTATATAATGGGTTATGAGAGCACTTGCCTGGAAAGAATGTAAAAATCAGTCATGGTCATTTTAAACCCATATATACCAGTCAGTTCCCTAACCTGAGTTATATATATAATTATTAAATTAGATAGTTTTACAGTAGACAGTTATCAGAATAGAACTAATGAACACCATGGGTATAATTCTGGGAGTAGTGATGAGAATGTGGGGTTTTCTCCATCCATGCACTGATGATACTGTTGGAGTCATGCTCCTACTTACATGCATGCTTCTATTTCCATAAGTTTTGCATTCTTTTCAACAGTTCTACAGGAAAGATGAATACTCCCATCTGGAATATCATCTAATCAATGTGAGTGTGAAATCCTTTCTAAACCATCTGAAACACAAAAGTCTAACACTTCTTTGCTGACTGTTGTAGCTGGTAGGATGTTAAATTGTTTTAAAAAGAAAGTCATCGTTATGATAAAGTCATCATTATCTGTCATTACAGTTTGGCTGTAATGCAGATTTTCTTCTGGCAGGTCTAACACTTTTTGAAATGAAAAAAAAAATCAAACTTTAATGATCTCTGCTTTCAACTACTATCCATCTTGACTCACTTTATACAACTGACTCTAAGAAGCTGATAAAATGTGCTTCTAGCTAGATTTTTAAAGAGTTGATTAGGGTGGGGGAATGAATATATTCCTCCTTCATGGAAAGGCTATTCAGGCACTTGCCCTGTTCAGCAAAAGATAACTGCGTGAAACAAGATATTTCTGATAGCATCAGCTTTGTGATATTGGTAATTGTGCTGTTTATTTTATGAAGTCCCTGTGATACCACCAGCTGCCTCTCTCAGAATCTAGCTAATAACTAGAGTTTGGAGGAATTGTGTGACTGGAGTACATACAGTGCCTTTACATTTGAGGGTTTGGCCTGAGGAATAATTAGAATTAATATTTGCTTTTTCATATAAGAAAGTTTACAGATCTCCATTGTAAAAGGCATGCAATCTCAGAGTCATGCTTCTGATATCCATGTAATAACAGTGCTGAGGATCCGTTTACTCCAATTTTGCTTAACCAGAACATTGTCACTTTTCCTATTGTTTGCAGCTTATCTCAGTCATCCATGCCTTCCTCAACTCATGGTTGTTTTATTCCCAAATACCATACCTACAGCTGGAAACATCAGCTAAAACAGACTATGGTTGTGTGTTTAACCTACCTTCATGTGTGGAGCATGCTACATCTGAACTTCTTAAAATGTTCTTTTAACTAAATTTCAGATGAAATTTGAGAGGTTTTTTTGACCTATAATGTTCTGTTTAACTTGGGGCCTTGCCTTGTTGGGTAAGAAACAAATTCTTTCCTTATTTTCTGACCTAGTATTTGAGTCCAGCTTGGGTGCTTGAAATGACCATCTCTAAGGTCATTGACTTTTCAGCTCCAGGCAGAATATTTTCAATGAAGGGCCTTTGAGTTCTGAAAGATATTCAGTAACACAGAGGCCAAGACCACTGAGCTTCTAGACGTAATGCAATGCCTGTGTACCTGCTCTGGCTTTTCCAGAAGGAGCTCAGTAAGCAAAGAGTGTTGTGGTGGGAGAGTGTTKTGTGGGAGAGTAAAATTACTATTGTTTACAAGGGGTCACTGTAGATATTTGTTTGTGTGTATATATATTAATTTATTTTAATTGCATCTACACATCATAATACATGCACACTAAAATGAATATGTAAACAAGCTCTCACATCAAATTTACATTGATAAAAACTTTCTTAAAAGATGCCAYTCAAACTTACCCTGAAGAACTGGTTTCCACATAGACTGCAACATTTAARCCCAAATTAACAGCTGTTAGTTGACCTGCAATCTGACCTGTGTTTTTTAGCTATCTCCACCTAGGATTTCAATAGCATTTACTGTCTTTAATCCTACTCAGTGCAGAGTTCTCAGCCACTCAGCTTATACAATTGCAGATCCAGGCCTCATGCCCCCTAAATTTCTTTTCCAGCTTAATTAATGCCTATGCAAAGATCTCTTCTCTACCCCCAGAGGAAAATGATGATTGCTTGTCCAGACTTTCCAGAATCATTTGTGAACRTTTTTTGTCCATATGAATGTCATTCTCATATTATTTTTCTGCGAATGATTTTACTCTGAGAAAATTCTATAATCATACGTCATTTACTAGCCTGCATTCTAAGGATTTTTTTTTCCTAAAGGATATGTAAATTATGTATATGCATACATATTTCTTTATGAAATAATTTTTACTTATTTTTCAGATCATGTTCTTAATAAAGTAAAAAATATGTGGTTTGTTTTTTTTCAGAGAAGGAAGTTTCCRCCATTTGTACATATATATTCATGAGATTACATAATAACTAAGTTCTAAGTTAATAGAAATGTACATAATATTTTTTCATGTTGTTTTGGGGAAAACAGGCTTTGTAATAGTTGTACTTCATAACAAATTTTATTGATCCACCTTAAAATTATGTATTTTCTGGGTATTTTTTACAATCAAGTTATCACATTAATTTTATTTGCTTTAATTTTACAGGAAGAATTACATATATACATATTATGCAGACACACACACACACACACACACACACACACACACACACATCAATCCATACACACACACATCTCTTTTGGTAGTATAACAAGGTAGAAAAATGTGGATATTTTTGGTAGAAGAATGGGATGTAACAGCTGCCTTCCTTTCTCTCAGAAAAGATATAAAGGATTGTTTTTCCTTTTACGGTGATCCCTTAAGTCATAGCAACCTTCTCCAGTTCCCATTAATTTGACACCCTGACAACCTAAAGACAACAAGCAGCACATCAGATCTAAAAGGAATTGTGTCTAATTTTCTCTGCTAATGCATTGTATTTGCAGAACCGATATTAAAGGTARCTCTGCACATTATGTCTCGAAACCAGATACCAGGAAGGGATGATGAACAAATTGAAACCTCTTGTGGGAAAGAATTTGACCAAATCTTAGCATTCCATATACCATTCACATGAAATTGATAAGACTATTGTAAATTACTCCAGTGACTTTAAAGAGATGAAAAGATATAGACCTGAAGTAGTAAATAAGCAGTAGGAAAAGACACACTACCATAAAAATAACTAAATTAATCTTTATGTTGTTCCAGAAAGACTGCAAATAATAATTTTGCCTTTGAAAATAAATATAAGCTAATAATTTTCACAATTGTTTCTGCTCCTTTGGCTTTATTTTAAGCACTTAAATTCCTACAAACATGAATTCCAAATAAGGATGAAAGTCTGTCTGCTTGTTCAGCAGCATGTCTTTTTTCAGTTATAGCTCTCTCTATTATATCAGAAATGGATCAGCTTTCTACAAGAACTTTTATATATAGTGTATGAAAGTATTTATAGTCCCAACTCCATCTCAAAACTGAGGTAGCAGATGAGGCTGAGTGAAATAGCAGTGTGATGGCTTTAACTGCTCTGCCTACTTTTAAGTCTACATAGTTCTTCAGAATAGCTAAGCGCCATTAATTGCCTGATGGGACTGATCCAGAAGTTAGAAGGATGCAGAATATGTTTGACCTATCCTTTGTACTGGGGGCAAGGTTCCACTGAATCATTTGAAGCCACTCCTTAAGCTGTAGGAGGCCGGGGGCGGGGAGGGGGGCGTTGAGAGGGGAAGCATATACTACTCTTCATCGTCCAGTTTACACTATCACAATGTAAGCCTTCAGCATTAGATTATGTCAGCTCTAGGCTTAGAACCTGCCAATGATACAAAGGAGGTCTTCGTATCTTTAAAGATCTCAATTTATACAATCTGAGTTGATTTATTTGATTTGATTTGGGGTGGGGAAGTGAATAACTAGTGAGCAAACAAGATGCAGGAAAGAGGATATTGGCAATCTATGAACCTAATATGGATTTTGTACTCAGGATAAAAGATTCATCTGATTTTTTCATAAAGTAATAACAAATTTAATATAAAATAGGYAATTTCTTAAAATGCTAATAATTTATTTAGATCTATCAGGATTAATAAACAAACTAGTGGTAAACAATGTATTGGTACGATTCAATCTGCATTTGCAAGAGAATGTCTAATAGTCAGATAAGAAACAAGTAACAAATCCAGCCAGCTACTTCTGACAATTTTCTGAAACCAAGGAATTATATTTTCTTTTGGCAATAAGAATCATAAAACCTTTACATTATAATTCTTAATGTTTACCATATGTGACTGAAGCCAAGTTCAGCTGGTTGCCACAGTATTTACTGTAACAAATTTTAAAGCACATTACTTAAAAAAAAAAAAAGACTTATACTCTAATTATAACATTTAGTTGTGTCATGTGTCATGGTACACATTTCTTTTAAAGTAGTTATTTTTTTCTGTAAAGAAAAAGGTACTGTTTCCTATCGAAAGTAGTTTAATATATGTATATTTCTCAGCCAAATTTAACACCTTTCATTAAGAAATATATATTTACATTGGAAACGGTAAAGGTCTATTCCCTTAGAAGATTCCTTGGGTTCCTCAGATATCAATTCTTCATTTGGTGCATGTTATCATAGATAATTACATTAAGTAGTGGTTTTCGATATATTTCTCAAAATTTCTCATCTGATTTCCCATGGAAAGGGAGGTTATAATTGGATTTTTAATCCTTAGCAAGTTATGCAACATATTKCATATATTGTGTTAGGCAGAAACTGAAAAGTTCTTTCCACTACCCTATTATAGTGAGACAAGTTTGGAGGTAACTTGAATCAGTAGAAAAATAATGAGGTAAACCCTCTATACTGTATAGACATTACATGAAAACAATGCTCTCCTTTCTTTAAACTGCAGCCAATGCCTAGCCTTTGATAAAGCTCTGAAATAATGGAGTGCCATGGGCTATTTTCTTCTGGTTTCTGCAGTTCAATACAGGGCTTGTCTCTTCTGTTTGTTTTCAGCTAATTGTCTCAAGATCTAATAAGGTAGTGATGATGTATGTTGAGCACTACTGACCCCTTGCCAAAAGAAATATTATGTCACACCAAAGTTTAAGATGCTGGGTTTTTATCAGTCAAATATGTTTTCCCTAAAAGGCTCTAATTTCCACTGTGTAGGTTGTAAATGACATCCGTGATTGCACCGGTTGTTTTAAATGGCTAAGCCAGAAAAAATACTTGAGCAGAAAAGCCAATGTACAGGCCAAACGCAAATCTACATAAATTCTCTTCCTTAATATTGTAAAGGTTTGYTATTTGTTGTTCGGGGTGCCTAAAAAGGCAAAAACGCATTAGAAAGAATCAATTTAAAAGAATATTCAGCTTAAATTAAATGTTTGCCCTGATTTTCATCTTGAAATATTTTAATGACCTTATTTAAAATATACCTCACTTACTTTCTACATCTTCTTCTTAAAACAAAGGAATACAGGGAAAGCAAAATAAGAATAGCTACTATCAATTACATTAAGAGTAATAACATATGGAAGCAATTAATAAACTGAAGTCTATATAGATAACATCAATTATATAGTAAATTTAATATTAAATTTAGTATTTATTATTATTTGCAATTCTTCATCTTTTTCCTTTTTTAATGGACCTCTCTTTTTTAAGACATTAAACAGCTGGACTTCTATGGAGCAAAGGGAAAAAAATAAAGTTGTGGCACTGCATCCGTCTAAACCTGAGTTGCTTTGGTCCTGCCTACTATAGTCCCTGATTCCTGGCCCATCTCTCTCACCAGCACTGGCCCTCATTTTGGTCAAGTGATGCCCCAGTTTCAAGAGTTGATCTGTGTAAAAACTAATTCAGGAAAAAAAAAAAGTTTTCTTTCATTTTCCTCCCATAAAACAGGAGTAGGRCATGGTTTCATCTCTTTCCTATGCCTAAAGGGACATGAGCTTGCATTTTTCAGCACTCAGATAAATATGCAAACACAGACAGGCTACAAAGTATGATGACATAGGGAGCTCACACACCCTATGACTACTTTGGTACTTAGCTCCAAATGATTTAGGTCCAATGACTACTTTGGCCCAATACTCCATACTTAGGTCCAATGACTACTTTGAATAAACACTTAAACTTTTGTCTTGATCACAGACTGCAATCCAAGTGTTCACACAAATCATTTCACCTAATAGTTTTGTCCTTTTTCTTTCTTGCTATCGCTGATTCCCTACATATTGTGTGGGCCCACACTGCAAGTAGCTGCAGTACAAAGCATCACAGCCACTCCTTCCACAAATAAATCCTAGGCTAAGGGGTTCTGAGGGAAAAATGGCATGAAACACAGGTGTCCCACCTCCTGTGTGAATGTGCTGATCTCTGTGCTGTTGAATAGCAGATAGCAAAGATATTTGCTGCATTAGTCTTTCTCTGCAGTGTGCCAGGACATTATTTGTCCCAGGAAAATATCTATCAGCCTTGCTGAYGCCAGTGAAATAGATGAAGGAATTATTCGGGTGAAGACTTTCCAATATGCTAAACCTGCTAAGATGCCCCACAGAAGAGACAGTTCTTGCAGGACCTAGGGACAGATGTCTGGATGAGAAGGTAGCTTAGCTTATAAGAAAAGAAAAACTAGGCATTTATGATGACGGTGGGGTCATGTGACAGCTGAAAAGGAATATTGAGGTTTGACATGGTAGGTTTACACAAGGAGCTTTAAAACATAAAACTCCTTTTAGGGCATAGTCAGACACTGAAGTGTCATGGAAAACATTCAGGCAAAATAGTAAACCAAAACATGTAAATTCTAGGTGAGCTGCTAACAAAACAAAAACAAAAAAGCAGTATTTTATTTATATTTGCTACTATACAGATAGTATCAAGACTTCTTATCTATTTTTTAAATAGAAAATAGGGAGACTTCTGGGATTTATGAATTAATATCAGGAAATTGGTTGAAAATGCAATAAACAATAATGAATAATGTATAATGAAATAACAGAATGGCCATGACATGAAAGGAGCAAGGACAAATTTGTGCAAGTCACAGTTCTCTGCTCTACAAGTAAATAATAGACTTGTTTGAATAGACAATAGTTTGAAAGAACTTCTACTTTCAAAGCAGCTAAAATTATATCCCTTATATATGGCTTTTAAGTAGTCACAAAGTGAGAGTTCAAGTTCTACTTTTGTTTGAAAAATTGCTAAATGACAGAATCTGTGTACAAAGGAGTTTTTCATAGAGTGATACACTAATAGCTGAGTATCTCACAGTTCTTTACCAGCAATATTTAATATTAGAGGAAAAAAGAGTATATAATAACTAAGAGATTTTTCCATTGTCACAGCATTTTTAATCTTGCTCACTTGTCACTTATCACTCTTATTTGATATATGTATTTACAAACACAATTGTCAGGAGAAAGTGTTAAGAAATGAGATGCCAACATTTGCAAATGCCAGCACTCTTTATATTGGTCAAAATTAGAGAAGACTTTGAGAAGCTTCAGAGAGACTTATTGAAGCTAGTTGAGTTGGCAGTTTGGTAGTAGTTAAAAATTAGTATCTTCCTAACAAAAAGAAATATACCCTGGAGAGAATAATGTAAAGTCAATGAGATTGATGCATTTGCTTAAACTTAAGTGTGTATTCAGTTGCCATGCTGAAGAAGGATGGCATTACATTCTTAAGGTTAATTCACTGCTATACATATTTAAACTTGAAATATTAATGATTCTTTATTTTTAAAATTATTATCCATTTAGAGTAACATGGTATTTTTTTATTTCTATCTTTAGGATATTAGTTCATCCAAAAAAGGCATCAAAATAGAAATTTATTATGCAACCGCAGCGTCAGTACTATACAGTCACTTACTGCAAATATTGACATTATATAATTTTCTCAGTTATACTGTGATTTTAGAAGAATCTCCAGAAAACATTGCAACTAATTCCATAAAAAATATGAAATTCACCAGTAACGTCCATTTTTCTAAAGAACACAGTATACACATTATTTTCTACTGAGATACCTCTTGGTTTGAATTAAATGTCCAACATAGCATTTCTTTCTTTCATTACTTCGTGATGCTCTTAAATATGTATTGTTCCATATATATTGAGAACAAGTTCCATACGTATTGAGCACAAGTTGGCAATATAATATGCTAATGTGAAAGCAATAAAAATATACGTTGGATGCATGAATCTTGATCATTTGAAACACTATTTTTTGTAATGTGATTTAACCCCTTTTCTGATTGTGATCATGTTTGCTATTCCCTTTGTTTAAAATATGTCTAAGAATTCTATTTCTACTGCAAAAATAAATGATAAATTATTTATACATACCAATTATTTATTATCATTTATGCAAAGCTTGTCATATTATGCATTCATAAGGGGATTAAATCACTGTTAACCCATAATGCCTTTAGGGGCATTATATGATAGGCAAAAGGTTGCTTATGCTTACTATTGTAGATAAACATATACATTAAGAACATACATGTTGTTTGTACATATTGCCAAGTTACATATCCATTCTGTTAGAAAAATAAAGTGTTGAGTAACTAGTTCAATAAATAATATTCCATTAATATACTTAATGCAGTATACTTTACTTTTTCTGGCTTAAAAATATGAGCTTTTTTCATTTAATGATACTTAAGTTCAATTTAATTCAAACCTGAGGAGCAGAAGGAGTAGAAGAATAAACACAAATCTTTTCTCATCTTTGTTTCTTCTGAGGCAGTGCCTTTGTCACCTAATGATGCATCATTATACTTTACCATTAAAATAAATAGACAAAATCTATAAAATGCTAAAAGAATATGACTTCTTTACTATTTCCAGTAGTCAATCTGAAGTATAAGACAAATTCAGCGAGATAGAATTTTTATACTAGCATATATCGAGGAAAAGATTAGCCACAGTTGCTTTAATGAGGTATAAAATAGAAGCACATTTTTGCAGTGTGTAGACAAAATTTGTCTTAAATATTATAATAATAAAACAATTCTTATATTTTCCAATCATGCTGCAAAGAGAAGAAAATATTTTTTTAAGTTTATATAGAAAAATACTTATTTCAACTTCGGTGAACAAACAAGTACATTTAATTTATAAAGGCATTAGGGGATCATATGTGTGTTTGGGAACTTCATACAATTGCAGGACGAGATAGTAATTCAGYAAGAGCTAAATGACAGCAATTTAATGTAGCTATTCCCTGTAGTTGCTATATTTTGTTTCAAATATAGTTCAGGTCACAGACCGGTTTCTTGACCTACCCCAGTTAGACTCCCACAGTGACTTAATTTGTTTCTGTGCACTCTAAGGCTGACTGTTCCCGAGGATCTGTTGTTTTAGTTGTCATGGCACGGTAAAGCCTTCCCTAAGTAGCCAGTGCAAACACTGCAGGAGCATATCTTGGAGCTGAAGGTTGATAAACTGAAAATAACACCAAGTCCTCTGGCAACAGAACCGAGACCAGCCGGTTAATTGATCTTGACCAGCTAAACTGAAGGAAAATGTCTCATTGTTATATATAGATCACAAAAAGGTCAGGTCAAACAAACAACATCTTTTCCTAATTTAGACAGACTACAGTGAAGTCAAAGGTGGCCACTGTCTCCAGTATCTTTTCTAACTGGACATTATGGACTTGAGTAATCAAAATGTTTGTCTATACTTAGCTTTAAACAAGGAAGCAGTCCCACACAGATAGTCAATTTTAAAGGTCTAGCATATGCCCTACTGCTGCGATCAGCCAGGGCTGAAACCTAGTGCAAGCCCATGAGGTGACCTACACACTAAAAGTTCTCCAAGGCGGCCAGAGGCTTCAGCCCTGAATCAAAGGTATTATATAAAATCTAGCCCTCACATCCCAGATTAAAGCTGTTACATCCTAATTTTCACTTGCTGCAAGATCATCCCTGTTTTAACTAGCAGCACCGAAGCAATATGCTGCAAGTGTAACTCTTCCCTCATTTACTTTAATTTGATATTGGTGTAATGCCCTGATTTATACTCAGTTATTCTGATCAAAACCTATACAAGCAAAATCAAAATCAAGTCCACTGACTGCAAAAAACAAAAGAATGTATTAAAAGAAAAAGTAGTTTGATGATAAGTAAAACCTATAGTCTGTTTTTTTTTTTAATTATTTTTTTCTTTTTGTGACATAGCCCGGGGCATCCAAATATATATTCCTCTAATCCCACTTGACCTCACCACAAATGTTTATGCCAAGGGTGTACTCATGTTCCCAAGACTGGGGCTTAGGATAATGGATTCAACCAAAGGGCATTCTTGCATTTCTCTTCTATCCTTTTATTCCGAATCACCTTTCCATCCATGTTTTAATCGTGATTCTCCTCTGTCCAACAGATATGGTCTCATGCATAATATTCCTACAGGAAAAAGGCCACGCGCCCTACACTCAGCACAAATAAATGCCTTCTTGCCTCCTACCTACTGAGCTGCACTAAAAGAGGTTCTCAGTTACCCTTATCTCTGGGTTCTCTGTACCTGTTTGTATCTTTATTTCTGCACAGATCATCCACAAAGTCAAACAAATTAATTATTTAATGTAAAAACAGTAGGAAGGACAGATTTTATGATTTATTTGCTGATTCCAATGTCGGGTTTTAAAATAAGGAACCTTTATTTTTCCCTTTCAGTTTCCGGCTAGGCTACAAATTAAAATGTTTTGTAAAAGGTAGATCTGGAATAACATTGCCATCAGAAACACATGGAGCTGGACTTCATCCTGTGTTAGCATAGTCAGAAACGAATGCAAAAGCTTCTTGGGTTAATTCTAAGTAATTCTTAGTCTGACAGAAAATGCAGATTCATACAAAAATTATATTCATAAAATTAGTGAAAATAGCATGCAAAAATATTATCACTTATATGCATTAGCTAGAATGAGCCTACTTTGAAAATTAGATTCATTCAAATCAGTAACGGAAAATTAAGATGGAATTTTCGTATATTTACGTATTAACAGTTTGATGTGTTTCCATTGCTATATGATACAAAAAATGATGTCATCTTTTGATAATTCCTAATTTTCCTAACTATAGATGTAAAACTTTTTCTATTGCATTTTTGACGCTATCTGGTACATTTCAGATAGTCTTGATAAGGTCATAATAAAATGTGTTGTTCTAGATCTAAAAAATATTTTCAAAGTAAAATGTTTAAAAATAAAGATATTATTTGCTTTATTTGACAAACATACATTTAAATTTTAAGTTTTACTTGCAACRGTGATGATGTGACATCCACTCAAGATTTTTTCATGTGATTAAATTATTTCTAAGAACAATTCTGATAGTAGTAGGAAAAAGGAAAAGTCCGGTACAAAAGTAAGATTTTGTCAGGTTAAGAGGAGACGAATCTGCTATGTTTATCATCTAACATTTTAAAATTTGTATGTGTTTCATTTTTATGTATTCTTTTTCCCTTCTTAACTGTACATACACACCCTTTAAAGGTATTTTGCATATCAGACATTCAATATTGTTTTGATCAGAATCTTACAGAATAGAAATGAATAGAAATTCATTCAGCTTCAAAAGAAATATCAGTTAACCAACATTAAAATCCCAGAATGTGATTGTGGTTGATACTGATAGGTTACTTCACGATGACATATAGTTTAATAAATGTAGGAGGAATGATTAAAAGTTCTCATATAGATTGCAGAATCAGAATTGAGGCAAATTAACCTATAACAAATTTTTAAAAAGTGAGTAAGGAATCAGCAATCAAAATACAATTTCTTGAGTCAGTATTTCTTCTTTCTTTTCTCTGGGGCATCATTACTCAAGATTTCTGGTAACTATTGTGGTGTCTACAGTGAAAGTGATCATACTCCACATTATTTGAATTCAGTCAGTCCTGTAACTGTTTCTAAATTGTATTTTCCAAAATTGATTGTTAAAAGTCACTTATGTGAGATACTGCTACTTGATTAGTTCCTGGAAATTTTCTCCTGAATAATGAAAAATAGCTAAATAACATACATTTTTTCATCAAAATTGTTCATTTTGGGGGGATGCTGTTGAGTAAACACTTTTAAATTCTGAAAGCTTTTAGTAGAGGAAAAACAATTTAAAAACTCTTGCAAAATATAAACAGGTTGTACTATGTAAAACACAATTCCCCGTGTAATCATATGCACATACACTGATAGTCATTCCCGGAATCTTAGAGTAATTTAAAAGGATAATTAGTGTGTAGTATCTGAACTGGTTCCTCAGAGGGTTAGTGTCCATCCTGTTTGTCACTGTTTCTTGCCTAATCCTGTCTAATAAGGGTTTATGTTAACATGGCTAAGCACTTGCAGATATGTGCTACCAAGCTATCTAAGCTTAGAGAAGACATGCTGTTCAAATATCATTGCCTTTGGCTATCGTGCTATAAGATACTGATTATTACTTATTATGTTTCATATTCAAAAAGCTGCCATTTGTACTTGTTTGGATTGTAGTTCTTGTATTGGTAACAAATAATGTCTATGTTTTTCTTAGACTTACATTTTTTCATCTCCTTACTTTCTTCTTGTTAATAACTCTCTCAGTGAGGTGAAATATATTTGATTTACTGTTTTAAAGCCTTTAGAGCAGGTTAAATAGAATTATGCCAAAAATCACACCAGAGTTTAAACACTGGTAAATACACATATACAAATATTTGGATTAGCTAGTGTCACCTTATCAAGATATTTCAGTCTAAAAGTCAGTTCAAAGTTATCTGCCTTGGGCTAGAGATTTTTCTTTCTACAATTTTTTTTTCCTTTCTTGTTTTAGAGGCTACCAGATTCTAAAGAACATTAAACATCACATTCAGACCTTTATTCTCTGGCTAGTTATGGTTCTGATTTACAGGTGAGAAGCTATCCTACCACAGTCTGAATCTAGAAGTCAGTTTTCAGAATTGCACTATGGTTTCAGTCTTTTTTTTTTTTTCCCTTATAGAAAGGTGGAGATTGACTCCTGTTATAATTGCCAACAATAGTTATTGTTTCACTTCTGCTAAAAAGCAGTCTTGGGAATACACACGAGCAGACAACTTTTACACTATTGGCTGCTAGTATTCTGCAGGAAAGGTGGAGCTGTTTACCAACCAGTCTGGTGTGTAAGGGAAGAGGATTTAGTTTGTTGAATCACTTTTGGGACTCTCATCCTCCATCTCTTGTTGAAGATGGAAGAGTATTTTCAAGGAGCAACTCCTTTCTCTTTTTAGCTACTATCTGAAAAAAAGATGTCTTTAAGTAGTTTTTCTAAAATTGTACCCCTAGTAACGAACCTTGATGCAAATAAAGAACTAGTTATAAATAAGGATAGCAATTTCTTAAGAAGATTGTCCAAGAACATGCCGGTGACTCCTTTATGTATATAATCTGTGAATTTCATTTCCTCAAGAGATAACCATGGTATCATCTATTCCCAGAGTGCTAAATCTAGCACTAGAGGGAATACGACTTCCTCAGCTGCCAGAGCTCTTCGCTGTTGGAGAGAAAAGTAAGAGTCCCATTGAGCTTTCTTGGGCTAGCAGCCACAAAGTTATTTTCTGTTGTGTCAGTCCTGCAGTGATTAGTAATTACTAAAAGCTGAATCCAACCCATTGTTAATTTATTTAAATCATTAATTTCATTATATCATAGGTGAACTACTGGGACAGTTACTGTTTGGCCACAAAAAACTGTCCACAGTCAAAACGTACAATGCCTCTAAGGGAATCTAATTAATTGTGATGTGGACAATATGGTAAATACTGGAATTTTTATTACTCATTACCTTGGTAAAAAGTTCAAATCCTGGTCCATGTCCTGACTGGGAAGAACTAGGAGGCTGTCACAGAACAAAGGATGGAGCTTCTCCTTCAGCTGCTACTTCTGTCTCAGTGCCATTCACAGTTTTGACTTCTCCTACATGAGGTCATTTAGCAGTAAAATTTAAAGCAGGATTTAAAGCAGGATCTACTGGCCTTGTTAGCCCTTCACACTCTGAAATAGAAATACAGATGATGTCTGCCTTTGGACAAGCTCCCTAGCAAATCACTTCACTCCCACTTCTTGACACACAAAACAGTCCCATCAGGAGTTCAGGGGACAGGGAGCAGAAGAGAGAGGGGTAAATGTGGGCATACAAACACTCATAAATGACAACTCTGGAATAGTGTGGATTGTTTGAATGGTATGATTTATGTGGGAAAATATCTTTATAGTGAACATTGCACACAGTAATTGACAAATTCAGCAGCAGTTTCAGCTCTACTCATCAGTCATTTGAAATCTACAACTACAGTATTCTACTGCTAATGAGTTTCAAATGCATAATATGTTAACTTGATTGACAGCCCTCGACCAGTAATAAAGTCAATTTCTACAGTTGAAATAAACGTTTCTACTACAGAAATACATTTATTAATTTCAGCTGTGGAAGAATGATGGTGTTTTAGCCTCATGGTGGTGAATGAATATGCTATCACTTTTAGGTATATGCTCTTAAAATAAGCTTTTAAATGCTTCACTTTAGTGAGCATACATGTGAATTTAGACTTGTCAAAACAAGCTGGTTTATATATCCAACAAAGAAGGCAGTCATCTCTCTACCAAGTCTTTATGTGCTGCTTATATGTATTGTCTTCACAAATGAGTTTTTTGACTTATCTAATAATACAGATGACCATTCAAGGTTGGATTGAGGCCTCTTTAAAAATTCATCCCAAGAATGATACATTTAATAAAGCTGAATTTTCTGGGGAAGATGCAGTATGGCAACAATATCATACACTTATTTCCATTGTAGAAGTCTCAAAAGCATATAATAAGAACTGAAAAACAGATTACTTTAGAAAGGGATTTTATCCTGTGTTTGACACTGTAAAAATGTCAAATTATATGGCTATTTCTGTAGTTCTCTTGATTGAAGCAAACAGAATAGTTAGTTAGAACAAACAATTGGAAAAAAAAAATCCAATAGTGTTATCAACTTTAATTTGATGAAACCTTTTCTCAAAAATTGGATCTTGAACTCTTCTTTGCCAATGTTCTCAAAAAACAGTATACATATATCCCCAAAATATGTTAAATATAGAATGAATGAAAAAAGGATTACTTTAACTGATTAAGATGTCCAGTCAACAATACTGACAAGATGTAGACTAGAGGTCTACAAGCACACAGAATACAGCAATTTAGTTTTAATATCATTTTTGTTGACACCATTGTTATTTGGAGGTAATTGGAAGGTTTGTAATAAAATGTTTTTGACAAAAGACACAGGAAGTATTCAATTATACCAACATTTTTTTTTCCAATTTTCCTTTAAAGAACACACACACAGACTGTTTTGGTTCAAGTCCACTGGAGTTGAATTAAAATATTATTTAATAAAAATAATTTATTTTGAATGTGTCTACTTCATGACTGAGACTTGTATATAACTGGAAGACAGGAAGAGTCATAGAGTCCTAACCTCACACAAGGGACATAGAGTACAAAAGTAATGCAAAAACCAACGTCAGTGCAACTCAGAACTAAATGTCACCCACAAAAAATGCTCTGGAGCATTGGCACTGAAAGCCACAGTACTTGGCTGCTTTCTGCTTAATATCTTCTAGATGCAATACTTTTATTATCTGACAGTTTTTTAAGTGATGTGCCATTCTTATCCTCACTAAATACTTTTATGTGGCATCACAGGAGTTGCACAGCCCTCACAGATCACACAGGTCATGTGAGAGGGCAGGAACTAACAGGGCACAAAGGCACTGCACAGCAGCAGTAGTAATTTTACATATCATTTTAATGTGATGATAAAGCATTATATCTTAAAATTCAATGATATCCTGAATCACTCTTACTTCAGATCAAGGTATTTTGTTCACAGTACACAGAAATCCATATTGACAGGAAACTGCAGGACAGTTTCACAAGTCTTCAAATACATTTCACAGTGAAATGCTTAAAGGTCTCAATCTACTTAAAGAGAACAGACTTAAGAACTGACTTAATCCTTGTCTGCAAGCATCTGTACAAGGAGAACATACCAGATATTAGAAGGCCCTTCAGTTAAACAGAGAAATTCTTAGCAAAACCAACATAAAGACAAAAATCCAAAGGGGGAAGACACAAATTTATAAAAATCTGGGTATATACACAGGGAACAACCTGCTAAGACATGAAGAAGTTTCTCCACTTCTGAAAGACAAGAGGGGCTAGGTCTCCCAAGAGGTTATAAGCCTCTTCAGCAAAACGTAGGCAGGCGCTACACAGATCCAAACTGCAACCTCAAAAATTCCTACCCACTTTAAACCCAACTGTAGAGATACCTATATCCCTCTTTGACCAGAAAGTTTCCTGGGCACCTCAGTGCCCTATGCTCAGAAATGGTCCCACCTGAGAACAAGGCAAGTATTTCTTGCAGAGGCCTGACAGTCTAATGGGTATGCAGAGATTTCACATGCTCATATGTGCATGCAAGTTGTGTCCAACACAAAGTGCAATGCTTATTTTCTTTTTTAAAAGAAGGCTAGTGGCTGTATCATTACCTACCTTTCTATGAATTCTCTAGAAGCTTTTGAGATTCAATTAATTTTCTATGTCTGAAAATATTAAGAACTACAGCTCCCCTCGCTCAGGAGACTGCATTAACTACAAGCCACGCAGCTGAGAAAGGGGGAGGTTGTTGCTGTTGAAACCCTATGCCTGTGAAGGAAAGAGTGCAATATCCATGGAAGATGTGAGAAGGAGTGCAAATGGCCTTGTGCCTATGGCACTCATCTGGGAGTGGGCAGACATAGATTCTAATTCAAGCTTCAAGAACTGTTTCTGTATATTTATATTAAATAGTTACTGGTTTTGGATACCCTGAGGATTTTATTGAATGTAAGCTTCCCACATTCTGAGTGAGCACCAATGGGCAAAACAATAAGCTATTATATAAATGGTAGTTGCCATCACAGGCAATCTTTTAAAAGAAGACAGTAAATGGTTTTGAAAGAACAGACATAAGCACTGCCAGGCAGGAGGCATCTTCTCTGGCTCTAAAGCCAAGTTGCATGACTCAGTCCTCATCTGCAGAACTAACCAAACCTCTCTCATATAGARTAGCTACATCCAAACTGCTTACTGGAACTTTCCCAGGTGTATACTGCCCCTAGAATTAGGCCTGGGCATTGTTTGGAAGAGTATGGGCCTGGATCAAACCCATGCCAGGCTGTGCTAAATATTAATCAGTCTGGATGACTTATACGTCACTGCTCGAGTCCATGACATGATTGAATTTAGTTTACTGGAGGAATTTTATTGTGAAAATAGTAACTCCTCACAACACTGGAGCCATGAAATCTAAGTTGAATTTGCTGTGTGTAGAGATCCAGGTGTACAATGCATTCCTTTATGAATATTTTTAACAGATGCGCTGGCAAGTCAGTGGTTAATGATACCAACTCACTTTTTCTGTCAGTGTCTCTCATGCTCAATAAAAATTTCTTTAAAAAAATACTTTTAAACAAAAATACTTTTTAAACAAAAATACTTTTTGTCTTTACAATTTAAAACCTTAAAAACAGCTATATTTATAAAAGTAATAAAAGTACTCCAGGTGTATGCACAGTAACCCACAGTTCTCAGGTGGCAAAATGCATTCAGCTTTCCATCTCACAGAAGTGGGCTTTGCAAGTACCTCATGGTAATGGAATCCGTGTGAATTCTCACTGGTCTTTTTTCCTATAATACACTGCTACTGCTTTAAGGGCTTCTTAGTCCAGAAAAGAAAAGATGAAATCAAATGTTCTGGGTTACTTTAAAAATGTGTGAAAATATTATGATAAATAAAGAAGTGATGCCAAAGTAGAAGTTTAGATTATTCCTAGCACTAACGGGGCAACTTTTCTGTTAACATGTTTTGGGAGTTTTATGTTCACAGCCCATTGAGGGAAAGTTAGACTGCAATTACTTTATTTTAGTCTGCAAAGAGGATGGCTATGATTGGCAAAGTATCTGTGAAAATCAAGGCTGGAACAACTGACCTGAAGTTAACTCAATAAAGCCTGAGGAAGCTAGTGTTACAGTACTTATGAACAAATTGCTGTGGAAAAGAAATCTTGTAATTCACTTTCAGAATGGCCTGAAAATTCTGAGTTTCAGACTGTTGTTTTGGTGTTTTAGAATTTATTGTCAAGTTAATAAATTAATTAACTGTCAAGTTAATTAACTAACCAGCAATCAAAACAGGGAGGAGGTATTTGACTGGTGTCTCCTAGAGACTGATGAACAGATACATTGAAGCAAGTAAACAAAAACTAGATAAACATATTATTCAAAGAATAGACATGAAAGAAAGTACCTGAAGAGGCTCCCTGGGGAAAAACAACCACAACAACAAAAAACAACAAAAAAACACTTATTATTTGTATGCATTCTGACTCAATGTACAGTTCCATGCTTGCATGCTTGCCTACTTTTTCCATGTAAGATTCCAGTCTCAGTCTGATTATGAAATAATTTCCTCCCATTTTTCCCTATGCCACACATAATTCTTATGTAATTCACTTCTCAGAACAAGTACTTTTACTATATAGTTTCTACAAATCATTCTGAGCAAAAGAATACTCAAAATGAACTTGGGAGGATTACTGGAATGCAGTCAGAGCATGTAGAGATGTGACGAGGAAGGCTAAGACCCATTTGGAATTAAGTCTGGCAGGGGATGTTAAGGACAACAAGAAGGGATTCTTCAAATACATCAGTAGCAAGAGGAAGACTGTGTAAAAGTCCTACCGAAGGGGGTGGAGGCCCTGGTGATGAAGGATATAGAGAAGGCAGAGCTACTGAATGCCTTCTTTGCTTCAGTCTTCACTGCTAAGGGCAGCCCTCAAGAATCCCAGAGCCTGGAGACAAGAGAGAAAAGGTCTGGAGAAAGGAAGACTTTCCCTTGGTTGAGCAATGAAACAGCCAGAAAAGAAAGTCTTTAGCCCTAATTCTTATTCTTAAAATGTACGCATATTCTCAGACCTTTTCTGTCATCTGAGCAACCTGATCTAAGTTAGCCCTGCCTTTGGACAGGAGGTTGCACCAAATAATCTCCAGAAGTTCCTTCCAAGCTCATTTCTTACTTCTGTAATTCTGTTCTGAGAAAGAAGTCTGGTCTCCAGACATCTTGCAACCTGGTCCCTTCACTGGCAGCAAATTCACAAAAATAGTGTTCTTTCACAAATAATTTGCTTTAGTCCTTTATGTTTCTAGGCCAGGGACATTCCTGCACAAACAGTCTTAAGTAAGTGCTTCACCAGTGCTCAGCCATCCATATTTCTCAACCTATAAGGAAGAAGTGATTTCACTAAGTGACAAAGACATGAAAAGATACATGGCCATAAGGAGAAACAGGATCCAGGGGTACTGACTTTCAAACAAAGCAAGAATTTCGCATAGAAATTGTTCAGAGAAGAGTTTAGAAAAGCCAGTGCATTCTGACTTCTCAGTGCCTGCTTGTTATTTGGAGAATAGTCCCACTTGTTTTTAACCTGAAATGAGCTAGTTAGAAACTGAGGGCCAAGTATGACCACCATATTACCCCACAGACAGAGCACTAACTTCATGTAGCTTCCTGAAATGCTTTATTAACAGCTACAGCTGGAGGGTCGTCCTACCTGCAGGAAAATCTGCAAAATCCTGCAAAAGGGCAGGAAATCTGGAAAAAGAGAAATTGGAAGAAGTAAAACTCAAACTTTGCTCACAGGAGGTGGAAATCTCTTATAAAAATCTTGTTGCACTCAGGTATGATGAAAATCATGTACAGATGAAAAATCAAGGAGGATAATAAAATATAATTATGCTACAGCCCGGATGTAGTAATTGTGCCCCTGCGAAGCCATTGCCTCCCAACATCCTTATGTACAACATGCAGAAGTCCTAACAAGGACCCATATGCTCACACATACTCACAGTCCTTTGTATGTGGGAAGATTATTTGAATTTAGAAACTATATACCCATAAAACAACTTCTAAATAACTTACTTGCTTTGCATGTGAGAGTCAGGGAGCCTACTAATCAAATGCTAAGAAGGCAGTTTGCCTGAAGTTCTCAGGAGAGGAAAGTGAAATGCGTAGTCCTGTTACAGACATTTGAGTGTACTCTCTAACCCCTACGAAGCCTGACAGTTCATGTTGCTTCATAGAATGATATTCAATTGTGACCCAAAGACCTAAAATGAGAGAGTTTGTCTGGCTTCCGTGTCAAGCCATTGATTTTTGTTATGCCTTTCACAAGTAGCTTAAAGAGCTCATTTGTACCTTTTTTGTTGTTTCTTTTCATGAATGATACATTGTAACCAAGTCACCTCTCAACTTTCTCTTTCATTAACATTGAAATTATTTTTGCAACTGTTTTCTGAACCTTCTCCAATTTCAATACTATTCTAGAAATGGGTATTTTAGTACTGTATGTAGGATTTCAGTAGTGGTTTTAAGTAATGCCAGATGCAATCATTTCCCTATGCTACTTGCTCATTCTCTCTTTATACAGCCTGAGACATCATTAACCCTTTTTATTCCAGTACACTGGAGTCCATGTTCAGTGACTTTTCCACTGTAATTCCTAGCTGTATTTCAGAATTGTTGTTTTCCAGGACATAATGCCACATTTTCTAGGGAACATCAGTATGATCATAGCTGTGGCCTGAAATGCTTTGGAACCTCTGTAGAGAGTGATTTTATTATTTTTTTCCTGTCTAGTTATTGTATCACTAGTGGTTTTTAAACGCCAAAAATTTACATAGCACCACAAAAAAATCTGAAAAACTGTTATTTCAGTTCTAGGAAACCAAAACTCTAACCTGCCCTTTCTATAGAGCAGGTAAAAAGCTGTGATTTCAGGGGAAAGCGGCAGTAGGAAGCAGAACAGCCATGAAATGAGAAGTCTGATGCAAGCTGAGCATGGCACTGTGCTGCCTTCTTCAGTTTACGAGCCAAGCAAAGGACTTGCATTGAAATATGTGTTATGAAAGGATATCTACTACCATGTGTGTAACAGCTTATGGGAAGACTGTTGCACCATGAACTGCTTTGCCTCCAAGGAATTATGTATATATTTCAATGTAAACATGAAATTTAAGAGTTGGATTTAGGCCTAAAGAAAGAGCTAAGGAATAAAGTGGTCTATGCAACATATTCTGCATTCTAAATAAATTTAGTGGATTTATAAATTTTTTGAAGAATTCTTCGCTATATCTGTCAACTAGTTACTCCCACCTCATATACTTAAGTGTGCTGTGGTGCCCATTAGAAACATCTAGGCCATGGGCAGCACAAAATGGCAGTTCAACATAAACTATGCTGTTCAGTAATTCTTGGCTCAAGGGAGGAGCTGAAACACCACAAAGAGGATAAACGTTTGTGGTGCTGATAAGAATATTGATTGTACTTGCAACCCAGTAATTGAAGCAGGTTTTCCGTTTACTTTGATCTAGCCTGATCATAGCATACTTGACTTCAAAAAAAGGGACGGTATAGTGCAAGTGAACTGAAGTTCTTATAGTTCTGGGCCCTCTTGTTGAATGCCTGGGCAAATAATAATAATAATAATAATAATAATAATAATAATAATAATAATAAAGCTACTTCAGTTTTATTAAAAATAAACATAAAACACAGAACAATGTTATATATTTGTTTCAGTTAGAAGCTACATTGTTGTTTATTGCTTGTCTCAATGACTGAAAAAGTATGAAATGTTAAGTGGGTGGAATGAGATTTTTTTTCTTAGTCTTATTTTTTTTCCCCTTGCATAATCCAGTTACTATATGTAACAGCATGCAGTGGATCAGGATGTGATTAGTAAGAATCATAGTGTGTGCACATCAGGAAATACTTGTTAGCCTTTAAAAATCAACCATGTATTTCTATTTTTATGAAGTCTATGGTTAAGTAGTATTAGGCTTAGTAGATTGAGTATTTTATATTGTTTCTTTCCAAAAACAAACAAGCAAACAAACAAACAAAAAAAACCTCCACAGCTTGCTCTCTCTAGCTTTTTCTGATAATAAGAATAGTATTCGCATGCTTAATGTTTTACATTTATGTAATTTAACAAACTCTCCCAAATGCCTCTATGTACTATCACCTCTGTTTCAGAGATGTGGAATCGGGTAATAAATTGTTAAAGGAAATATTTTTAATCTTGAGTGTCTGAAATTATATGTTTCAATCCCTATTTGGTATTTAAACATGTGATCTGCCTTTTTTTTCAAAGATTTTGAGTGCCTACATGGACAGTGAGGTCAGTCAGACCTGATAATATCCAGAGCTGCAGAAAATAAAGCCATTCATATAGGTAAGTAATAGATTTGGGTTTCTAACTCAACACTTGCTTTTACATTTTTTTGCAAAAATGTTTTGTTACAGGGAGAGAAGAATGGGACTGGGTGAGGACTCACTTCATGCCCCTTGCTCTGAATATCAACTTTGTGAATAATTGTCTGTTTATCTTGACACTTACGTCCAAGTGTCATGGCATTTTTTTTAACTTTTTACTATAGTAATTTGAATTGTCAGCATGTTTTATTTCTTTGGGAGAGCGGATTTTTACTGTAGCAGAAGAAACTCTCTTTCCACATTAAAGGCAAAGAAACTTTGAAGTAATATATTCTTGTAGGTTTACATTTACAGAACTCTTATTGTCATGTCACTCAATAAATGTGGGACTAGAAGCAGAATAAAAGGTACAATAGGTCTGGTATTGCTTTCAGTAAGTAGAAACAATCAGACTAAGTCAGAAATTACCAGAATCAATTTGAATTATTATTCAAATTTCAGTCAAAGTAAATTCATAAAAATATAATTAATTTTATAATTAGATTAATGAGTATCTGGTTTCAGCTTGGCCTGAAAGATTAAAAAACAGTAAATTATGAGTAAAGTGTTTCTAACTCTGCCAATCTAGGCAGTAATGGAAACCATATGTGAGAATTTGCTTTGGCAGGAGTTTAAACCTGATTTTTCAATCAGAGAAGTTCACACAAATTCTGATAATCCAATAAGCACATAAAGTGTATGGAGCTGCTCAAAACTAAATTTCTGACTCATTTAATATTCTTCTGTTCTTTTGAATATACCGATAGTAAAAACTACAGAAAAACAAACAAACAAACAAACAAACTTGGAAATTATTTTCTTGAGAAGTGCTTTTATTGTTGCAGCAAGTGATTGAGTAAATCACATAGTAAATCAAATAGTTAATGGGCTTTCTTAAACATTCCATGGCTACTTCAGATTGAGACACACACATTCTTCTTCATGCTGCAATGTTAGTGTATCGTGCTGATCTCAGGGAAAGTGCCCAAGGGGCTGTGAACTGTAGTGGTTCACTGTGCTTTGCAGCTCATGGGGTGAGCACAGCCTGTTCCATATATTGCAATGGAGCAGATACCTCTTACCATAGTGTGCTGAACAGCAGGGAGTATTACATCCTTTTGTGTCTTTCTCTTCCTGCTTCCCACTGGGGAAGAGATGTGAGGAGCTCATATGTTCCCAGGAGCATAGGAAGCAGGAGGCTGCAGTTGCTAACAAATCTCTCACAGCCTGTTAGGGAAGGGAAGTCCTTCAGAACTACTTCTTGCATGGGGTGGGGAAGGCCCTCAACAATAGCATTTTGTTTATTCATCTAAATAAAATTAGCTAAATGTGTAACTATTGTGGGAAAAGTGCTATCGCTGTTTCAGACTCTTGCCTTTTAGAAGAAGTTCTAGAAACAGTGAGCAGTGGGGAAGAAGAGATGTTCTGACCTGGCACCAGTCTCTGGGCTTTGGACCAGTCGATTAAAATTAAACTGAACTGTCAGAAAAGAAGTAGTAAATCTATGTCAGAGGCTAAATATAGCCCATTGTGAAATGTTATCAAGCTAAATGCCTGTTATTTGCAGTCTGCCATCCCAAAAGCTCAGGGGCATACACTGAGGTGAGCCAAGATATGCATCCCTCACGTGGTGTGATCATCTTTACCTTATATGAGTATATGTTGTGTCCTCTGAGCATACATATGGGCATCTAATCATGTAACTTCAGGGTGCACTTCACACATCTTCATGGTAAGATGCTTGTTGACTGGATACGGAAGTACAAATGCAGTGATGTGAATRGAGGAAAGGCACAATCTTCAATTTCCTGAGATGGAGGAAGACACAATCTTTAGTTTACTGCAGAAAARCAAGGTGCCTTTCCTTGAAGGTACAGCTCTGACAACAGAAAATGCAGACAAAGAAGCACTGTTCAGGAAGCTTCCTGAGGGAGCAGAAAGTAGACTTTCACCTGTAGCTCCCACTGAGTTTGTTCTCCAACAGCAGCACTAGTTTTATCTAAAGTGGAAGGTAACCCATCTAGTCTAGCTAGTAATGCAACGTGGCATAGCCACACAGGACAACATGGCACAACACTGTGCCCTATAGCAATTTTCTCTTGCTAATTTAACATGCTGCCTGTATTCCTCCCATCATGGATCTGGTTCAAAACAGATGGGAAAAGATCCCTCTCACTTTTCAAATGTGCTTCAACACACTTGGAGTCAGAGGCAACCTGTTTCTCAGTTTTCTCTCAACATCTTTATAAAATGAAGAGATAATTCAATATATGTCAATAACACTCGAGTGATAGACTTATTGTGGAGAGTAATTAATTATTTTTTGTAATTACATTTTATTTATGCTATATATTATCTTTTACTAGAATTCCACAAAAAATGCTCTACCAAGTTGCATTGGGTTGAAAAATAAATTGTCTCTGCTTGGCACAAAATAACATGCATCCAAAATGGTCCCCTTAGGGTTTTTAAACTTATTTTCACATATTCACTTAACTCTTTCTCAGTCTTTCGTACAGTTCTTCTTCAATGTAGTGTTTTTATTAGAACATTGTTTTTTTTTTTTTTTATTCTAATGTGTTTCCAAGATCCAGAAAAAGTAAAAGCAGCTATGTGCTGCAGCTGTGTCATGCATCTGTGTGTGTGTGTGTTCACAAGTCTCTGCATGCTCCAGTTACATATAAGAAAGAGAAAAAGAAGCTCCAAGACTGAAAAGTAATCTGTAGAGCAAA
This sequence comes from Rhea americana, assembly GCF_003343005.1. Classification (NCBI taxonomy): domain Eukaryota; kingdom Metazoa; phylum Chordata; class Aves; order Rheiformes; family Rheidae; genus Rhea; species Rhea americana. The sequence continues at coordinate 368,539 of NW_028186701.1, read as the reverse complement.
ACAATCTATCACTGACTGAAAAAATGAGRCATCTGACAAAATTAAAAATTAAAAATATGCTTACCATGCCCTGACCTCACCCAGTCATGGCAGAGCAGTGTCTAATCCTGGTTATCCTTCCCAGATGTAATCCTGATGTCAACCCATGGGGTGATTGCCCAGCCAGCCTTGTCCCATTGCTGTCCCTATGAGCCTGCCCTAGCCCCCAGGAGCCACACTGCACCCTGGCAGGCATTTCAAAAGTGAGGGCTGGACCACTTAAAATGCATAATGTTCATATATTTTTTCTTAAAAAAGAGCAATAGTAAAGTGGGGCTATGATATATTGCTTCTGCTTGAAACTATTGGTCTTTCCACAGGCTGAAAGCAGTAGGAAAAAATGAGGAGCAAAGCCTCTAAGAAGACTTTCAGGTAAACCAGCTTTGCAATTGCTAGGCTTCCCATATGGAAGTAGAACAGTTCTCTGAGGAGGTCCACAGATCATTCCTATGGAATGTACTATATGTGGGCAAGCTTTTCATAAAGGTATCATTTAGCTCAATATTTTATTGTCACACAGGTAAAAGCAAAATATATTTCAAAAATTTGAATCATAAGTTTGGCTTTTTGTATCATGAAGATTGAATGATTATTTCAATTTTGGAGCCTGAAACAACAGCGTTTTAAGGCTGTACATAATAAAAAAATGAGACATCTGACAAAATTAAAAATTAAAAATATGCTTACCATGCCCTGATAATCTCTATTTTTTTTTTTTTTTTTTTTTTTTTTAAGAATTTTTGTTTTGTGAATTCCATTCTGGCTTTGTATAAAATTAAGGAATCCTTGAAGAAATGTAAGAAAAATAATTTCTGATTAATATTAGGGTTCCTTGATCATACCCCAAATATATAAGTTTATCTAAGAGCTGGTGAAAAAGTACAGAATAATGGCTAAAATGTAATGTATGTATGTATGTGTGAGTGTGTGTGTATATATATTATATATATATATATATATAAAATTTACATTGCTTCTCTTCATTGATAAATGTTGAACAGCTGAATTTGCATAACTCAACTGCTAAGCAGTCTGTGAAGGGTTACACAGAACACTACTCTCATACACTAACACTGTTCTCTTTTTTTTTTCTTTTTTAATTCTACAAAGAATGCTGCCTTCAGTCAAAACCTTTAATCCTCTTGTCCTATAGTGTTTATGGCAAGAAGTGAGAAGGTCTATTTAGAGAAGCATTTCAATTCCCCCTCAGGCCAAAAGAAAAACCTGTTATTTCTAATGCCAGCACTGTGGCCTCATATGCTAGGAAACTAGTGACATTTTGACACAGTCAGGAACAGTTCTGAATTACGTGGAGCTGTTGTTCATATCATAAACTGGAGCTTAAGTAGTTAGTGAGCCTTCTTTCTGTATCTGTAACTTTGTTTCTGTGCCAGACAAGTTACTGTCTGCGGGGAATGCAGTACAGCTGATGTAGGCTATAAGCTAGCCTGGTGCAGAAGGTATTGGGGGTAACCTCACTTACTGTCTGCCAGTAGTGGCCAACTAGCATCATCTGAGCAATTGAAATGTAGGTCTCATGCTGGGTTATATCATGTCATGGCTCAGGAATTCAAATATCAGCTGTAGGAGGGCAAACCAGGAGTGGTCGATTAGTACAACACTGTCTTGGTTTCTTTGCAGTCTCAGTCTCAAGTGAAAAGGTGTGGAGAAACACTTCCATGCCTTGGCTGTGACCTACTGCTGCAGCTTCTGCTTTCTTCATCTCTTCTAGGTATGCATCTTGTTGTTTTGTCTTTTAGCCTATAAGAAGATTTCAGTATGCAAGCTCAGAGGATCAAAATGTTGTCAAAGAATTTGCATGTTCTTCACTTTTATAGTAGTAATGTAAAAAAGCAGATATTCTTATGCATCTTAGCATGAAATACCAATGTATTCATGGATTACATTCCCCTCTTCCATTAGAGATATCTAGTACTACCATATCAAATATTCTATTTTATCTTTGCAAATTCTTCTGTAGTAGAGATTTTTTAAATGTCTGCATTACACTCTGACCCTGAAGTGATTTAATGAATGAAGTGCTTTTCTTTCCTTTTACAGCTCTTGCTGGCTTTACATAAGACTCTGTGTTCCTAAACCCATTGGGCCTGTTCCTTTAGGAAACATAGAGACCTTCCAAACACAGGAGACTTTAAGATAAACTAGACCAATACAAGTATCCCACCTGAATACCATCTTGTTCCCCTGGAGACCTTTACCAGGCTTTCATTTCAGGCTTTCATTGGATTACAGCTTTTCAAAATTTATTAATCTCTTCTTTCTTAGAAAGTGAAATTTGAACATATCTAGTAAACTTCATCCTAGGCATACAACAGATGCTGTGGACACGACAGGTCAGAGGACACTTTTAAGGCCTTCAGGGCATTTTGTCTAAGCAGCTAGAAGGTAAATACACTGCTTTCATACTGTAAAGGAAACTTCATATTGGGACAGAATATTCCGGAATTTGTACTGGTGAACACTAGTTCCTCCACTAATATGGTGCTGTTGTCAAGTGGCCTGCTCCTCACTACCAACACTCTACCAAGACTCCTAAGCAGGGACAACAACAAAATTCACATTCAGACATTATAAATTGATACATAATTTTCCTAATACATAATTTTTTATTTGGTATTTTGATTTTGAGTTAGATTATATTAAACCACAGTGAGTACTTCAAGCACATCAAAATATTTTAAAATACTTACTGTTGCTTTTTTAATCAAAATATTTCATTTACTGGAAGGAAATACTTGGTCTAACTAGACATCATAACTCCCTTCTTGATTTTAGGTCTCAGTAGGAAATTTTATGTCATGTTTGGTATGTGAAGAAATTTTTGCTCTTTGTGCATGTTGTTTCTTATTATTAAAAGGCCTGGAAGTACTTGGTTTATAGACTTTTCCCCTATATCATATGGGATTCAGACCCTATAGTATGTTTTTCATGCTTCTCACTGAGAGAGGAATATTTTTAAATTTTGGATTTTTTTGATCACTTTGAATTTTAACAGAGAAGTACTGTACCTCAGATCTTTACTTTGTTAGAACTGCTTATATTAATTATTTTAATATCCTTCTTTTCCCAGGAAAACTAATTTTAAATATGTTGCTCAAACCTCACTTTTCGTAAATATCGGCTTTAACATATGCAATGCTAAATTATAGGAAGAGAAAATAAAAATCTTTTCGTTAAACAAAATTTTTAAAACTCTAAAGATGTGTAAAGGTTTATATTAACAAAAACAAGCAATGTAACTAAAATGATGTTTCAGCTGGTTCAGTGAACTCCTAACAAAGTGCATCTAAGACGTAAAGAAGGCCCATAAAATTGCTTCTGTCTCATAATTTTAAATTATCTGGATACAACAACCAATTACAAGCCTTTTAATAACTGTTTAGTGCTGCACAAGGGTGGGTTTGTGCTTCCTAAAACTATAATTATCTTGTCCTCATTCCTGACACTATATTGTGTAATATAAACTTACACTGTGGGAATTATGCTAGTGTGGATTTGTATTACAAATAATACAACTCAGAGAAACCTTCTGGTTCCAGAGTTTGTTAAACAGGCCTTTACTATGTTATACCTGTTTATTTAACCAGTTAAACATGTACTTTGCACAAGACGTCCAGGGATTCTTTTTTATTATCTGGCATAGTTATGAGGTTTAGGCAATGGTGGTACAAAATACCTAATATRGGACTTCCTGATTTCAAAACAAAAGTTACAGTTCTCATAAATTTACAACTGAAATAAATGATTTCTCACTTGATATTTTTACTATCAAGGTGAACACTTCATTTTCAATATTATTTACTCATCAAAACCAGCCCTCTTATCAGCAGACTTCCATTGGCAGACATAACATTTATAGAGATTTAGAAAGGAAAAATCATGAGCATGTACCATAAAATATTAAATAATATAATATACTAAACCATAAAGAAGTTCATATTTGCAATTGGTATGAAAAATCTAGCTTTAATAAAGATTGCAGTAATTTTATAAAACTATCTTAGAAAGAAGGGAAAACAAGTGTTTTTTTCTTTTCTTTCATCTGGCATCTAAAGTCCCATTTCATGATAACGGTTACACATTCTCAATTATATTTCAATACGGTCTTAAATCCTCATCTTTTTTAATTTTATTTTTACTTTTTTTAATAAAACTATGCTGTAATTCCTTGACTGGCTACAAAATTTTAAAAAGTAAAAATTCACAACTATTTCTATTTCAGAGGATTCAAAACCTATCTTCTACTTTCCTTATATTCCTATTTTTTAAAAAAATCTTTGAAATAAAAGTCAGAAGTAACATTTTAAAATGCAGAGAACAATTTATTGCTAGCATCAGTTTTTCATCATGTTTCGTTTTTGAACAAAGGCACTTGAGAAGAGGGAAAGGAAGGCAGGATTAAGGGCTTCTGTGGCTTGTGAATGAAGGAGAAGACTGGAAAGACTAGAAGTCTCGGTGTTAAGAGAGACAGGAAAACTCAGAGAAAAGGTTTGAGAAATACAGTGAAGCTTTGTTACTTTTAGGTCAATGAAGTATGCTAACAGCTTTCAACAGTTATGTATTTTGCCCAAAACAATAAATCAGAACATCAGGCCTTCATCTAGGCCTAAACCTCAGTTTTACTGGCAGAGAAGGATGTCTCAGATGCTGAATCTCTCTTGTTAGAAAAAGATTGCAAAACAGTTGCACAATCATAAAACAAGGAAACAGAAAGGGTGCTGGATCCTGAATAATAAGCTTTTCTTTGGTATAGCTTGATAATGCAGTGAGATTGTCACAGGTTATGCTTAATCATAGGTAGCAAATTTAGCAACCAAGATTGGTAATAGAGAAAGGAGATAACTGAAGGAAGTGAGTGCATGTAACCAGTTTAATGATAAGGATTATAAAGAAAGAAGCTCAATATAAAATCTGAAATTCAGTAATAACCCTGCAATGAGTAGGAGAAATTTACAGTGCTCACCCATTCAGTGACAAGCAGGCTGTTTGACTAAGAGGACTATCAGTAGAGTAATTATTCAGGTAACTGTGGTAGTGTTTGGCCAAATCTAGTGTATTTTTGTTAAAGATTTGCCTTGGCAAATGGGCTGCAGCATGGTCTCTTACAAAACTCCCATGAAAGGTTATGTGCCATGTTTGCCAGGACAAATTAATTAATTACAGTGGCCCTGGTGGCTTGATTTTCTCTGTTTCTATTTCCATATTCCAGTCCTCAGCTCTCCTATGCTTATAAATCTTGTGCAAACCCAGCAGCAAAGTGATCCCAGCTACAAAAAAGTGAGCAGATTTTAGGCCTCCACCAAAGGACTCCCTCCCTAACTGTCCAGTTAGCAAGCATTTGTTATGTAGCCACTCTGGGTGGTCTAGATAATTGTCAAGATGGTTTGTGAATGGGAAGATAAACAGTAGGGATATGTCTGTCCAGTAGGGATATGCCTGTCTAACATGCTCTAGGTGACCCTGCTTGAGCAGCAGGGTTGGACTAGATGATCTCCAGAAGTCCCTTCCAACTTTACCGATTCTGTGATTCTGTGAAAATAACCAGTGTAGACAGGAAAACTTATGCCAGCACAAGTAGCATGGTCTGACAACCATTCCTCTAGAAGATTACTTCTTCAGCTGGTGGACTCACCATTAACTTGTCTGCTATAAGTCTCTGCACTATGAAGTGAAGGACTATTCTATGTCTCATAATTGTTTTTAGAAATTCTCATGAAAACACATTAAATATTACATTTTTTATATGGAGTTTTAGRGAAGGTTTATCAGAAAATGACTATAATATATACATATTTTTAAACCTGCAATTATAAAATGTAGAATATTTAGCAGAAGACATACAATTTTTAGTATCAATATATTAAAAAAAAAACATGGGCCAACATGGCACATCGCATTAGCTTGAAAAATAAAGTATACACAAGCTTCACTCTTTCACTTAATAGCTATGAGTATTCCATTGGGGCCTATTCTATTGTTTGAAATATGATTTAGAAAAAATCTCAGAATTAGACTCCCACAAGTCACTTCTACAGTCCTTTAGTGTTTATGATTAGTATTGGTTGAGTTTGGATGTCTGCATAGCAAAGACACACTCTGTGGTTCAGTAGTACTTGAACTCATACTGAGCTCAGATCACCTGAGTGCAAGTGGAGAATCCTTTTATATCCAAGTATTTAAATAAGAAATGGCACACATCTAACTAGACCTCAGATCAGTAGAGGAAAAAAATGTAAAGGATGCAAAGGAATAAGGGGTAGAAATTGCTAGATTATTCTGGCTTCAGTAAGACTCTGCAAGATACGATGTACCCACGTGAATGATAGTAAATGGTTAATATGCTGCAAACTTATGACACTTCCAAAAAGTCTATAGTCTACACTCCTATATTATCAGGTAATATATCATATGCAATGCATCATATGAATAGAAGTATTTCAATGTGCCAAAAATGAGCTTGGTGTGAACTGAGTCCCCCACCTATATCCCCATGAAGCTTTAGAAAGAATTATAGAATTGGTATGTGAACTGCCCTGATGAAGTATTTAAGATAATTTTACAAAGCAGTTGAAAGCATGCTCTGTCCTGAGGGCATCAGATCTTTTGTGGCAGTGCTCACATAATTATCTTAAGATGGATTGCCATATCACTCCCTGGGCCACTGTATGGAATAAATCCCACATCTAGCTAGAGAAAGAAAAATGTGACTTGCAGGACTGGCATGAATCTTATTACATCTCAGAACTCCAAAGAGAGACCCAAACCTTTTCAACCAGTGTTTTTTTTTTTTTCTTTTTATGTCACTTAGTTTTGTCTTCTGTTGAAAATAGCAGCAGTACGATTAAAAAAAATGTAGCTGAGTTGAGCTGTCACCTGAAACTACATCTTCTATGTCTCTGCGGTATTCTTTAAATTGACTGGTTTGACTTAAATGATTGACTTCACATGTCTATAATTACGTAATATTTTCTCCTTTTGAGGTACTCCTGCTTTTTTTTTTTTTTTTTGTTAGCATTTACACTCTCTCCCCCTCCCTCAGTACAGTGTGCCAAATTACCAACAAAGCTGTGTCATGCTAATAAAAATGAATTGCATAACTACAGAACCAGTTTTGCTTAAAAGATAGATGGATAGGTATGTTAAAAGATAGGTTGGGGTGTGCTGTGAAAAATAGTATCTCACATGCTTGAAAGTCAGGAAGCCTTTGCACTTTGTAGCTGAAAAGGTAAACTAATTTAAACTACGCTCCTGTAGAGCAACAGAGTTCAAATTAAAAAGCACCATTACTCAAAATGTGTAAAGATGGTATGTACAGGCCAACACTCAGGTTGCAACTTAAGTTAACTTTACAGCAAATATGAGTTGCCAGAATTTGGTATTCCATGAAAAGAGGCCAAAGTCTGAACAGGACTGAAAACAGATTTATTCTTTCGTCCCTGTTAATAGATAGGCTGCATGCTATTGAAGCAGTTTAAGGATGTCTCTGCTGATGATAATCAGCATCATAAAGTTCAAAGAATGAAGGAGTCACTTAATCCTCAAGGTATGTCAGGCACCTTTGACAATTCCTTAGGAGCTGTGTGTGTTATAAAGAACAACAGGCTCAAATGCTGGCATACATTTCTGGACGGGTCTGGATGGGAAAACTAGGGTTCCTTCTTACCTCTTTCATTTTAGAAATATCTAATTTCTTAAAACTCCTTGCATCCCATTATTATTGAGGTTACTTGGAAAAACGCCTAATGACTTTGCCTTCAGCTCTAATTTTAAAACAATAGCAAAACAAGATATTGGTGTTCTGTAGAATTTTTCCTCCCTTTTCCTCTGTTATTTACTTTTAAAAAAATGATCAAAGTATAAATTTTGTTGAGCTTCTTTAGGTCTTGAAAACAGTGGCAGTGTCTATGGGGCATTTTTAAGAACATAAAATCATACTAAATGTATTTCTACATCTAAATAATAGTGTCAAGATTAGAGGAGAGAAGGATATTAATTTCTAAACTCAGAAGCCTTATAAATATATTATCTCTGTCCTCATTATACTTTCTTCCTCAACAAAAAATAAGTGTTCCAGCTACAACCAATATCCTAGCCCCATAAACATCTTTCAAACGTATCTTCTGAATCTTGTGATGATAGCAAAAGTGATTAGAAAAGGGTTTATTTCTCAGTTATAGTACACTGATTTGTCAATACTCAGATACTAACAAAAGCATTGTTTGTACACTTTCGTTTGTCTGTAACCCCTTTTTAAGGCAGTCAGATCTGACACCTCCTTCTGTCATAGAGGTTATCTATGGTTAAACCATAGATAGCTATGGTTTAACTGGTTTTGTAGCCAAAAAGCAAATGATGTGAAACAATCACCATCTCACTTATTTCTAGATTTATCAGTAGACAAAATCTCATGATGTCTCAATATATCTGAATGATTCCTTTCTTTTCTTAGTCAATCAAATGTAGTTTGAAATGTAATTTATCATCAGATTATGGCCTATCTATGAATCACAATCAAAGTCTCATCAGAAGTAATGGTTTAATGCCTAGTGTACACCTTGGCTTTCCTCAGTATTTCACTTTTCAGGATTTCACTTGACAGATTTCCTTAGATATCTCTTCTCCTTTTCCACTTCACCATCGGGATTCACGTTTCTTAGAAAAGAAATGTGCTTTTTGCACATTTTCCAGAGTACTGACTATTCTTAGTATCAGGGAGATCAGACAGCTTGCTTTCCTCACATCCATTCAATAATGGTGAAAATATTCCTGTTGCAGCCTTTCTCTGTTAGTACTGATATATACTTGAATCCTTTCTGTCTATTCAGGCAGTCAGGGAGATAGGCAGCATTAACCTTAACAATATATATTCAAGTGATAAACCCAAATTAAAAACCAACTAAAAAGTCACAAATATTTGAACAATATTTGCATAAATATCATTATTCTGATAAAGCTTATCATAATTAAAGCATACCAAATTAGAAGGCAAAAATGAGCAAAACTAAGCAGAAAAGAAGAAATATTTAATTAGCTGAAAATGGATTGTTAAATGACTTTGAATAAAAAAATGTTGTCCACAACTACATTGTCCACAACACTCTGCTGACATGAAAGAATTTGTTTTGATTTGTTATAATATGGAATTTTTTGTTATTTCAGTGTATTGATTCAATTAAAAGTAGTTTGTTTTTAAACTGGTGTTATATCTGTCTGTGATAGAACGCCTGTGTCCTACAAAAGTTATAGAGATTGTTTAGGTGCCTCAAGCTCTTCTTCTCTCAGAGGTAAAGCTTCTTGATGGGACTGTCTTCCATGTTGGAAATGGCATGGCATGCATAAGAAGAAAGATCTTCTTATGCACAGAGTAGTGAGGACCTGGCACATGAACTGTAGTTCACAAAATGCCTTGGAACATCGTAAAATGTTGAACTGACTGGAAAATTTTTGATCTAACAAACTGAAATGAAAACATTTTGACTCAGTAGAGTTCAAATGTTTCTTTTAACCAAAAATAAGCAAATTAGAGGGTTCAATGTTTCTTAAACAAGAGTAGGAATATTTATTCATTTTATATTTTTCAATGTTTTCACTTTTCCATTGCAATCTGAGGTGAATGTTGAAATTCTATGACAAAAATTCTGAAATTTTGACTTCTTGATAGGCTCTATTAGCAACAAGAAATAAAAACAAATTAATTTTTGTTATGTCCAGATGAAAAAGGGATCTCTCCTTTTTCAAGGAGATTCATTAATTAATTAAATTCATTAATTAAGTAAACATTGAAATAAACACTTCCTTTAGAAAAGTATGAAAAACTCCAAAACTGATTTAAATCAAATCTCTCTCTCTCTATGACTATCTCACAAAATCCACTAGCCATTGAACATGTCTTAAAGATGTGGGCTTCAGCTGCAATTAAATGCATAAATCTAAGGCGTTATAGTTCAACTTACAAATTTTATATGAAATATTTTGTTTAAATATGCTTGATAGAGCACAAGTGATTAATTAAAAGGACAGTCCAAAGGTGTAATAATAAAAGCAATTGTAAGAAATTAAAATGTTCTTCATACAATACATTATTTTTTCCCATGTCCATCCTTAACAATTCTTTTTTTTTGGAAATTCTTCAATAACTATGTTCAAGTGCAAACATTGTTTTTCATAATCTTACACTTCTCCTCAATCAAGTTTTTATTCTGTTCACAAAGTAGGACCAAGTAGCCATGAAAAAATAAAAGTTTTCATTTTTACATCATTAATGTTATCATCTTTTTAAGTTGAGAGCTATGTTTTGGCACAGATTAACAGAGTAAGATGTTAAGCAGCAATTAATAGTTACGCCCTTGCCTATTTGCAAAAGAACCTGTTATCCTTTTAGTGGTGTGACCTTTGCCAGGAAAAAAAAAATGCTGAGTGCTAGACAACGAGTAACTGATGAGAAAGTAGAATCTTCTGTTCTGCCAATTACAGGCAGTAATTGCCATGTAATGAAGTTAATGTTTTGTAGAATTTACAATCTGATATTAATGGTGTTTCTTTTCCACCCTCTCTTATTCTACTTAATTTTTGCCCAGCTTTCTCCCAACAAAAGAAACAGAACAATGTGTGAAGGCTCATTAATTCTATGTAGTTTTGATTCCCTCTCTCCCCCCCCCTTCTCTCCCCTCCTTCAGGAGGTGAAACAAGAGCCATGTCACCAGGCCTTTCCGTAAACTCTGGTTCAAGCAAGGGTGAAAGTTGCAGCCTCCACACAGCAGCCTGCGCTGTACAAATGCTCCTCTTTCAGCTTCCACTCAGGCCATTTAATGGTCATGCCTTTTTATTGCCTTCTTGATCACCAATTACACCCCAGAGAACAATAGGCCTAACACTTAAATGAGTAGGCCTCAAATTTGCCTTCATTTGCCAACGTGTTTCATAGCAACACTTTCTTTGGAAGTAAGGGGAGCCTAATTACAAGGATGAAGATAGATCAGGGTTTAGAAAAGGCTCTCAGCCCCCAAACAATATGCTAACCTAACTGTACTCTCTGTACTCCTACTGTATTATTCTGACCCCAGGCTGCCCTTCTAACACTCTGCCTGACCTCCCGCTTCTAAAAGGAAATTGTTTATGCCCTTGCTATCTTCAATGTCACTGCAGAATTTGGGAGGGTGTTGCTGAATTTAATGACAGTGGAATCTAGGAAAAATAAATCACAAGATAGGCACCGGACAAATTGAGGAACTGCAGGATACCTGAAGCATTTCCGTGTTATTTTGTTTTGTCGCTAATGGCTGAAATGAATAAATCAGTATGTCCTAACTGCAGCGTGCTTTGCAGGGCAAATGCTAAATACCTTACCATTTTTATTTACGAATGTATAGCAGTATTTTATATTAAGGTATTTTATAGACTTGTCGTTTTACCAGGATTTTGAAGTGATTGCTAATATATGAAAAGTAAACACAATTTCAACATATGGTAAAAATGATTTAAAAAGAGAATGAATAAAATTATAAACAAGACATTTTTCTCTATTTAAAATATATCTTAACATGATATTGAAAGGAGTGTCACCCTGTCAGAACTAGCCATCCTGTGTGCCAAATATACATACTCTGCAATGTTCCTTCAAGTCTGATGTTGCCTCATTTAGTGGGATGTGCTGCCCAAACTGACTCAGGGCATGGAAAGATGGATTACAGACCTTCACCACTATGGAAAGGTTTATTGAGTTAATTCTGGAAGCATGCATTAGTATTTATACAAATGGACTCAGGTTTTGTAATGGTATGAAAAGCTGAAGACAATTTTCTGTTGACATGTCTTTATGTATCCAGACTCTCCTAACTTAAGTTCGCTCATATCTAATCATTTAAAGATTTATGTATGCATTTAACTTAACATGCTATGTGTGGTCCCAGGAAACATCCAGTAGCTAATAACGATGTGCAGGATTGGGCTCTTTGTTCAAGAGAGAAAAAAAATGAATGGGCTAATTGGTATAGCAAAATTATGCAGCAGTAAATGCAATTAAGCATTTGCTGCAGGGAAAGAGTCAAGATTTCATTTTCAGTTTTAACTTTCATGTCTCCTATCTTCCAAGATTGTAAATGTATAAACTTAACTTTATAATTACTTATTTTCTGTCCTTCCAATGGGAAATAAAAAGAAAACTCGGGGCTTATGGGCTTGGGTAGCTAACAAGTACTCTATTTGCTGTTGAGATCTCACTGCTGCAACATGCAGGAATCTCCCAGGAGAAAGGAATTCTCTTTTCCTGTGGAAGTTAACTGCATATGAGCATGAAGATTTCAGACAAAAATCTCTTTCTGTAGTGAAATCTAGTTAGAAATTAGTCTTTCTGTACTGAAAAGACATTAGTTAGAATTGCTAACTAATTGCATTTAAACAATGTCAAAACTTCCAATAACGGAAGTTCTTAGTGGATGTTTAACCACTTAACAGTATATTACAATTTGCCTTTGTCCTATGCAGACAAGTGTTATCCACAATATGAACAAGTCAATCAAAACATTAAAAATGACTCAAGTTTTTATGACAACATATGAAAAAATATATATTCTGCAACGAAACAATTGTGCTTTCACTTTCCTTCACCCAAAAACACTTGAGCAGGTATTTCTAATACATTCTCTGTGCTAATTGTGTGCAAAACCTTTCAGACCAAAAGATAAGAAATATATGAGCCTATAATGACAATATCATCTCAGTGAGCTGAAAGAATTCTATTTCAATAAGTGCAAAGAGGTACAAATATCCTTGTAGTTTTAGCACAGAAATAATGGGAGAGAAGGGTACATAAAAGTTATTAGAAGCTAAAGATGGTGATCCCATGCTACCAGGGCAATATAGACTTTGGGAAAGTTCTGTCATCTAACTATCTAGCTCCCATCATGCCTATTCAGAAGCCAATTGATTAAAATATCAGAAAGAAAAAATCAGATGAGATCTAAATTAAATTTCAATGTCAAATTGTCACTCTTAAACCACCATGAATATGTCCTGAGTACATGAGCACATCCTGGTTTTATTTTCTGCTGAACTCCAATAGCAGAGCAATTAGGGTAGACGGCAGTGTTAGCAGTGTGTTATTGTGATTTATACAGACTTCATACTCTCACTGTAATTTCAAGGCACAGAAGTACCAGACAAACATAGCAGTTCTATTTTACAGTCAGTTAATTACGCTGCACTCAATGATTTTAAATTAACTTATATGTAGCTGTATTTGTTGTTTCAGTATCAGCTGAAATGCATTTTAAATAAATACACACAGAAATATTTAAGATCCTAAAATCATTAAAGGCTAGACTGTACCTGTAAGTCTGGCTCTGAGAGAGGATCTCTTCAGAGGGAGAGGTCTAGTAAGGCTTATCCTTTAGGAATAGCAGCAAGATGGCTGCCATGAGCTAAATGAGACCCCCRAATGGAATTAACATGATTGTCAAACTCATTTTACTGTTTACTGATAAGGATAAGCGCTGCTTCATCTAAAAGCTGAGCTTTTAGATTCCTTGGCTGATGAAAATAGGATGACTTGTGCCTGTAAACAGAAGGCAYAAACTCTCCTCATGATGTGCCTAGCTTCAGAAGTGACTGTTTGTTGAAATACTGAAGTTACTTGCCAGATATTTTAATTTCTCTACAGTCATCTTTGTGGGAAGGGTGGGGCAGATGGAGACGTTCCGATGCAGAACTTTTTTTTCCAAGCTACAGCTGGCAGATTAACTCATACATCTGTGAGTGTCTGTGCACAGGAGTGTGTGCTTGATCTGGAGAAGGAGGGAGAAAACAATATTGAAAAGACAAATGCTTAAAAAATATTTAATTTGTCTGGTATGTAATTTGGTTTTGACTTCTGAACATGGGCTTTTTATAACTGTAGAAATTCATCAGAAGCAATTCTCTGAGTGGAAGTTTTTATTTTCCATCTCCCAGGTTGCACTGATATCCATTGGAACATGCACACATTCAGCAGCTTCCAATCACTTTTGTGTTAGAGCAAGACATTCACTTTTGCACAGTTGTGACGTTCTTAGAAGAGCAAGTAAGAGTTGCATGATCACTGGAGTAGTCTTTCCTTTCTCCCTGTCCTTCTATTCTATTGTTTTCCCTGGGAGACAARGCTACCGGAAAAATTATGAGTGCAGAACTTTACCTTGAAGGAGCATGGGTTTTTTGGAAGCATATAAACACAGTGCTAAAGTAAAAGAAGTCTGGCTAGACAGCAGGACTCAAAGGACAATAAAGAATGGCTCAATATTTAGTTAGCAAGCAGTAGCAGAGTACCTGGGTTCAGCACTGAGGCTGACCTTGTTCAATTTCTTAACCAGCAATCTGGGTGATAAGACAAAATGTTAGACAAAGACAAAATCTTAGTAAACTTGTGGATAACACTAAACTGGGCACTGGAATGTGGACTGAATGTAGAGAAACTCAAGGATTTGGCCAACAGAAAAGTCCTGAAATTCCAAGTAGGCATCAGTACAATATGAGAACCAGCAGGCTGAGTACCAGCCTTGCTAAAAAGGCATTGTGGAAACAATGGAAACTGAACAGGATTGGAGCTAAAATCACACTCTTTTCACAAATAGTATGTGCCACACCTCAAATTCTGTTTCTAGTTCTGGCCACTCAAATGCAAGAGGGACATTGAAAAACTGGAGAGGGCCCATAGCAGGCAATCCAGATAGGTCGGGACCTAAAGCACTGTCAATCCCACARAACAACCTACAAGGAGATGTTGAGTAAGGTTAACTTGTTTAATCTGGCAAAAAGACTAGCAGGGGAATCTGCTAGCAGCCTACAACTGGTTAAAGGACAGTTACAAGGACAGTGGAGCTAAATTCTTCCTAGTAGTGGAAAATGATACAACAAGGAGAAATGACCACATGTCATGGTTTAAGAGGCTCAGACTGGATATTAGAAAAAATAAAAATCTTCACTGAGTGGGGAGAGTAGCACCAAAACAAAATGAAGCCCATCGGTATAGTGGAATCCTTAGAAGTTTACAAACTTGGCTAGAAGCTTGGCAACCTGACCTAGYATTGGCAACAGTCCTGCTTCAAGCAGGACTAGATGACYTCAAGAGGTCCTTTCCAATCAACATTTCCAGGATTCTGTGAATGATCCTTGTAGAAGAGCAAATGTAGAACGGAAGAGCAGATGGGCTGCACCGAAGAGGAGAAAAAGAAATCAAAGCACAGCACTGAAAAAGAGCTGCTCTCTGCTTAAAGAGAGCTTGGAATTAGTCATGGAAAGACTGGGCTCTGCACACAGAGCAGTGACAGGGACAACAGAAGGGCCATGATCTACAGACAGGAAGCATGGTGAAAAGGAGAGAACTAGGATTTCAGTCCAACCTGAGGAAGAGGCAAGTCCACATAAACAGGAAACTTCTCACTAGGAAGAACTGACATTTGTGTGACAGTGTCAGATTCCACCAAAAAAAAGAAAGCATACTCTCTGCCACGAGCCATCACAATGGCTGTGCATATCAAGCTGAACAGAATCCTGTAAGCAGTGTGAAAAAACATGCTGCTCATTCTTTGATAGTGTCACTGTAAAATTTTCAGTGTACTGTACCAAGACTTAATACACCATGCTGAGGAAATGCTCCAGTGATGTTTCTAGTCTCTAAAAAAGAAGACTGAAGATAATGAAGATCAAGAGATTAATTGAGGTTTGGTGCTGTGAGGAAAACATAGAGATGTTAATTCACAACATCCACGGAAATGTACATGTTTTTCCTGATATCAAGGTCACCATGACTGATAAGAATAATTTCAAAGGAAATAAAAAGAGAAATCTGGTCTAGACAAATGATGTATTTTCTCCTAGGCTTAGTGTAAAACAGAATGCTACCTTAGTGATATAACATTAATGTGTAAAACAATAAGTAATAAGAAAAAAAAACATTAATATTGGTGAAGGCATATCAAGTTCACAGAACCAGTAAGAARACTATGTATAGTCCACTGGGAAACTGACAGTAATCACTACAGTCAAATAGCCAGTTAGATGAGGCAGATTCTGCACTATTGGTACAAGAGAAGAAGCATAATGTTGATAACAGAAACAAAAAAGAGTAAAAAACAGATATTACAATTAAGCTGATGAGGCTATATTTGGGAAAAGAGAATCCTCATTTTTTTGAAATCCAGCAACAGTAATAATAATCCTACCAATACTATAGAAGCTTAGCCAGGAATCACTGCAGAAAGAGACTAGTAGGATGACTGGGGGAATCACAGAATGGTTGAGGTTGGAAGGGACCTCTGGAGATCATCTAGTCCAACCCCCCTGCTCAAGCAGGGTCACTTAGAGCATGTTAGACAGGATTGCATCCAAGCGGGTTTTGAATATTTCCAGGGAAGGAGACTCCTCAACCTCTCTGGGCAACATGTTCCAGTGCTCTGTCACTTTCACAGGGGAGAAATTCCTCCTCATATTCAGGCAGAACTTCCTTTAGTTCAGTTTGTGCCCATTGTGTCTTGTCCTGTTGCATGGCACTACTGAAAAAAGTTCAGCCCCATCCCCTTGACACCCCCCCTTCATGTACTTATACACATTGATAAGATTCCCTCTCAGTCTTCTCTTCTCCAGGCTAAACAGGCCCAGCTCTCGCAGCCGTTCCTCAGAGGGCAGATGCTCCAGTCCTCTGATCATCTTTGTAGCCTCAAGCTGGACCCTCTCCTGTAGCTCCATCTTTTTGAGGAAAGTAGAAATTACCTTGTTTAAGCTAACAGAAGAAAGCTGTTGATTTGATTGTTATCTAGAAACATACAATGAAGAAAAAAGGAAGCAAGTTGTTTGAGTTAAAGGACAGGATTGAGGTAAGCTGGATGTAAAATGACATGAATATATTTTTGGCTGAAATTAGATTTACAGCTGTTAAAGAAATGAGATTCTAGGAGAATCTTCCAATGTGGAACAACGATGAAGAAAAAAATGAGTAACTTTTCAAAAAGGAGTTCAAAATGTTTGGTGCTGACTATTTGATGTGATACTTCCTCGTGCAGGAGACTGGACTTGAGGATCCAGACAGTTCTTTCATTCCTCTTTTCCTTTATTCTCTTTCACTGTCATCTCTCTATGTCATAACCCTTAAACAAAGATAAGTGTGTTTTCTGTTCTAGGGACCTATAACAAAGGATCTAGAGCAATGATTATATCCAAGAACTTTAACAGGAGCCTTGGTTCTTTTCACTGGATTAATGAAAAATCATAAATGAGGAAAAGACTAATGCTGCTGTATATTGTTTGCATGTAGTCCTTGAGGAGGTACTAGCTGTGGAAAAAAAAGTTATGATAATGAATGAACAAAGTTTAGCATAATCCTTGCACCTCATGAAATAATTTAATGGCTTCTGTTCTGAAAAAGGAACTGATATTTCTCATTCTCACTAAGACATATCTCAAGATTCTTATTCATTCAGTAAATATTCTTACATTTCTTTATTAATTAAACTATTCAAATTACATGGTTATGAAAACTTCCTATCAGTGCAGAAAACCAAAAAATATCAGATGGTAAATCCTTACCAAAAAGATATGTAGGAATAGGTAATCAGAGGGAAAAGATGTACTGTATTACGCAAAATAAGGCTCTAACTTACCACTTGAAGTATTTTGATAATTTTTCTTTGAAAAGTTTTATTTTAAATACTAATATGTGTAACAGTAGGTAAGAGAGGAACCCTATTGCCGTTAACTTCTCAGTTTCTCCCCTCCTTAGCTCATTAGGATGTCTTGGTAAATTATTAATTAGTAGTGAAGTTTGGTCTATGTTTTCAGGCAAACATTTGACTCATACCTCATACTCAAACCTGAGTATATTCAACTGCTCTGAGCTTTGGCAAGAAAGTAAAATCTTTCAAAAGACAGTGACCATGTTTACAAGTTAGGAATACCTAGTGAACATCCAGTGACAACTCCTGGAGGATTTCAGAAAGTAATAAATGTTGTCTCAAGGATAGAGATAGCCAGTTCCACAACACAATTGCTTGCAAAGGAACCTTCAGAGAATTCTTTACCTTGTTGCATTTTTGTACATTGCTTTTTACTTAGTGTTCCAAGATATTCCTTTAATAAAAGGCTTGTTATTATGTGTAATGAACCCCAGCATGTAATCATATTGTTTCCTAATTGGGTGATAGCTGAAGTTCATAATTTTTTTGGCTTTATGAGCTCGATAATAACGTAGACCAAGTGAACAGAGTTAATAAATGCTAGTGATCTTCTGTGGGATTATTGAATGAAGTTAGAAATAAAGGTATTTACTACAAAAATGAGAAGGAACTTAGGGTACTTTTCTGCTAGTGGTTTCTCAAGACTATCACCAAGTAAAAAGTATGTGATACTTACTTATTGCATTACTAGGATTATGATTTGTATGAGCTGCTTTTTATTTACTAGCCATGCATGTGTGAAAAGGATTGCTAAAGTTTATAGAAAGTAAGTTTTGAATAATTTTTTTTTGAATAGCTTGATTTCATGTATGTTAAAACTTAGTTGTGTGGGTTATTAAAATTTTGAATTTGGACACAGCCATCTAATATAGCCTAGTATGTCCAGCTATGGATAAAATTTATTTCTGGTAATGTTAAAATAATCCCAGAAAGCCAAAATAAATGTTCACATATAACTGTGGAATATACTTTCTAAAACAGGATACAATGAGCAAATTCAATTGAACATCATTCAGCATATTGGATAAAATCTGTCACAGAGATTTAATCAAAATCTAAGCATGAGTAATGAGTCATTTGTACACTGAAATTTCTTGGGTTGTCAAACAAGACTCCCAACTTATTTCACCATGGGCTCACACCTAACAGATGAAACATCTAAAGAAAAGGTTATTCTTATGATATGGAATGGTCTCAGAAAACATATGAAAAAATATGAGTAATAAAAATAGTTTGCACATGAAGTTTTGATCCAGTTCCAGAATGCCAAGATTCGTTTATATTGTTGTGT
Organism: Rhea americana; assembly: GCF_003343005.1. Taxonomy (NCBI): domain Eukaryota; kingdom Metazoa; phylum Chordata; class Aves; order Rheiformes; family Rheidae; genus Rhea; species Rhea americana. The sequence continues at coordinate 349,489 of NW_028186701.1, read as the reverse complement.
AAGTGCATAGCATAGATAAATGCATAGATTGATGTTATCTGAGCAAAATTACTTTGGAGATTAGAATTCAAGGTACAATGTATGGCATAGGAAACACCAGATGAAATTTCAGATTCCTAAAACAGCAAAGACATGACAATTTTTGGTATGGTTCTTTAACTCTGATAACTGGACATAGCAATATACCTCTCCACCTCCTAGCTTTTACATGAAATGTAAAAAAAAAANAAAAAAAAAAAAAAAAAAAAAAAAAAAAAAAAAAAAAAAAAAAAAAAAAAAAAGTAGAGTTTTTTATTGTTGTTATTATTATTCTTCTCTGTTTCTTTATCATATAGACAGACTGTATGACCAAACCTCCAAAGACAATAAAAACAAAGCAGATGAATAGCTGAACCAATGATGCAATATGGTTGATTCACTGATCAGATGTGATAGGTAGTCACTTCTTTTTTTCTGAGACATGTTTCTTAATTCAGATAACATCTTCGTTCTTAGGAGATTGAGTTCATTTCTGAATCTTTAATATGAATGTCATSAACTTTAACTCAGATATTAATGATGAGAAATCAGGAAAGGATGCCTTAGGAATTTATCTGAGAAGTAAGACATTTCAGAATCTTAGGGAATACAAAGAGTAACTGTTGCAGTAGACAAGGATGATATATCAACATCAATACTGCTAGTGTCACCTCAAGTTAGTCTAGATGTTAGCTTTGCAAAAGAGACTAAGGAACAGAGAAGAAAGCTCAGAAACAGAAAATGTCTTATTCAGACTGTTTTTTTTCTTGCAGAAAGACAATGTCAGAAACTCTGGTGTTATTACTGGGTCTTCACTTATAAGAGCAAAGACAAGATTGATGGAAAAGAAGGCAAGATTTGTACTAATATAAAATTTCTGTTCGTGTTTTCTAAATTGCTCATTGGTATGTTCATAAGAAACAAATAATGTCAGAGAAGGTTGAGCAGCATTTCTTCATAGCAGTCGATGTTTGTATTTGTGGTATTGTCTGTGCATTTCTAGTTATATGTTCTAGTCATGCTGAATATGACTGGATTCAATATTAAAATACTTCTACAAATAAGTGTTGGTCACCCAGTTACATTAACATCTCAGTTTTATGATACAGATGACAACAAAGCCAAAGGGATTGTCAGCAGATAACAACTCATGAACTTAGGGTTACACGCAAATGTATTGCTTAGCAATACCTGCATTTCACTACAACTAGAGCTCTCTTTTTTTGTGTGTGTTTCATCATTCTGTTTTTAACTATTGAATCTGTTGCTTTGTAGTTCAGCCCTTGCAAATAAACAAGTAGAAGATGCAAGGCACGTAAGGATGGTACACAAGGAGTTACCACTAAGATGAGACATAAAGTATGTATGTCCAGTATGAGTGATTCTTTGAATCTAAGTCTTAATCTTTGTAAATTGTCTCTAAATTGCTACCCAGAGATACGATTCATGTCTGAGAATATATACAGTGCCTATGACTTGCTTGCAATACTTGATGCTATTGCAGGAATGCATAATTTTCAACAAAACAAAACAAGAGCAATCACTAATAAGGGTTACCAGTTTCGCAGATGCAGTTCAGTATTTATCTTCTTTATGTGCTTATCAATATCAGACAAAATCCTTTGGCAACCTTTCAATGTGTTGCTTTCTCAGCCACTACAATAAATCATTTCACAGCATATGTAACTATAATTGCCATAAATAAAATGCTTTCATTGCAGTAAAAGGAGGCAGTTCTAACGCAGATCATAAAAGAGTCATGCTACATTGCAAAAGCTCCTAATGATTTCAGCGATTTATCTTAAAATGTGCTTAGTTAATGGTTAATCAGTTGAATCCTGTAAAAGTTGCAAAGCTTCATGTCTGGAAAACAATAGGTATGGTTAATATGTACATCGTCATTGGGCTGGTGGTATGGCAAAGCCTTTTGTATTGTTTGTCTTATGACAGATTTAGTAACATTATGAAATGACATTATGAAAGGCAAACATGGACAATTCTGCAAGTAATATTATTTATATCTAATACTTACTTTCCAGTACACTTCATTTCAAAAGTAATGTTGCATTTAGATGTGATGGAAAAATGATTTCTACTGTATAGTATACTTTCTGGCAACTTTGAACTTTTATATGCTGATGTATACTGATAAACTCAACTGAATGCACACATCTCACACATCTCTGTTGCAGTTTAGTACCTTTTTAATAAAAAATGTGAGGATTTGTGATTATGAAATAATCTCATTCATTTCTGAAATACAAAAAATAGGTTAAAATATGCATTTAACAGTTAGCATAAATTAAATATATATATACTTAAACTGGTTTGTCTTTTATTGCTTAATGTGAAATGCTTGTTTTTGTACCATCATGTTACATGTTAAATAAAGTCAATAGTTTTTTTCCAGTATCACTAATCAGGGCCAGGTTCAAATGACTTTTTATTGCAATATAATGGGACAGGTTTGATCTCCAATCTGTAAGTGAGAAAGTCAGGTAGCTACAGTATAGGTGTAAGTATAATCTTCTGTGTCCTTTGAATCTTATCTCTTCTGTATTTTATGGGATGCTACAATACATTCCTTTTGGGAAGAATAGCATCAAACAGATTAGACAAACATTGGGGAGCTTTGAACATAGAAGATCACGGTTTATATCACCTGCTCAAACACATGCAGAAGTAGTTATCATTCTCAGCAGGACTGCTATTGAAATCTTTATATCTAAGAATGACAATGTGGAATTTGACATATGACTGGCAGATACATTGATAACATTTCCAAAAGTGTGAAGAAAAAATGTTGCTTGTTCTCAGACACAGGGAAAAATAAATATACAAAACTTAATTTTGCCCAAGTCTGGATTTAACTTTCTTACAAGGTTCAGCTTAGAACATTCAACTTAGGGAGCTGGCTTGCTTTTTTTGTTTGTTTCCCTAGAAAACTACAAATTTTGCATATAACCACAGAAATAACATTCAGTGCTTCAAAAGTCTTATTTTCTATTTTCTAAAGAGCAGTTTCCTGTATATTTTTAATTGGAATCATTTATATACATATATATATATATACACAGAGCCAATCCAATGAAAATATAGATTTATATTTTATACATATTTATATGTATTTTATATATGTATATGTATATATATGTATATATATTCATATAAATATTCAAGAAATAATAATAATATTCCTTACAGGGAAAACAATATAATAGTCTCGAAGCTAATGATATCTTTCCTTTCACCCAGGAGGAAAAAACAATAGAATAACATTAAATTACTTAATAGTTGAGCTTTACATAGTCAAGAAGTGTGAATTGAAATGACAACTCTTATATCTCAGCAGTGCTGTGTCATGACATAATTATTTTTCATAACAGATGCCTCACTTGCCCATCAGACTTCCCTTGAATATTCTAAACTCCCACTTCATCTGAGTCTTCCTGGTGATCTTAACTAGCTACTTACTTATCTCTGTGACTTTTATAAAGGAAATGAGTTAGATTTTTATATATTTATAAAGAAAATAAATTTGTCTTCCCTCCAGCATTGAGTTAATAATGACACAAGCTGAAAATGTAAATTGCTGAGTTGTAGAGTATTACGAGAAATTTCAGCTTTTAATTTTACACATATAAGGAATATTTTTAACATTTTGGGAACCTATGTCATATGGTCTTCAAACACAAAACACTGTATATTATAGGAAACAGAACATAGGGCACATTAGCCTGGATTTGTTTACTTTATGACTAAGAGCAACCGATTTTATTGACCAAAGAAAAATTAAATTCTCATGCCTTCCCCAACTCTCTCTTGTGACTTCCAGTAAGGTTACTGAGCAGTGCCTGCTGTGGAGGACAGTAGAGTTTTATGCAATGAATAGATCTTCAGCAGTGGGAACGTTATGGAGAGTTACTGTAGTTTCAGAACAAAGAACAGCAAGTCGAACATTCAATAAACGGTTACTGCCTGAGCACCATCTATATCTCTCTGGATTGTCTATAAACAAAGCCCAGGAAATTATTTCTGACTAGACTTCTGACTTTCAGACAAGTGAAGTTAGGTGAGATGAATTCCATTCCTAATGCATCTTCCATATAGTTTGATCCTGTCATACTAGATCCTAATAAGATTCACCACTAATTCCGGTGGTGTCCAAGTGAACAACAAAACACATCACTCTCTCCATAGCTGTTTACTGCAACACTGAATTGTGAATCTTGCTTTCCATCATCTTTGAAAGGTCGTGGAGAACTGGAGAGGTGCCTGAGGACTGGAAGAAAGCCAATGTCACTCCAGTCTTCAAAAAAGGGCAAGAAGGAGGACCCAGGAAATTACAGGCCAGTCAGCCTCACCTCCATTCCTGGAAAGGTGATGGAACAGCTCATTCTGAATGTCGTCCCTAATCAGGTGGAGGAAAAGAAGGTGATCAGGAGTAGTCAGCACAGATTCACCAAGGGGAAATAAATCATGCTTAAGCAATCTGATAGCCTTCTATGATGGAATGACTGACTGGGTAGATAAGGGAAGAGCAGTGGACGTTGCCTAACCTGACTTCAGCAAAGCTTTCGACACTGTCTCCCGTAATATCTTCATACATAAGCTCAGGAAGTGTGGGTTAGATGAGTGGACAGTGAGGTGGATTGAGAGCTGACTGAAAGGCAGAGCTCAGAGAGTTGTCATCAGTGGAGCAGAATGTAGTTGGAGGCCTGAGGCTAGTGGCATCCCCTAGGGCTCACTGCTGGGGCCAGTCTTGTTCAACTTATTCCCCAATGACCTGGATGAAGGCACAGAGTGCCCCCTCAGCAAGTTTCCTGATGATACCAAGCTGTGAGGAGTGGCTGATACACGTGAGGGCTGTGCTGCCATTCAGAGAGATTTGAATAGGCTAGAGAGTAGGATGGAGAGGAACCTCATGAAGTTCGACAAAGGGCAAGTGCAGGATCCTGCACCTAGGGAGGAATAACCCCTTGCATCAGTACAGGCTGGGGGCTGACCTGCTAGAAAGCAGCTCTGCAGAAAAAGACCTGGGAGTTCTGGTGAACAAGCTAACTAAGAGCCATCAATGTGCTCTTGTGGCCAAGAAAGCCAATGGCATCCTGAGGTGTATTAGGAGGAGTGTTGCCAGCAGGCCGAGGAAGGTGATCCTGCCCTTCTACTCAGCCCTGGTGAGGCCTCATCTTGAGTACTGTGTCCAGTTCTGGGCTTCCCAATATAAGAGAGACATGGAGCTCCTGGAGAGAATCCAGCATAGGGCTACAAAGATGGTCAGAKGACTGGAGCATCTGCCCTCCGAGGAATGGCTGCGAGAGCTGGGCCTGTTTAGCCTGAAGAAAAGGCTGAACTCTGAGGGGGGGATCTTATCAATGTCTGCAGATATCTTAAGGGAGGGTGTCAAGAGGATGGGGCTGAACTCTTTTCAGTTGTGCCAAGCGGCAGGACAAGAGGCAATGAGCACAAACTGAAAYACAGGAAGTTCCATCTGAATATGAGGAAGAACATGTTACCCAGAGAGGTTGTGGAGTCTCCTTCTCTGGAGTTATTCAAAATCCACCTGGATGCAATCCTATCTCACATGCTCTAAGTGACCCTGCTTGAGCAGGGTTGGACTAGGTGATCTCCAGAGGTCTCTCCCAACCTCAAACATTCTATCATTCTGTGATCTGCAGCATTTTCTTTTAACCAGAAAACAGTCAATTGTTTTATGATTTGCCATTTCTTTCTTTTTTTTTTTTTTTTTTTTTTTTTTTTTGCCAAAATTCATCATGACTACTATGAAATCCTATGTATTAAACTAGATAAAACATACAGTGGTTTACTTAAATACGATGCATCTTGGAGATGCATTTAGGGTTCCAAGTTGGTGATGCCAAAAGAAAAAGGGCAGAAATAGGTTACACAATGAGCAAAGAAGCTAAAATTTTTCTCATTAAGAAGGTAAAGTTTGGATGTTATATTTCATCCAAATGGTAAAGGGTGCATGTACAGTGTGTTGCGCATAAAAAAATTAAAAAATGACAGATACTTTCAATACACAAGCAAATTAGCAGGAGCTGACCTAAATGATAATGGTGTTATTACATATTAAAGTTAGATGCCATTTCCCCTAATTTAAAGGCATTCCAATTAGAGTTAACCTAAAGGTTAGCTACTTTCATCATCTTTGTGTTAGTGTTATCAATAATGTTATGGTACCATTGAAATTATAAGCAACAGAAAAACGCAGCTAATTATCAGTGAACTAGTCACATGTAATATTCAGTTCAATACTTTCAAGCCAGTACTTTTGACCTGTTTGTCTGACAACATCATCCATTATTGACCTGTGGTATGCACTGTTTAGCTTTCCTTTCTTAAGTTCTAAGTACCTGTGTGGCATTGCATTTTCTCTTGCTGGATAAGGGAATAGTTTGTCATTTTCTTTTAGCATTTAATATCCAGTATGTATAAATGAGATTCTTAGCAAGCACTGAATTTTGTATTCCAATTTGTCTGGATGGAATGCAAAGGACAGGTTACATGCTGTCAACATGAACAAGATATGAAGGTTCGTGTTAATTGAGCATGTGAAGACACAATATTGTGTTCATTTGTTGCTAAAAAAAAAAAAAAAAAACACACACAGCAGGACTATACTTCCAGTAGGAAAATTGCATGAACATAATTGCGTAACGTTTCATGAGGTTGAAGTTGGATTCTGTAGGACCACGTCCATCATTTCCGGCACCTAAACTTTGTAAGAAATTATGGAGAGTGTATAAAAAAGAGAAGTTAAATCTCAGAGAAGCCTTGAAAAAATTCTTATAATTTAAGTTTGGTTAARCATGGAATTGATATTTGGGGTAAACAGGATAAAAGACAAAGCTTTAACACAAAAACACCTTGAAATATTTTTCTACATCTTTTAAGAAAAAAATTTTAGAGCTGAATACTGCTCAATTAATACATTATTCAGAGAATTTGTCGTTTTTCATGGAATAAATTATTCAATGTCTTTTCCTCTGAGTATTTGTCTAGGTCTATAACGAATATAATGCCATTCACTGAGCATATTATTCTACAAAAATTGATGATACCTGAATAAATTGTTCAATGAATATTTTTCCCTAGAATTTGTCCACTTTTACCCTTTGCTACCTGCAAAGGAAGGGTTCACAGATCCCTAGTTTGATAGTCAGAGGGTTGTCAGTTCCAATGGCTACCAATCATATAATGGGTTGATGAAAATTTCCTTTGATTTTAAGATAAAATTTCTAGCTAATGCTGCAGCTAAAAAATAATTGTAAGGATTACTGTGTATGAGGGTCCAATAAGCATTTCATTAGTATATATTAGTATATAGTGCTTAAAACCTTTGACTGGCTGAAGTGTTAGGAGTACCTCCGGGACTCAACCTATCTGGCTGGTCATTATCTGCCCAGTAAATTAGCTAAAGGTTACATATTATGGCTAAATTAATAAAAAACCATATTAAGAAAAATGAAAATTATCGTGATCTTTTCCATACAGTATCTTTCAACCAAACACTTTGGCCCTTCCAAGGAGACACTAAATGGCTCTACAATAAAAACTAGCATGCCCGAACCCTTTAAGGGATGTTACATTAATTTACTGAGTGTAAATAATATTTTCCTGGATTTCAGCTTCACAGTGCACAATGCCCTTTTGGAATTCATATCTAGGAATGCCCTATTGGAATAGATCTTCTGGAACAGTCAGGAGTGTAAGAAATGACATTCATGTTGCTCATTCTATCAGCTTTTAAACCTCTGATGTTTTTAAGCTGATTTTAAGATTTTTCTTTTTTCCTTACACTTTTAGGAAAGCTGACTTAGAACTTCACTCCCTTGATAGACTTTCTTATAATTTTGAGACTTATAATTTTCAGGGCAATTTATTCATGAGCTGACTTTGTTCCTTGTCCTTTAGCTTAAATAGCTCTTTTCTGTCTCTGATTTATTTCTGTGCTAATGATAGCACAAGGACAATGAAAATACAGTAAGCAATATTTTTTTCAGCCTTTATTTTATCAAGAGAAACAAGATTTTTTTTATTCTGTCATATTCTCCTTGTAGAGAAGTTGTAATGTAATCAAATCAAGTAGCAAGGGCAATATATGTAATTAATATGTAGCAGATCTAGTAATAAACAAGTTACTCTGTTTGCTAGCATCAGCTAGAATGAGGAACAAAAAGTTAGTGCCTGCCCCAAGGCTCCTAGACTCAGACTCAACCAAAGGACATCAATCCCACAATACTTCACATGGTATGTCTTGAAAATCAGATTCATGACAGCAGTAGGCAGTATAGAGGAGTCTAAATTTTATATATGTAGTAAGGGAGAGAATTAGGTGTCAAGATGGAATTCCCAGGTGACAGGAGGGTGAGCACAGTGGTTTCTAAGTAGGAAACAAAAAACACCAAAGGAAGAAACACGTCTAAGAGCCTACAGTGTAAACACTGTGCTTCTGCAAGACTAGTTTTAAGACTGAAGGCCTATTCTTGATTGAAGCATCTAAAACAAGTCTTTTATGTACTTCTGATTTGTTTGTTTGTTTGTTTGTTTTTCTCGTAAGCAATTAAGACTCCTGTGGTTAGAGCACCTACATGTCAGGTGACCGTGAACAATCCCTTATGCTTTAGGCTTCCAGGACTTTCATTTCAGGGAAGAAATCAACTGTAAGACTGACGCATATTCAGGATGAAGACTTTCTTAGTTCATCCTCTTGAACTGGACCTCTAAGCTGGCAAAAATGCAAAATTCAGAGTCAGCTCTGAGTAAGGAGATAAGTAAGCTAAATTCTGAAGGTTGCTAGTGAAGACCTTCAAATGAGATCTTCTGCATCTGCATCCTGAACTTCTGCTATCATTTGCCCTAGGCAATCGTCAACTAGAAACATTCTCCTAAATTAAATAGTTTGTGTCCATAGGCATCTAGATGCAATCCCAGATGTCACAGGATCCTATCCTTGCATTTAAATCTATTCAGAAACCTAGGTTAGGTGTCCAGCTATTGTGGTTCCTGCACTGCATGACTCAAGACTCTTTAGAAATCTCAGAATTACATGCAAATAAGTCAGTGTGCCACTCTGTTAAAGGGCTTTATCTTGCTAGTTGTGTTTTTTTCTGCAAGGTATTGGCCTGGGAAGGCTGTTGTGTTGATTCCTACTTCATACAAGCAGAGCCTTTGATGTAATTGACTGAGGCAATATCTCCATGATTAGCAGATCACATAGATCCGTCTTCACCTTTCCTGCTGGCTCCGTGACTTGCTTTCATATACAAAAACATTTTGAAACCAGTTTTGGAGAAATATCCACAAATACATCTTCTTTTATTATAACAAGCTTTGTGTTTATTTCATAGAAATGGCAAATAGAGATTACCAAATGGTTAAGTGGAGCACAAACTCATGGTAACTACTTGTTTTAAGGCTGTAAAAGTTAGCAGACACTATTAGGCTTTAGGTTCATCATCACCAAAACTTCCTATGCAATATTATATGTGGTGATTATAGTAATCTTAAGCCTTTCATAGCAAGTGCTTTTGGGAACAGGACAATATAGGCAATAAATATTGCAGCACTTTCCTCACTAACATCATGAGCTAGGATAAATATACACAAAAGAAATGTCGATACTAGTATAAAAAAATCACAAGCAGCAAGCCCTCTCTCTTTCATATTTAATAAAGACCTTCCCAGTCAGCTGCAGTTGACGATAAGTATAATATCTTTAAATGGTTAATCCAAGGATCACGGCTCAAGCGCTTTATGTGGTTAGGAGCAAGGAAAGCTGCTAGTAGTTTCAGTGTGCATTTCATAAGCCCAAGGATTTTTTTTTTCATTTGGCTTTMTACTATATCTTAAATGCTTTATTTTTCAGAGGAGAGATAAGACTTGGTTCTTCACATAAAACTACAGCTTAGCCATTACTTAGTCTTTTTCTGTTATGGAAAAGGTCCTGTCTGTGCACAGATGTCTCAGATTAAATTGTATCTCACAGTCCTTACAGTGCTTAGTACTAGATGAACTGCCAAAAGGGCCGTAGGCAAGAACTAAATTGCTTTGGTTTCAGTACACAGTGAATTTGGCTCAGACAAGCTGAATCAGTACATTAAATGCGAATCCCTCACAGATTTGAAAGCAGCCTTTAGCACAATTATTGACTGTGAGTGATGATTATGTCTAATTGAAGGAGACTTTTGCTACCTGTAGCTCAGTTGGAGTCCATGAGAGCCACAGCAAGGCACTGCATCTTAATTCAATGTTCCAGTTTGAAAGGAGCAATTGAATCTAAATCCTGAAGTGTATACACATGGTCGATAAACTTTAATAAACTTTACAGGTTCAGTAACTAGACTGAGTGTATATAATTCAATTTTTTAATTCAGGAAAGGAAAATAGCTAACAAGTATGTTAGGCTACAATAATGTATTAGTTCATCTCAGGCAGAGGCCCTCTCAGTAAAAGGAAAAGATATAGTTTCATGCTTGTCTTTGGTACAAGTCATAAATCTGCTTTTCTATACACTATATTAATGCTCTACAGGTGGGAGATTACCAGGTTACTTGGGTATGGCCCAACCTTCAGTAAATTTGTGAGGAAAATGAAGTAGTTTGACAACTTTATGTCATTTACTATGGAAGTTATGCCAATAATAAAGAGAAATGAATGTTTTTCTTAATAGATTTTGTCTCTCCCCACAAGATTTTTTGGCATGTTTTCATAGTATAACAAACTTGTTGTACCAAAAATCATGATATTCAATATCTTAGTATCTTAGTCCTTCCCCCAAAACTTACTGCTTTTTTCTTTTTTTTTTTCCCTCAGCAAATAAAAATATATTCTCAGTGGCTCTAAAATTGAAATTGTTTTTTACTTCTTTCTATAAATAAAAATATGTGAATGTGTTTATTGCAAACATTTTGCTCCCATATGCATTTGTTGTAACCTTTTGGCTCTTTTCGAGATTTAGATTAAGTTCACTTGGCACCATTGCTATGATAACATTCTTGGAAAGCTCTGTGCCAATGCATTTTATATATTTTCCATGAACATCTAACTAGCTGAATCATGTAAACATTCCATTTAAATTGCCCCATTATTAAGTAATTGATCTAAAGGGCACATATGAGCCATACAGACATCTGTAGAGGTGTCTACTAGTGTCTTCCATTTATTTTCCCTTTCTGATTCCAATTTCAGTCTCCTTACTTCCAGTCTCTTCCCCACAGGTCTCAGGCATATTCCACTTAGCCTCTTCCTTCTCTCCATTCTGCCTCTGTTACCCTCTAGTTACCTGGACTATCTCCTTGCCAACTCCAATCAAGTTTTTCTTTTTATCTCTGATGCAACATTTTCCTTTTCTCAGTCTTTTCCTCTCTTTCTTGGTTTAGTTGGGTAAATCCTCTGTGCTGACAGCACAGGTGAACATATGTCCTGAATTCAGTTCTGGTTTCCTATTGTTCCTCACCCCACAGATACTGATAATAAAGCTTAAAGGGTCATCCTAGGAGAATATTTTATGCACAGTGTGCTCAGCACTCCAAGAAGTAGAGAAAGAAAACATTATTTGGTCAGATGAGACGTTGATGGCTTAAATAAGAATATATTCAGCACAGGCAAAATGCAATTTGCTGAAGGCTTAAAACATACTGCTACTTCTGATAGCTTGTCCAAATTTACCTAAGTTAAGCTGAATTTCTAGACCAGCTATTTTACAAAACATAGCGCTCTAGAACATATGAAAGGAAAAGATCTTTGTAATTTTTAACCGTTACAGAATAAGCTGACAAATAGAGTTGAAATAAAAAGACTACCAGGTGAAAATTAAGCACACTGTACGGGAAACTTCAGATTGAAGAAAATGTGTCAAAATTCAATTAAAAGAAAACAAATGCCTTCTCTTAAAAAGAATGTCAAGCAAGCAACCTTACCTGCAATAATGTTTATTATTCTAGCATTACTCTTTAAAGTAAGAGGAATTTTCTCTAAAGTGGGATACTAGAAACAAACTGAAATTATTTTCTTGTCGGGAGTTGATGGACAGACACTTTTCAATGCAGTCTCTGAAATTCACTGTGTTGGCCCAGCATTAAGTAATGATACCAAGATAACATTACATTTTAACAGGCAAACAATAGAAAATAATAGTCTCGCAAACACGACACAGAGGACAGCATGTGAAGTTCCTTAGCTTGGAATATCAGCTTATCATAGATAGGGTGTTGGGGCAGGATCTTTAATAACTATCAGCAGCTGCAGAGACCATTATATTTGTGCAAAGGTTTACAAAGTTTAACTCATCTCTCTCTTTCTTTTGCTATTGTTTTTTCTACAAAGCAGTAGTTTATAAATACAGCTAGTGGTTAAACATTTTTGTACAAAGAAATATTAAAGACCATTTCAAAAAATAAAATGCTGAAAAGAAACATAAGGCTGTTACAGGAAACAAAAAGATGGTACAAAGAAATTGAGACACTGAGAGGAAATTTGTATTAAATCTATTGTACATGATTGTGATTTATTTATTGTTACTTAGTAGATCCAGCCTGTCATGTACATATATGCCAAGCTGGCAATAAGCTCAGTAGAATTCCTTTGTATGCTATTACTATTATTTTTTACATCATTGAATTTAAGTGTTTGTATTATTTTTCCCTATGTTTATTCTGCATTAGCAAATATATTCAGTGAAAACTTTACAGCCCTTTCTCAGAATAGGTTTAATGACATTTTTTTAACCCCTGTTTCCTTGACAGCTTTAGCATCTTTGTTCTAGAGTGACTGGGCTTGACCCTGATACATTGCTGTTGCCAGTATTTTAATGTGATACTCCTGCTTTAGTCAAATAAAATTATTCAACTACCCATTTTATAAATCTGAAGGACTCTGTATAGCTCTTGTAATATACCTTTGAATAATCCTCCAGTATCTAACATGAAAAATACAAGATTCTTTCTTTCCAAATCAATGTGCCAACAAGCTACAGCTGAGGTGCTGTATCCATAACCAAGGCCAGAAATCTCACACAGGTAGATAGTMTGCCATAGGGCCTGAAGCCATGGTCTCTTGAGAAAGGTGGCAGCATATCCTGTCTCCTATTTCTCATTGAATTTTGAATAGAGCCAGGAGCTGCTGTCTTGCACAGAAGCAACATGTCATCTACTATGTGACCAATATCATCTCACCTCTTGAGCAGAAGAACGTGTTGATTTAGATTCGATTTTAATCTCCTCTTTAGAGAAAAWAAAAAGATAGCAGAATATCACTCTTGAAATGTTAAAATTTGTGCACAAGCCCATTCTCTGCAAGAATTAAGAGAGCAGAAAAAAAGATTTCCTAATTCCCATCACACTTGCTGCTCAGGAAATAGTTCAGGAAATCCATTGACAAAGTTCCCCCTTGAGGGTGAGTCACACATTACTATTACTAAAAATTACTTGAACACAAAGGACAGAACTCATTGCTGTGAATCAGATGGTCAAACTTATTGTCTCCTACAAAATAGATTTTTTTAAAAAGCTTTCCTGAAGTAACACATAAAAAGTTAAATACTTTTCCCTTTTGAGATTTTAATAACAATTTAAAACTATGAAAATTAAAATCTGTAACTCCTATTTTCAAATTCATCAAGAAATTGTATTGTGTGGAAATATTTTTCTTAGTGATATTTTGCTTAAAAATATTAAATATGTTATTCTAAAAGTCAGATTTGCTATTTTACAGTTATTTTCATTTTACCACCTTTATTCATGTCATATTGTACAATTACAAAAATGAGACTGGAGCAAAATATTTCAATTTATTTTTTTAAAGCAAAATAATAAAAAGTGGATTTTTTTTATTTAATTATAGAAAGAAAGATTTTTTTCTGTGAAGCCTAATATCTAGTCCTCATCCACCTACTTTATTTGTCCCACAGACTGTAGACATTTCTCTAAGTACAGCTGTGTTATAAATGAGAAAGTAAAACAAGATTTTCCTTTCCTTACAGGACTGTATTAGTGGGTCTAGTTGAGTTTATATATTTCACAGCATAAATTTTATAATACATAAAAATGTATTTAAATGATCTAAAACCAAAGTAGGTGTTAGAATCTTATAATCTGATATCAGTTGCTGGCTACAGAATGTAGCTATCATAACTTTTTAACTACCTAGGGTAAAACTTCCTTAAAAATATGAAACTAATAATCAGAATTTAAGCTTGGGGATCTGTCTCATATCCCCAGAATATAGTCCTTTTTTTAATGAAAGACACTGTACAGCCAATAGTTTCAAAAGGAGTAAGTGAATTCACATGCTCAACTAAAAAAGCACCAGAAAAACCCTAGTTTTCCAGTAAAAATCTTAGCACTTTCTCTGAAATCACATACTCTTTCAGTGTTTTACATTTTCTGAATTTCTGGTTCTCAGTCTGCTATGTGGAAATTTTGGCATAAGTACCTAATGCACAAGTTATCTAATGTGTAATAATTTACTTTTGCCAATACTGTGAAATTAATGGTGCACTGAAATCCAAAGAAATTATTTATAGTAAAATATCAATACCAAAAAATAATTTCAAGGCCATGAAATTCCCTCCAAAAATGTTTTTTTCATATGGTTACTCAGTCTCAAGCCATACCCCATATTTTTATGGCATATGTGACTAAATTTAAATTCTACATTTAATAGGAAGAATAGGCTTCAAAATTATCTCATATTAAAAGCCAAAGCACATTATTTGTGGTTTTCAGTGTTGCTCATCTAAAAATCTGGAAAGCAAAAATCTAAGATGAAGTGTAGAATTTTACCTATGAAAGTATAAATAGCCTGAAGAGCCAGGCTGAGCTCTGCGGTCACTGGAATCAAGGAAAGGATTACCTTCACAGAGAGTGGGAAGACATCAGCATTTCTGTGCGATTTGCATGCATACTTACAGGTCTATTTTCCTCCTCCGTTTTACAAAGCCACTCAAAATTCTTGGTCCCAGTTCAATTCCTTTCACTTGGCCCTTCCAACATATTATCTGAGTGGCTGCATCCAAACTGATGATTTTGTGAGTCCTTGCTCTCATCTATACGCCATTGGTCCTTACGTTTTCTATGGAGTAAATCTATACTACATATTCCTAAATAACTAATCCTATGTAATTAATTTCTATGTGGCTAATCCAGAATGACATTTTGTCTTTTATTGCTCCTTCAACTATTTACTCTTGCTTCTTCCRGATCCTGCTGCAGATATATCTGCCAGTTACTGTAGTGGGCGCAGCTACTCTCTAAATGAACACACTATATGAAAATTATATTTGTTCTGCAGCCATTGCAATCTTCTGTATAGTGCTGGAACATTTTGTTCTGTTTTGTGGGCCTATTTTAGCTCAGATCTACCTCCTCTCTTTTTAAGTACAGGTCTAGTTCCTCTCTCTTTAAGTTTCTTTTAATAAATTAGGCCTCCAATGGGAGGTGCACCTGTTTATAGATAGTCTGACTTTGACCCAGCATAATTCTGTTACATGGGATCAATGTGTGCATTTATGTGTTTCATAGTGAACGAAAAAAAAAAGAAAAAAGATGAGGATAACATTTTTTCACAAAAAAATTATTATTTTCATTTTAGCTGTGTGATACCACCTASATGTTTGGGTTTTTTCCTTACAAATATTTGAGGCAGAAAGAATAAAATTCAAGATGATATCTTCCGTAAGAAATTTTGAACAATGAGAACAGTGCAATATGATCTAATATTTAAATAGTGTAAGCAGCCATATTTAAAATGTTAATGTGTAAGTTGCAGGCAAAAAGAGCTCATCTTAGATCTAAGATACTTACATATACTTCCTGGTGCTGCAGTTGCTTTTCTATTCCCACATTTCTTCCTTTAACTCTGAGATAACGGACCTGTGATCTGACTCTTGTCCCTCTCATATTCTGTGAAATAATACCTCACAATCCAGAACACACTAACTCGGCATGGCACTAAATTAGGTACTTGCCTTTCGACCCAATTTCAATTAATGATTTTTGGAAAAATGCTAACACATCTTTGGCACCATGGCTGCTCCAGATACAAAGGGCATTCTTCAGTTCCTGGAAATTCTGAACAGCAAGAAATATGTGATCCAGATTTCAACAGTTTAAGCTATTCAGTTTTCATTTTGCTTTCAAAATCATCTTTGCAATTGTTTACAAATACACTGTAAACAGTCCCACAAAGTTCCAAGAAAATTAAATCCTCATCCCAGAAAGAAATAGCATTCTTATCTGGGACAGAATATAGAAATATATGTTGAAATAGTATATAAAACTTTTAATAGTTGCAGGCTTGGATCTTTGTAGGATCAGCATGACTTTTTGTGCCCAACTTGTGTGAAAATGATAGGCAGAGCACAGTTTAGAAAACCTGTAGAAAGACTGAAGAACCATTTCAATTCTGTATGAAATGCATTACACAACAATGATCATCAAGTTAGGTTTGCACCCTGAGGTAGAAATAAGTCACAACAYAACTTCTTTGCAATCTTTCTGTGCTTTTTGTTTGGTCTATTTTGCACATGCTGTTTAAGATTGACTTCCCATTTTGGATGTATTCAGCAGGTGGTTGTTAATGCTGGCTAGTTTCATTAACAGATTTATCACTTTTTATATCTGCTGTTCAAGTTCATTATTTAACTTGCTGTGAACATTTTGTCAGGGAATCTCTCATAGAATAGAGATTTATCTAATGTCAGTGGCCCTGAGAGGGGATGATGGAGGAAACTGGTTTGGTAAATTGCTACTCAGTAAATTATCTTCTCACTGAAGTAGAAAATTCCAGGTTTCACCACTACATTTAATGCTATCTGAAAGTGGTTTTCCTACCAAGTCATTGGAGGTCTAGACTAATTAACTCTGATCTTTAGTAGGGATGATATTCAATCAAACATAAAAATGCTTGAGTTAGAACAACCAGAATTTTTCCAACTTTACTGTGTTTATGTTAAGTACAGTTTATTCTATTTTATAAACTACCCTCCTCTCCACAAACACACAAAAGCGGGATAATTCTTGGCTGCTAGGCCCCCCCTAGGCAGAATGTTATGTCTTTCCCCACCACCTGTGTGTCATTTCRACAAACAGATACAATTTGATAAAGGTTTCTTATAAGAGTCATTATGAGCATTTTATTTTATTTTAGAGGAAGACAAAGGAATAACTGTTTTCCCTTTCCTTTGTGGTATGCAAATTTCCAGGAGGAAGCAGTTAGTATGTTAGAGAACCAGCAATGATAACACTTGAGTGGAGCAGTCTGCAGTAGTCTCTTTAGTTTCACGACAGGCACATTAGTCTGGGTGTTAGCTATTTCCTCTTAATTGGATTGCTTGCATAAATTGCAATACATGGTGGACATGTGATAGCTTTCTTTTTCACCAATCAGTCATGTCAAGAGAACCTTATGTATTTTATAAGAAAGTGGAAAAAAAATGATAATTTGAAAAGATGAGAAGATGGTGCAGGGTAAAAGCTGATATTCTTCCTTTATAACAGATAGCCCCAAGTTGTAGAGGCCATTATTTCTTGCATTTTCGGAGCAAATGAACTTGACAGATGGCTGTGTCACCTAAACCCCTACCTACCAACTTGATTATGCAGAAAACAATACAATAGAAAAGAAATCATTACTGAAAGAACCTGGTTAGTCCACAGAGGGCTGAGCGGTGCAGAAGAACAAAATTGCAGTTGTGGAATTGAACAGCAAGAATACATTTAACATAAAGTGGGTTACAGCAAGGCAATCAGTCATGGCTAAAGCTATTGTCTGGGCTTGCTTGCATGGTATATGAAGTAATCTGTCATCTACCACTGAATTTATGCTTAGTTTATAGTAGAAAAATACAAAGGTTTTGCCAGGGCATGTTTCGGTAGTCTTAAGTAGCTCAACTTTGGATCTATGAAATTAATATTATGGGAATTCAGGACATTTTTCTGCTTTCAATGTATTTGGAGGACATTGCTTTAACAGCAAAGTAGTTTCTTCTCCCTTCTCCACTGTTACTCAAACATCAACCAAATCACACCACTTAAAGAAAGACAAAGGAGACTGGGCAAGGCAAACACCCCGGTCTAAGTTGTATAGCACCATCATCACTACGTAAAAAGTTACACTGGCTTTACTGGAAGTCAGGCTGCAGAAACTATGGAAAAATGCACAGCAACAGAACAGGGCAACTACTATTCCTGCTGGACCAGTCTCCACTTCATTGATTATTACACATTCTTTCTAAAAAGATAAAATCTTTTGTCAGTATTATTATCATTTATTTATCAGGAGTATAACTATATGATCTCATATATCATTCACAACAAAATGGGCTTCCAGTCTCTTTTTGTTTCTCTGAACAGTTTCAGGCTATTCTATCTATTACTATATCCTTGAGGGCTTGCCACCTGGTAAGACCTTGTTTTAACTAATTATGTCAATTAACCAGTTTTGAAATAACCAAGATCTTCTAGTCTGCTATTAACAACAATGAAAATCTCAGTTTAAGCATGCCACTTACAAACAGAAAGTTCAATTGTTTTCCTTTTGCAGTTTCCTTTTAAATAGATATTGACACAAAATCCACATCCTCAACAGAAAACATTTTATTATTTTGGTTTCGAGAGCACACTTGCATACTTTGTTCATAACAACAAAGTTGCTGTAAAAGTGGTAATGAGGTTTGACTGATTTTTCAGTTTGCTTTTCAATGAAGACTAAGTATTCTGACCTCAATTTATCCTAATTCTTTTCCATGAAACAATAACCAGGTCATGAACCAATAGAACAAACGCAGCTAGTTTACAGACACCTTTTTATATGACACTCAAATTTGATAGATGTTCCCTTCAGTACTCAAAATGCATTCTGCAAATCAAGTAAACCCTAGATTTTCGCATTGCACCTGTTCACTAAATTATGCAGTAACTATTGTAAAAACTTCAGATAACTAACAAACTATTTGTGAAAGGCGCAACAAAATACCTCCATTAAGTGTAAATCAATTCTTGTTCTTCATTCACCTCCTCCTTCCAAGCCCTTGCCATAATTTGAAAACTATTTCACTCGGATGGAAACACGCATAYTCTGAGATATTTTTAGCCTCAAGATAAGATCCAGTGTTTGTAGATGAGGTCTTCACCATTACCTCAATACTGAAAGCAAAACTTCATCAACTCAACTTCTTGTACTTTGAAGCTTGTGTGAAGCTTTACCCCTTTGATTCTGATTTTAGGTTCCTTGGAACACCTAGGGATTAAATCTGTATTTATTTTATCAAAAAGGCTGATTCAGGGGAGCAGCAAAAAGTCCACATCTTCATATTGGCGGTCAAGGACAACTAGTGGGATAAGGTTAGTGTCTATTATAGTTCTCAGTCACATCTTCTTTTCTAGCTTAGAAATGTTGTTTGTGTGAATTTTATATATTCCAGGATTTCTCGATCTCTACTAGGATCAACAGAAGGAATGCTTTTGATAGGGCTAATATACATCCAGAAGTGCCATATTTGGCTGCAGCATAGTTCAAGATAACTAGATATATAGCAATAAGCAACTATCATACAGCAGCTTAGATCTAAAACAAAGGTGAGATACAGATTAAGTATCTTGCAAGAAAGAAGTTTAGCAAGCATGAAGATGTGCGAGTCTGGAGAAGTAGCTGGGCAAGGAAAGAAAGTCACTCTGTAGAAGGGCAGTCTAAGTATAACCAGTGATTTGTACTAGGCTTTGTTATAGAGGGACACTGAGAAATACCTGACCAAGACAGAGATGAAGCACTCTCAAAAGGAGACACAAAGAAGCAAACCAAAGCAAAATAATTCAGTGGGATAGGACATCATCCACCCTGGAGTTCAAGTAACCCTTCAGTAGCTGAACAGATGACAAAAATACAGTCTTGATTAAAAGGCACAGAAAATGTGAATAGCAAATAGTCCAATGTTCTCGTTAGATTCCCGGGGGCTAAACATCTGGTTTGGCAAGCCAGCAAAAACCCTCTCTCACACACACAAACACTCTTCAGTAGCAAGCAGTTTATTAGTATATACTTACAAACAGACCGACTCGATGGTAATCTCAAGAAGGACCACCTCAATGCTTGCCCYGATCGTTTGCATGGCGAGAGAGAGAGTCGGCAGGCACAATCTTTTCAGGCATCCCCAGGGAGGCAACGTGGTCCTCTGCTGTGTAACAGCCTCTCTCTCCTTCAGTAAAACTCCGGTATTTATGGTTATTCTTGGTAGGCAGGAGTCCCAGCACATGGGGCCAACAAGTGAAGGGAGTCTAGCCCAACTCCGCCCTGGTTGCATAACCGGGCTGTGATACTGCGCACGCGTGCAGATTTATTTTGGGGGCCACATTTGACTTTCGGGGCCTCTATTTCATTACTCTTCAACTTCTGACCTGCATGTTGACTGCTTCTCACGGTTATTCTGTGGCTGGAAGCCACAGAATCTATATGTACCAACTGTTGTTCTTTCTCGCAGATTTCCAAGACTTTGTTAGTTACGTATTTGTATTCCGCTTAACACAGCGCTATTGTTCTAGACACCAAAAAGTTACAACAGGGACCATTCTCATGAAGTATCAGGTAGCACAGATACAAAACTTACAACACGGACCATTCCCACCAAGTGTCACGTAGTACAGATACATTCAACTATCTTCATATGTGCCAATCGTAGTTATAGTAGATCAGAAAGACTTGTTTTGGTGACAAATGACAAATGTACCAAAAGAAAAAATATACTAGAAATTCTTTCAGTACTGAGACAAAGCCAGATTTTGTCTACACTACCAAACAGCAGCTCCTCTGCTCTAGCCCAAGTATCACACACACATACATATACCTATTTACCAATATAAAGTAAAAGTCGTAGATATAATCATCTTTTTCAGTCATTGATTTCCATTCAACTCATCTTTTTAAAATTATATTTTACCTTCTCATCATAAATCCATTTCCAAACTATTTCTCCTTCCACAACATTATCCGGATGTTCCATGAGAAACTCAGAGGTTGCATACCAGCAAGGAAAGAAAAAAACTTCTGAAACTTGTCTCTGCAAGTCCCTGGAAAACAATGTTTTGGCATTTAAAATGCTAAGATTGTTGTGAGGACATACCTGAAACTGGGATAAGGAGTTTTACAAGGTTCAAATCAAGTTCTGTCTTTCCAACCCTGTTTACTAGATCTTGAAAGAAATGAAATTTCAAATCATTTAAAGTAATTCTAGAATAAAATATTTTGAACATCAAGAAAATCACTCTGCTCTTTCCAAAAAGCTTCCCAAAAAGTCTGAGGACTAGGAGGATAGCATGGCTTTATCAAGACCATGTCCCAGACACCTCATTGCAAATGTTTTCCTCCCCTCCTTTGCTATGCAGGCAGACTTTTGCCAAAGCAGTCCATTCTTTCTTTTGCTATTCATATTTCTAATATCAGCCAGATTAATGCCAGAGTAGGATATAACACTGATCTTCTGCTGAAGCACTCTTCTCTCTGAAAAAAAAAAATGCTATCTTTCAAAACTAACCATCGCACTACAAGAATCACATTCTCCTTCCTCTAATCTTTATTTTTACTTTACAGGCAAGGTATTGACTACCTTGGTTATTTCCTAGTATGCTTTTAGCCCTGAACTAATCTCAAAGATGATCACAAACTAAAAATTAGTGTAAGGAGCAACTATCCTCATGCTTCATTCTTAACRTATCAGCTGTTTGCTCACCTAAATTTTGATGCAATTTTCTGCAGGGTAAGCAATCTAAAGCTTTTCAGTAACTGCGTAAAATGAACGTGTATGTGATTAATTGTTCTATTCCACATTATTAACTTATTAGGGTTATTTTTCTCAGTTTGGTGGTTTGAGTGTTCATGGGGTCACAGAAGCTACTTAGTCATCCAGTTCCTCTCCCTAACAGGGCAGGGTTGTATTTTGCTGTTATGCCAGCTAGTGGATGTCCATCTTATTTTAAACAAACAATCTCACTTTGAACTTTGGGGTTTTTTTTTTTTTTTTTATCTCCCCACTAATGACATTTCTATTTGGAATTTTTAAAGACGGTGGGTTTTTTTTCCTCTATATTGAATCTTCAAAGTTAGCTACTTGCATCAAATTGCTCAAACTAATTGCTGACACCATGTACATCTGATGCAGTGTGTAGGACTATCCTCCTGATAATGTAGTATTCCCTGGCTAAAGCTACCTTGTACCTGTGTTACTGGACTTGGGAATCCTTCAAGTATAATACGCTTCCCAGCTGGATTGAAGGAGTTTTGTAGATACCTCAAGCTACAAATTTGCCTTTTTTACTTGGTGACATCGGAACCATCTGTGTAGGCTCCCAGTATCAGTTCAAAGGCAGATGGGATACCTAGAAGAAATTAGCCTGGAGCGTTATTCCCTGCCCACCTACTCAGCSGGTACATGCAGGATTAGTCACATTAATGGCTAGCATATGAACCTGCTTTCTCCTTAAGCCTTCATATACAGTATGATACTGGCACAGCTGTAATAATTAATGGTGAGATATCTGACTTCCAGTGATTATTTACACGCTGAAATACAGTTCCAGAAATGCAAGTACAGGAAATGCTCTATGAATTCTTTTTGTCATAATGCATACACATTTGAGTATTTGTATAATTATTGACATTTCAAAGACTGGGGCAGAGTAACCTGTATTTTTGACCACAAGGCTTCAGAAAAGCCAAATCCCAAATCTTGTCACTGCCTAGGCATGTGTTCTATCTGTAGAGAAATTTATCATGTACTCTGGCACTGGCTTTTTAAGAAGGATCTCCTCGTGCTCTGAAAAGTCCAAGACCACTGGAGTTCGCAACTAAATTTTCGGAACCTTTTATTCATGTTCTACAACATGTTGCAAGGCAGTTTGGGATTCTTAGTTGTTCATAGTATTAATTTGCTTTATTGATGACATCATCAGTATTTTGTCACCTTGGATTTTGGTTGTCCTAAGTAAAGCTGACCATAGAAGTTCTGAACATTGATTTTTTTTTTCCTCTGTAGCACAAGCACATGATTTATCACCTTATTCTGGGGCATCAGCCAGAGGCAAGAAATAGCTCTCGTAACACACTCTAAAATGACTTATACTGATTGTTTAAAAAATAAGTCAAAAAAATGTGCTGTACCTGGACAAAGGAACATCAACAAGCAGGAAAGACAGGGAAGTTTTTAAACAATCAAGTGACCCCCCCACACACACTATACACAAAACCTTGTTTTCGCTCCAAAAAACTCAGAATATTCTTTCGCTTGTAAAACTCAAAATTTTTGAATTTCTAACTTTCTGAACTCAGGTTTTAGCATTTAAAAATCTCAGAATCAAAATATTGTGAAAATACATGTAGAAATCAGGAAGCAATACCCAGATTTCACAGATTTCAAACCATACACAGATTTCATATATGAACTTCCTTCTTGACAGGGATTTAGATTTTCCCAGTGTTGATCTTATTAATTGATTATTTTCTTTCTTTAATATTGTATTACAACAGAAAACTGAAAAATTACAACCCTTGCAGCACTACTTGCAGCATAAGCATAAATAGCTTTACAGGATCCCTGTCCTTGTTGCCACAGTAGATTTGTGCATGTGCATACATAAGAGACTGATCAGATGTAATTAACTGTTAAATATTCTTAGGTGACAAAGCTGGCTATTTCTTGGAGGATTTGTTTTCTTGTTGTTACACTTTCAGTAATATGATTTGTATGGCAGTCTCAAAAATCTCATATTGGCACTACTGATACAATAGGTGACAGAAAAACTACATTACAAGGATGGGGAGAAATGGCAAAGTTTTACAGGAAATAGGATCTCCTTATGCCAGGTGGAGAGAAGAGAGAGGGAAAAAAAAAAAGAACAGACTTTTTTTGAGAAAACAGCTAGAAATAATTTGCAAACAAGTTTTGAAGTTAGTCTCAGAGTTACACCATTTCTAACATACAAAAAGGCTAGAAATAAAGAGCCCATAAATAAAAGGTGGGAAATGTAGAGATCTAAATCTTGCATATGTGCAATCTAAGAAAACGAAAAAAGATGCTGCAAGTATTAATAATGGTAATAGATAAGTAAAGATAAAAATCTTGATTTCCAAGTAAAACATTTTCACTAACTGTACTTATTCTCTTTTTTATTTGTTTTCCTGTACATTTTTTTCAGCAAATTTTGGTTTCCTAAATGTTTATTTGAAAAGATTGGACCGCAAAGATGACATTTTCTTTAAGCATGTTAGAATTTTGTTGCATACCTAAATTCAGTTTATTTTGGGACAAAATGGAAAATAATTTGGATAGAACAAAAATTGTTTATGTAGGTAACATCATTCAGTAAGGAAACATATACTACTAGTAAGCCAGATTTTTAACTGACATAAGTAAGTGTAGCTTTATAGTTAAATGATGCTTGACATATACACACATTTTGGTTTCTCCTTCCCATGTTGATGAATCAAAATGACAATTCAAACATCCAAATTAATGAAGATTTTTTTCTGTGAAATTCACAAGCTGAGACACTTAGAAATAACACTTTCTGATTTTTTGCTTAAATTACAATAT
This sequence comes from Rhea americana, assembly GCF_003343005.1. NCBI lineage: Eukaryota > Metazoa > Chordata > Aves > Rheiformes > Rheidae > Rhea > Rhea americana. The sequence continues at coordinate 324,867 of NW_028186701.1, read as the reverse complement.
GTTCAAGTTTATTCATCAAACAGAAAAATACTAAATTGACTATTTTAAATGATCATTTAGCCCATTGCAATGCTAAATCTTTGCATAAATTCAAAGAAAAGATACTGCAAGCTCCTACATCCCAGTCTTATGGTAAATCCCATAAATGTCAGATTATATTAAGTAAAATAAAAGCTGTAAATACTTTTTTAATTTTGTTTCTACACAGTACGAATTATCCTACCAAACTATAAATAAATAGTTGCCTCTGCAATGGCAAAGTCACTAATTCTTTTTCAACAGAAGCAGACATCAGTAGCAGATATTTTGGCCATTACTAGATTTCCTCTTTCCAAATTTGTCATATTTTCTCAAAATTACYTCTGAAACCTCATTTCTCCTTAGAAGTTATAGTGTACCACAGCTCTTATCCTATTTTCTCAACTACCCTTTTAATAGTATTTCCTTTCAAACATAACAGAAGCATGAAAAAGAAAGTATTTTTGTTTCATCCGTTGGATGTTCATAGTGCATGAGAGCTCAGACCCTCTCAGGTTGTACTTGTTGTACAAGAATGCTGCTTGATGAATAGTCTCAAAAGTCATTTCTCACTCCTATTTGCTTGTCAGTATAAACAGATTTTACATAAAGCATTCACTCTAACTCTGCAGCCACTTCTGCTGCAGAAATTATTTGTAAGCAAATGAGCTGGCCACCAAGAAGAGAAATTCTTTTCCTTGCCTGTGTCTCAACCCCACAAGAAAATCACTCCTATTGTCTGAAGGGAGCCACGCAGGACTGGGAGAGCAGGTTAGTGCCGGCTGCGCACTTGATATGAGCACCATCTGGCAGTCACAGGGAAGGATGACTCTGGGGTAACACTGTCGGGAGCACTCTGCTGCTGCTCTAAAGAGGAGCAACGGCAACATCTTGCTAGAATATGCTGCTAGATTTAGCATATATGATAACAGGCTGAGACTGGACTGACCACTTCTTGTGGGAACATGTTTCCCTGGCAGATGAGGGATCTGTTGCTGTTTTTATACTACAAGAAATGTGATTTTGGAAAAAAATGCTCTTCTTAAGCCCTGTTTAAGCATACAAACCAACATCCTGATTGTCTATCAGGGGCTCTCTTACAATACACTGGACTCCAAGGTATATGCCAGAAACTTTAAAGATTTATGGGTGACAAAGTATGAGATTTTTCAGCAAGGTACAGCACTGAATTGGATGGAATGCTTTGTTCCTGAAAGAAAAATTTGAGGACTCTGAAGGCAGACCACTTTTAACATACATGGTCTTGTCATAAACCACTTCCTAGATGTCTCTTGGAAAAGAAGTAAAAGTAGGAAGCTACTTGAGGCTACACAAAGAACAATAACAAGAGAAGATATTGGCATCCAAATTTGAAATCAGATACAAATCTCAAGCTCATTAAATGACCTTGGATGTGTTGTCTTCATTAGAACATACTCTCAGTTCCATGCATTATTATATATGCATGATTCTTCACATGCATATTATGTGTGGGTACTGCAGATCATTATGTGGTTTATAAGACAGTTCTCTGGAAAAAGATAGCAAATAAAAGAAAACAGAAAAACAAAGATCACAGGAACCGGCATACACTTAAATAAAAAATCCTATTGGTTTCACCACAATAAAAGATCTGAAAATATTATGCAATAAGAATTAGTTCCAAATTGATCAATATGTTCAGGTGAGCTTGTTACAAGTATGTATACTTAGCATAGGACATTTTAGTGAGAGAGGTTATACGTATTTCAACAAATGAATATTATAACGTAAAGTGGCTTTCTTGGCAAAAACCTTACAAACTGCTTCAAAGTCATGTTCATTGCACAAGAATTAAAGTGAATGTAGTTCATGCAATGTAGCACACAGGTCAGGCTTTATGTGCTCTTACTTGRTATGAAATTATTATTACAATAATGGGAAATAGAAGATGAAATTCTGAGTAGGTGTAGCAAAAGCATATGTTGTTAATTCAGTAAAGTATACTCTAATAATATGTAATAACTTCAACTACAAAGAATCCTGAGTCTTGCTCTCTTACTGGGCTGTTTCATCTATTGCACTGCCTTTTTCAGTATGAGAAGTACACAACAAAGTAGAGAGCCTTACAGGAGATGGTAAACAGCAGCATAGTGTTATTGCAGCTTTTGAGGGTTTCATATTCACTGCGTGCTAACCCTTTTGGTGCCACAACATTTAAGACATTAGCACCTAGTTTTCTGAAAAAATAACTGATATCTGTTTACAAATGTTTATTAAATAAACAATGCTTATAATTTTGCCAACCTAACTCATATTGTGATTCATATCTCATAAGATTTATAAGACTTATATCTTATTCCATTATCAAACCAAATATTGTAGTGGCCACCTTTCTGCTGTTGTGAATTGAATTATAGATTATACCTTACCCTACTTTCATGTTTTCTTTTCAGTGACTGAAACTTATATTTGTACACATTTTCTAGTGACAAGACATACTCTGATATGTACATGTCTGACAGTCAGTTGTGTTTTCTTGCTTCAGCATAGCATTCAGAAGTTTTTGAAAAAGAAAAAAAAAGAAAGAAAGTTCATCATTAGGAAGCCAGGTAGAATAGAAAATGTGAAGGAATGATGATGTCCACACTTAATAACTGGGGAACATTTGAGCTGGTCCAGTCAGAGAGGATATAAGGGACAGGTAAGAAAAGGGAATAATTGCAAAAGAAGGTTGTTAGGGCAAAGGGGGGAAGATAGGTGCTCTTTGGCATGACTCATCTGGAGATGAGCCATTTTGCCTCCAGAGATCCAGGTTGCAACCCACCACCTGAAAAGGAGACGAATGAGTAGGGAGAAGTTCATGATATGGGATAGCGGAACTGGCAGGGGCCAAGAAGGTGCTTTCCTTGGAAGAACCAAAAAAATGTCCTTAGCCAGAAAGAATTTTTCACTTCCTTCATGGTATCAGCAGGGGGAAAAAGCAATATCAGTTTTATGAGTTTATGGGCAGTGTAACAACTAGAAAGCATGTTTGACTGCTCAGGATGTCTGAGGTTCAGCGCTCTGGAGAAGCAGGGAGATTATGAACTTTGAAAAAACAAGCAGGAACCTATAGATCCCGTGATGCCAGACTTCTACTTTGAGATCCCCAGTGGGAGCATATAGATGGTGCCTTGTTCACATATACACTTGATTTTGGTTACTGAATTAGTTGAGGTGTAAGTAAACAAATTTATACCCTTCTATGTAAGTCTTGTACACTTTTGCATGGCTGGAGCCAACCAAATGGAACAGAAATGGATAAGCAGTCTACCAAAGGAACATCTAGGCCTCCTGTATTTCCTAGGCCATAATAGTGTTTCGTCACTGTTTCTGTGGCTGGATACACAGCAAAGCAATTAAAGTTAATTAGAAGTTAGCATGTAAAGGTAAACACTAACACATCATTGTGATCTTTTAACACATATTTAGTATTCACTGTCACAGGAGTGAGTTGGCAATTGAGGCCAAACTACTGAAAATCTGGCCCTGTTTTTAAAACTCTTAAAAAAACTATAGCAACATTATCACCCATTGAATTTAATTTTACCTTCCACAGAGGAGCTCAGTGCTTCCAATATTAATGTACAAAATATCTTTAGAAATTACAAGGAAATTTTCATGATTCTGAAATCATGGTTCTGAAATCAAGGTTGTAGTTCTGAGATACAAACCCATTTCTTACTTCTGAGATAACAGGGATCCTTTAAACTTGGAAGCAGACAAAATCTGATTTTTTTTTCTTTTGTATGACACTAGTATAAAAGCAAATTTAAATTTTGACAAAGAAGTCTGTTTTTCAAAATATTAAAGTGAGTTTTGGAATGACAGAAGAGTATAATTCATCTCTTAAAAAATCTTAAATTTTTCAAGAAAGAAAGTCTGCTATTGCAGTAGGTTTCTTTTAATCCTTTTATGGAATTTTAAAGGATTTTATCATGAGGTGGTTCTAAAAACATGTAAAGAAAGCAATATTAATTTTTTTAAAGTTAGTGCTTTTAGTGGAAGAAAACTTACCAAAAGTCTGCAAAACTCCAAAATAGCAGGCTTGTCTTCTACCACTTGCCACAGGAAGACCTTGTCCTCRTTTTCACAAGCAAGTAGCAGACCTGACCTGTTAGTCCATTTATGTAAATAATAAGTTCAATTCCCATTGTGAGCTCATGCTAAAGCTGTGCCATTAGAGCCATCATGTCACTTAGGCAGTCAGCAGAGAATCAAAGCCTGCTCGTGCTGCAGCAGCAGAATGCTATGTTTCTAAGAAAATGGGCTCTTAGAAAAGGAAATGTCACACCACAGTGTGAGAGATAAACAGAGGTATATCTTTAGAGCAGCAGGCAGGGGCTATAGACACACTCTCTGTAAATGACTTTGATCCCCTAGTGTGATGAATCATGGAGTCACAAATCCTTTTTAGCTAATTGCTATCAGCTTGTGAGATTTTTCCTTCCATGTTCAATATCAATTTTCAGGGCCATAGGAGATAGCACTTCTCCCCCGAGTCTGCTGGCGACTTACTGCTAAAACTGAACTAGCACCACTTAACAGTTTAAAGGGGGAAGTCGTCTAATATGACACTGCTGCTAGTAACCAAAAGGGAAAAATATTAGGGACAAATATATGGAATATAAACCTTTCTACAGTCAATGACCTTCCTCTGAAAACTGTCCTTTCCATAACTGCACAGTATCAGTGCAGCTATCTCAAAGCAAAAAGAATCTCTAATTATTCAAAAGTGCTAAACTGGAACTTGGGAAATAAGAGGGTGAAAATTGGTTATTTTTCAGCACTAATGATGAATTCATTAAGAACTGAAAAGGAAGCAAACTCTTGAATGACTTTTTGATCCAAAGCATGGATCTGAATGGAAATGAAAAATATCTTCTTAATATACCTTCTACCAGTTAATTTCAACAATGCAGTTACAAGGGTAACCATAATTTTATTTCTCACCCTTAGGACAATCTTGTGGAAATGTATTAAACTTCCAAACAAATCTATAGATTTCTTCCTTACTCAGTTCAAAGGACTTTATTTTAAAAAAAGTTCATCATAACTGTTTACACACAAAACTGTGCAAAGGAAAACTGTGCTTTAGTTGAAGCACAACAACACAGAATTTTGCAAGGTTATAGTGGGACACAAATTCATATGACATCTGAACACTGCCAGACTTTCTGCCAGAATTTAAAAATTCTGTAAATTTGTATTCACCTCTTGGAAGTCAATAGTTATTTAATTCACCCAAAATCTGTGAGAGTCAAAAACTCTTGATATCTAAACTTGAATTTAGGGTCAAATTTCATATCATTTAAATGTTAAAGTCTGGAATTTACAGAACAAGAATGAGTGATCAAACTACTATTTTAACTGCTGAGTTATTTTTGTAAAGTTGAGTAAGTAGAGTGCTTCAGAAAGGTCTAGAAAAGTTTGCTTGAAAAAAAAAAAGTAATTGAATTTGCCTTTGGTGAATTTGCTGTAGCTGAACTTTCGCCATTTTGCACATACTATATGTAATTCATTAGTTGGAAAGCTTAACAGAAATAACAGTTTTCTAGATGAATTAAGGAGATCTTTTTTAATCTTTATATGAAAATATCGATATGATAATCTAGGAATTAAACTCATCCATTCAAGGAGCAGATATATAAAATATGTATGTTCAGCTAATTTTAAAATTAGGTTTAATGTCACATGTAGGCTAATATTTAATCACCAAAATTATTCTGATACAATTTTCTGGTAATAAAGTTCTTATTTAATAAATAAATAAATAAATAAATATCTGTTTGCAATTTATTATTTCCTGGAAATTATTCACCTCGCTTCCTTATCAGGAAGAAAAACTCTAACATTAAAGTTGAGATGCATCTATCTGATGGCAGCCTGAGCTAGAACAGCCTTCAAAGGTGGCAATGGGACAAAAATCATAGGATTTTAGCACATACACAGAAACCATACGATATAAAACTGAGCCACTACTTTATCTTTAGCAGATCATTCAGATTCTAAATTGATATCCAAATCCATTTTTCTTCCTAGAGTTGCCAGATAATTGCCAGGCCAAAGCTCAGAGCTTTGAACACTTTTTAAGCAGACTGAGGGAAGGAAGTTTTAAATGTTCCCACCTGACTGTCCCTCAGGGAAACTTCTCAGAGCACAGAGCCGATGTGCTCACTACAGAGTTAAAAATAGAACAGGACATGGATTAGTCTCATTCTCTTTTCTCTGGATTTCAAGTTATAATATTGATCTGACTTATACATATTTTTAATATACTTCACTAAATATCCAAGGGAGAACATCAATAAAATTTCTCGTGTGTTTTTCCTTTGTCTTGCTGACAAATTTTCTTCTTCGAAAGTTGATTCAAAATATGTAGTTGATGATTACAACATCAACACTGTTGAATGCAAAACAACTATATTCTGAAATTATGCCACTCTGATGCATTTGATAAATCATTGTTTCGCCACTTGTTTATGAACAAGAGAATTAAAATGGTTTCTTGTTCATGAATTCTTTACAAAGTTATCATAGAGGAGGAGCWAGGAGAGAGAGAGGAGGATCTGATCTGTCCCTTGGAAAGAAAAATGTAGCAGTTAAGCTTGATGAGAATTGACTGGATATCAGGGGTCAAAGTTTGAGAAAATCAAGTAAGTGAATTTGACTCTAGAATCCTCTAATTTCACCTAAATATTGAACATTTAAGTTCTGAGAAACAGGAAGGGATAAAATAAAGCTGCAAAAATTTTGGACAATACAGTGTGATTTACAGAAAGCTTTTTGGAGAAGTTTTACAGTTAAAAATATTTTTATTATTTGAAAATGAAGACAAAATATTGACAATCTATCTCACTATAAAATGATAGTCTTCAAGATTAATTAAACAAGTTAAGAAAACTTTTGATAAAATAACAAAGTAAAAGAATTTGTGCATTTATATATATGCTACAGCATGTAGAMAATGCAATGTTGTAATGTTGCAAACCACCAACGGGGACCAAAACAAATCACAAGTAAAGCCTCTTCATTCACACAGAGCCCAACTTGCTTTAGAATCAAGAAATAAAAACATTTTTGACAAGGCAGGAACAAAGCTCTCGTAGAGATCAGTGGGAACATTTTTGCTTTTTGTCCTTTCTGACAGTGAAAAAATTATACTGTTAGAGCATATCGTGCACATTCTATTTCACAAACAACAAATACACCAAACTTCAGGTAATTCCTAGAACTTGATAAAGAATGCAATGCTATTTAGATCTAATTCCAATTCAATAAATTGCAAACTTATAACTACTTAAAAMTTTGGCAGGTAAAATCTAAACCAAGACTGATACATCTTTCTCAGGCAGAAAAGAAAGAACTGATGTCTCTGGGCTCTGAAATCAGGATCTAAGAGATGTAGATTTGAGGACTGGTCAACTAAACTACTATTTCAATAGAATTTTGTTAGTGAATTTAAAAAAAAAACTTAATGGCAAAGATGAGTACTGAATGAATCTGACAATTGCTAATGTGATGTGCTTGTAGAGAAGAATTATTGAAAAGAAGGCAAAAATACATTTCCTTCCATTACAAAGTTCTTGTATCTCAAATTTTCAAAAGCCAGTGATATCAACTAACATGGTACACTCTTCAATACTCCTCTGACTAGTTTGATTCAAGGACTTAGTCCAGTTCTTGCAGTAACTGTCAAAAAAAAAAAAAAAAGAAAAAGCAAAAGAATAAGTTGTCTCTGAAACAAAGTTCACCTACATTGAAAAAAAAACCTAAACATATAGACCTATATTTTGAATTTGAAGAGTTTGAAATGACAGGATAGTAATTCCTTAGCACTGAAAAGCTTTTTTTATAAACAGAGCCTATGATTTCTGGTAAAGATTGGTCTTAAAAATCACATATATTTTCTAATATATTATACATAACCTATGACCATTTATCTGCCGATAAGAAATATATTTATCTAAATAATGCTTCAAATAGCCAAATAAAGTGTTATCAATTGGTAAAATTCCATAATGATTGTTAATTATACAAAAAATTTTGATTTGTGGGAGATCAGCTTTGAGTTTTCTGAGAAAGTCAAATGAGTCAAATCTCATTTCAACACTGCTTACTGTTAGTATCTACTTTACTTGTATTTTTTAATGAAATACTACATACAATACTTTATAACAGTATAATGTAATAATAGTGTAATGAAATAAAGGTGACAAATAAGGTGAGTTTGAGGTTTTAAATAAACAGAGGCAATAGCGTACAGAGGGTTTTAGAACTTGCAGAGATGAAACAATATCAGCTTAAATGATGAGTCACAGTAAGAGTGACACTGTACCGTCAGTGAAATTCACTGGTGGAGTTTAGAAGAAAACTAAGATTGCTCTTTTTCCATCTCATAAAAATCTTGTGAAAGAGCATCTTCAGTGATTAGTGTCAGCACTAATATCAGGTCTGTGCTATTCAGCATTTGGGCTACTTCAGCACGATAAAACTAAAAGCCTAAATTCTACTACAGTTTAGCTGTGAAATTCTCACTGATGATGGTGGAAGTCCTAGCGATGAAGAATGCAGATGGTGCAGGATAAAGTCATAGTATAATGAATTTAAATCTAAGTTTATAAATGAGGGGGTTTGGGTTGTTGCGGTTTTGTCTTATTATATATTTTTTTTTAATAGCATCTTTTTCTTCCTCAGGGAGATCTGCAGGCTGTGGCTTTTTGCCTTTGAACATCCTCAAGTCAAGCATCAAGAAAAGGTGATGAGGGTTAGGGAGGCTCCCTTGACATTTGGTGCACTGGCATCAGCCTTTGCAATTATGGGCCACCTTTCTAGCAGACGGTAATTGAAAAGTGTGAACCACATGGGCTCTAGTCAATAATAGCGTCAGCATACAAATGACACTCCAAGCTTTCTGTGTTCGCTATCCACTGTTTCTGCTTTTCACCTTTTATCCTTCTCAGCATCATGACTTAATCCACTCTAATGAGGTGAGCTCCATTGCCAAAAATCAGCAGCAACACAACTCTCTTCTGGCACCACTTGGGGTTTGTGAGAAGTCAAAAAAAAAAAAAAAAAAAAAAAAAAAGAAGAAGAAGAATCTATCAGCTTTCCAAAGAGTGGACAGTGCACCCTTTGAAATGTTCTCAGTTTTTCTGAACTCTCTTTTTCTCTTTACAGTACTGGCTTCTTCCATGCTTGCTTAGGAATGCATCCTGGCTCTGTAAAACTTGTTCATCATTAAGGCATTATCAACTAAGGTGGCCACAACCTTTGAGTTAGTGTAGTACATGCCTCTCCTCACTTGAAGGTCATTATTGGTGGCCACATGTCACTGTTTACAAACAGCAGGTGACTGCCAACAGTGAATATGTGAATTTCCTTTGCTGTCTTTTTCTTACCCATCTGTCCATATTTCTGGAATTGTAAGTATCTGAATGTAGAAAAAGCTTTAGAAAAGACATACCAAGATATTGCAGATGATAAGAAGATACAAAAAGAAGGTAACCAGCTACTTCTGAGTAACTGAAAATAAAACAGATGATTTTACAGGCACTTTTTTCCTTTCTTCTATCACAGTTATTTTAATTTAAGGAATTTAARGGAGAATATGTTGCCCATGTAGCCCTTACAAAGAGCACTTACAAAGAACTGAAATTAATGAATTCTGTTTAGCTATGGGTTTTTCAGTAGATTTCAAAATGGATGTAGAATAATCAGATATAAATACCATAATAAATTGAATTTAACAAATTCCATATTTAAAAAAGCAGCAGATTTAATTGTGTAAGTGGTGATCCTTAGAAACAACATAATATACCTATCAATAATATTAATTGCAATGGAAATTTCCATTTTTAAAGATAGGCCAGAGGGTGAAGGTAGGGAGGAGAAGAAAAAGAAACGTAATAGAAAGTGTTTCCATTGGATTAGGTCACATGGCTTCAATACACATATCCACAACCGAGGAAAGCAGGGAGAATTTTGCCTCTCACACTCATTGGACCTCTCACACTTTTCTTCAGCGCTAATCTGATTTTTGCCAATTCCTTTTGATCTACCAGGGGCAGGCAAGTCAGGTCCATGAGTACAGCTGGAGTAAATATGGAGATTAGCCTCTTCTCGTACTGCATTAGTTCCTAATACCTGATTAAACCCAGAATCATACAATTGTCTCCATGTTGGCTATCAGAGTGGCAGGGCACAGAAGGGGGCAGGATGAAGGCTGATTTTGTAATGGATACTTATTTTATCCCAGTGCTCTAAGAAGATTAGGCCTGGGAGTGTCACATTAGCCCTGATCACTGGGCCTTTGGTTGTCTCTCGCAGTTTTCAAACACCTCTGCTTCAGCCTCAGAACAAACAGGCAGCCTGGGCGCCATGGCCCCATGTTGTGGCATGAATAATTGTGCACTGCAAACTGTTTGAAGATCACAAAGTGCTGTGTAAATTACCCAGTCTGGGTTTAGTAGCAGTGATTTGTGGTGACTTACTGAATCTTTTCACAGCTCAGCATTAAACTTTCCACATTTCTTACTATCTGAGATGGAATGAGAGTTGAGTCATATCTTCCTTTATTCCTATCAGATCAATCTTTATAAAACCAGTTTGTGTAAAATGTTGTCCTGATGCAAACTCTGTATGCAGCACCTTTTCTTTTGGTAAAGGTTCAATTATATTTAGCTGAAACACCGAAGGATGTCTATCCAGCACAAACCCTAAATCAGCTCATGAGAAGAATGTAAGGACATGTTCAAAACCATCTGTGTAATACATGCCAGAATAGTACACATAGAAACCTGTATTTCTTTTCTTATGAAAGTTTCCAGCAAGCATTCCTTTTTGCTTCAAAATAAATTTCAACTTAATCGATGAGCGAACAAAGCCAAAAAATGGAAATAAATTTTCTCTCATTTAATAAAATTGTGGACCCCGAACTAAATGCAAAACAGAGACATGAGACTAAAAAAAAATCAAAAAATGGGCAGTATTACTTGAAAGAAACACTTCTACTATTTGTACCCAACATTTGAAAAATGTATTTTGATTATAATAGATTTAAAAATATATATATTTTGCTAACAAATTAATTACCACACTAATCTACAAATTTAATTTTGTTGAAATTAGTTAATAATTAAAATATTCATCTCTTCTCAAATTATGTATAAAGTGCTATATAAACACATGAAAATGTCAGGAATCAGTAAACAGCAACAATTTGTAATAAACCATACCATTTTAAAATAAAATTCTATGGTAATATTTCATTAGGAATGAATAATCTCTGAAGCTAAACTATTAGTTTTTGTTTCTGTTTTTAACAGTATTTGTGACTGTTGAGGAAGATTCACTATTCCTTTTCTTTTCCTCTGATGTCAGGGAGAAGGGAGAAATATAATCTGGCCTTCAGTTTCATGTTTTGTATAAATGGTATTGTTTTGCTCATGTATACCTTTATGCCCTATTGATCTAATTACACTTCATTGAAGCCAAACAAATTGGCAGACAGAAAGCTGAGAGTGAATTATAAGTTTCAGAATGAAGAAGAAAAGAAGATTAATATAGATATTTTATTTTGTGTTCCCACAAAATTTATGGGAAAAAAATATTGTTCCCACAATTTATATATTGATATAAAATAATATTACTGTCTTATAATCAACGTAATAATCATTTTTACCACAACAAAAGTTTTTGTAATTAAGGCCATAGCCAAATACAAGGGTATTCCTTGAACTTTTCTCATAAGTGAGAGAAACAAAAAGAATAAAAAATCCAATGAAGTACGTCTATCTTGTTTAGCACATCTGTTTCTTCAAGTATAGATCAATTAATATTTATGCTAAGGAGTAAGCAAATTAAAAATAAACCTTCAAGATGCACATGCACCCACACATATGCGTGCACACAAATGCACAAACAAAATGAATGCAAAATTAATACAGTTGTTTTCAACTAGCAATAAAATAAATCTCTAAAACCAGCTTCTATCCACTAATGAAAGTAAATATTCACAATGTTGTTCAAAACATATAGGTTTAAAGCAAGTGATTACTAAAGAAATAGAAACATGCAAGAGCAAATCTGGGGAGGGATAATACATGCTAAGTGTGAAATTCTATTCTTCTATAAACATTTTATATTCTTGCATCAGATAGATATTTTTAAAAAGAAACAGGAGCTGCAGAAAAATATTTTTACATGCATTCCAAACTGTTATATGCATCCAGGAAGAAGCATTTCTTCCAGCACCCACCATGGAAAAGATACATATCTAAAAACTGTGGAAGAGCTACATTACGGGTTGATGAAACTTTAAATCACATTACCTAACAATAATAATAATAATAAAAAAAAAATCTCACAAACTCTGGCATACTGGTCACTAACTTTCTGTTTGTGAGCTATCCTATGCTCTCCACAGCAAATATATACTTGATTTATATACAAATATATAAAATTGGATGAGAAGCTTTAGAAACTTTAGTCTTTTATTACAATGACCTGAATGGGTAAAGTTATGTCTCATATTTTTTGCTTTGGAATGGACTGAAGAAACCCTTCTTTTGGGGCTTGGCCAAGTAAAGTCCTCTTATGCACTTGATATTCAGCTGAATTAACTGAATACAGATACTTTCAGCRGGAATGCAAAAGGACCTACAAGTGCTTAGAAACTATGATGGCATGCTCCTGAAATAAATTACTTTGTATATAAGATATAAACAGGGCAGCAGTAGAGCAGCAACACCATTRGGAGCAGAAGGCTGATTTTCTGATCTCTTTCAGTGTCCTTAGAAACAGAGGGAATCTGTTTAATATGGAGACTTTTTTCTTAAATGTTAGCTTGTAAGAAAAGTCAGGAAGACATTTTGAACTTGATGCAGGTGGGACTCTTTCAAGGAGAATTTTGTAGACTTTCTGTAAGATGGGACTGACTTAGTGCACCAGCTTGACTAGATTCTGCCAAACCTTGCACTACAAAATCCAGCCTGTTCCACTAAAACAAAGTTCCATTTAATGCAAGTTATTATTGTAGTCAAATTAGTTAATTTATAACTCAATAATACTTATATTAAAAGAAACACAGATTATTATGGATGTCAATCTTTCCTAACACAAGTATTTCTCATACATTTCCTAGATAAGCATTTAAACTCAACAGCTGACAAGGTAAAGATTAATAACAGCAAAATTTTTATGATGCAGCAAGAGATGCTATATCATCACTCAGCTTTGTGAGCTTTTTCATGCTGAAAATACAATATAAATTACTCAGAATAATAATTATAATCTGTTTAAAAAGAGATACATTAATAATTAGTATCTTTTCAAAGAGGAAAGTCATTGTGCTTGGAGTTTTTAAGTCTGATGAGTTTCGTATAGGAAAAGACTATTGCAATTTGTTCTCCACCTCTTTTCTGACAGTAAATTCATTCAAACAGCCTTTGATTCATCAGCTTGGCAATCTTATTGTTTTAGTATTTTAGCAACAAAAGCAAAGAAAAGGATATGTTGAGAAAATACTACAGTTAATACTACTGAGGCTTTGGAAGCTATTATATGTTAGGCATTTAAAGCAGATTTAATTAATAGATGTGAGACCAATAAAGATGGAAAGAACCATGTTAACTGTAACCCTTTTGCTCTTAGGACAGATATCCTGCATTGCTTAGGAAATCTGGAATGATGCTTTTCTGAATTTCTCTCCAAGACCCTCTGTAGGTCCAGAGTTGTGTTCGTGTTCCATAAAACATCTACATCAAGCCCAAACATAACCATAATGCCCCCTGTCATGAGACAACCACCTGCCCATGCCTGGTACAATTCACAAATCTGCTAGCAGGTGGCGTTACGAGCAAGGAAAGCTCTAGGGACCAAAACACAGCAAATGTAAATGCTAGTTCTGCTACTTATCTGAGTGGTATTTATTTATTAGAGCAGTAGCAGGTAGTATTGTTTTCATACAGTTTCCCCCCCCATCACTGGAAGATACATTTCAAGGTTAATGCCCTAGCTTTTTGCTAGTGCATGGTCCAGCCCGATTATTCCAAAGAGTCTATGTTACAGTTCTATGCTTTCTAACTCTCTTGTTCAGAAAATCTAGTGATCGATCTTCTTTAAGATGGTTTCAAAATGATTCTGTGTCACTCTGCAGATCATGAGTGATCAACCAATATCTGAAGGATTTCCACACTCCTGTAGACATTGTTGAGTGCAAAGTATGTCATACTATTACCCATTGACAGCAGAAACTAAAAGGAACATCACAGGAGAAATATCTATTAGCCAGCTTTTTCCAACAGTTCCTACTTGCAGTGAAAGAGAAACTAGGTTTGTTGTATGATAGTAAGCCTCAGTCACTTATTAAGTGTTCTATTCAAACAAGAAGTCCATTTCAATTTCATAAAGATAATGACTGCATTTTAAATGCCTCTTCATAATTAAAGCCATATATTGTGGGTTTAAGGTTGTGCAGTAATGCAGTTCATATCTATATCACTTAGCTGATAATAAATGTTTTCTTAATAGTTTGCTTGTAGGACTGTGAAATCTAAATTAAATACATAGAAAGGTACAACTAAGATGTTTAGCTTTCTGTACAATTTAGATGTATATAATAGTTCAACATAATCATCAGTTATTAGGCTGCATTTTGAGGAAATAAAGAATTTTATGGAATGTAAAGTCATTCCTCTTAGGTTTTCATTTGGAAATCTCTATGTGACAAAACAGCTAGCAAACATATTCTGTAATGTGAAACTACAGGTGCACTCACATTTATGCACCTTGTTCCACTCAAATTTGTTATTATGAAAGGATCAATGAAAAAAAAAAGAAAGCAAATTTATTAAATATGATGTTTAACACCATGAAATTCAATAATTCTTCCCATCTGCTTGCCTACCATGAGAACACTATTTCGGATGGCAAATGTATTGATGCTCATCAGATAAATTTATTTCAGGGCATAAAGAAGAATATTACCAAATTTATCCAAATTCATATATATCAAATTATATACTTCTGGAAAAATTATAAGAATCAATTTGATAAAATATCTTAATTTACCCATCCATCTAATCTGGTGTTCTGACTAACAATAAATATTTAAGAGAAAGGTATATGACATCTTATAATGAGTGGTACAAATATCAGCTAACAAAAGACATAGAGTTTGCAAAGCCAGTATTTTGAAAAGTAAACAACCATCCTTATGCTATATATGTATGAATAAAAAAGATTTGTGTTAAAAATGTTGGAATTATTACAAATGAAAGTACCAGAAAACTAAGAAATAGCAGCGTTAGAATTTCCACAGCTATGTTTCACATGCACACATTTTTTCCCTACTTTTGTTTACAATCACCTTAGGATCATTAGATGATCAGATCAGATTTTTTTGGCAAAATCTGTCTTGTATCGTACATGGTGGAAAATGGACTGAGAAAATCATATCTCTGCAATGAAAACAGTTGGTTTTGTGGGATTTGTGCCTTGTTTGCTTTTAGATGTTGAATTGTCTGTAGGAAATTTTGATAATGGTTCTTTTTTGGCATAAATGTTTTTATTGATTCAATATTAATTATGCTAATTTGTATGAACAAAAAAACCCACAAGCAAACATCAGACAATTCTGTTCCAGCACAACCTCACTCCTGTTTTCTCCTTCCTATGTCAAGTATATATAGACTATATATATCTAAAGCATATATAGATACCTTCCACCTACGTCTCTGTTTGAATCAGATAGGCTTTTGCACAGATTCTTTTTCCAGTCTTATGCCAAAATCATACATTCCACAAAAAAATTAAGTTCTCTTAGTTTTTCCTGGTCATCTCATATACATACAGAATCCTACTTGGTTCCTCAAAATGCATGTCAAAAGCAGATCCATATGACCAACTAGACAGCCTGCTACAATGAGGTGAGATGATTGTCTTGGTGGAAGAGAGGAGAGCAGTGGATATTGTTTATCTTGACTTTGCTAAAGCTTTTGGCAGTCTCCGCGAACAATGATACCATTACCGTAACAAGCTGATGAAGTACAGGCTAGATAAATGGACGGTGATGTGGAGGGAAACTGACTGATCTGCCAGGCTCCCTAGGCTGTGAACAAGGTCATGAAGCCCAGCTGGCAGGCAGCCACTAGTGGTTTCCCGAGCAGTTGATGCTGAGTCCAATACTGTCCAGCATCGCCATTAATGACCTGGATGATGGGACCAAATGTCCCCTCAGCAAGTCTGCAGATGATTCAAAACTGGGAGGAGTGACTGATACACCAGAGGGCCGTGCTGCCAGTCTGAGGGACCTCGACTGGCTGGAGAGATGGGCAGAGACAAACCTCTTGAAGCTCAACAAGGGAAATGCCAGGTCCTGCACCTGGAGAGGAATAATGGCAGGCACCAGGTTGGGGGCTGATCGTTTGGAAAGCAGCTCTGCAGAGAAGGACATGAGGGTCCTCATCAAGGTGCAGCAAGTCAGCAATGCACTCTTTGGGGAGAGAAGGCCAGCAGTGTCCTGGGCTGCATCAAAAGCACTGCCAGCATTGCGAGGCTGAGAGAGCTTGGGCTGCTTAGCCTGGAGATGAGGAGGCTCAGGGAGGACCTTATCAGTGTGTATAAGCATCTGATGGGAAGGTGCAAAGAAGATGGAGCCTGGCTCTTCTCAGTGATGCCCAGTGACAGGACAAGAAGCAACGGGCATAAATCAAAACGCAGGAAAGTCTGAAGCAAGAAAACCTTTTTTGTTGTCGTGAGGGTGGTTGAAGACTGGCACAGGTTGCCYGGAGAGGCTGTGGAGTCTCCATCCTTGGAGATACTCAAAACCCAGCTGGACATAGTCCTGAGCAACCTGCTCTAGGTGACTCTGTTTGAGTGGGGAGTTTGCATCAGAGCATCTCCAGAGGTCCCTTAGAAGCTCAGTGATGCTGTGATTCTCTGAAATAAATTTTTCCAGACTTTAAGGGGATAGAATGAGAGATACATTTCGTATGACATTCTGAAAAGTCACAAGGGTCTGGCAAGTTAAGGAACAGATTTAAATAAAGCTATCTTTGGGTAAAGGGAAGACTATAGCAGCTTATGAGTCTCATATATGTAACATACCTCATCCTTACACCAGATAATGGGTTCAAAATTCTTGTAGGAATTCTCACAACTGCCTTATTGATTGTAATCATAAATGTTACATTCCAAGAGGATAAGCACCAATATTTATGCTAAAGTCACAAGGACTTTCTAAGCAGCATCCTTATGAATACAGATGTCAAAGAGTCTGCTATTTTTCTTTAACTGGAATTTGTTGATAATTTCTATTACTTCCATCAACAAACAAGCACTCTTCCACAGCTGGGATGACTCCAGTGAAAGACTGTAACCTAATTTTACTCTCTAACACTTTGTTTTGCTTCTGTTGAGCAAATTTGTCTGTCTCACAGTACTTCATATCCAAGAACTTCTCCTCCCCTTCAGTTTAAGCAGCATATTTCAAAACTACTTTTAGTAACATTTGATCTTTCATCTCCTGAAGAGATGTGCAGTCATAATGGTGTAAGTTATTAGACTGAAGCGATGAATAGATTTTGGAAGAATGAATATATCCTGGAGGACTTCTTTTGCCATTCTTTCCCATGCCCACCTGCATGTGCAACAGCTCCTGAATTTCTCTGGGAAACAGAGAACTCTTCTCAGCTTTGTAAATGTGCTCATTAATATGACTAGATGAAAGTCAGGGCAAGAATCATGAACCACCAACTTGCCTTGTAGCCAATTTGCATTCTTCCTTCTTTTATCTCCTTTCTTATACTTCCCAGCCTCCAGGCATTATGCGAACATTAGGGGAAAGTTTGTGCTGCCTTCTTATGTGTATATGGCAAAAGTTATATAAAAGCATTAACTGTGTTATTCCTTCCCACTCCTCTCTACACTTTTAGTGTTCTGTATAGAGTATTCTACAACAGGTCTAGATTTTTGCTCTTTTAATAAAGGCACTTAATTATTTGTCCTGCACTTGTTTGCCAAAAGGTAGTAATAAAAGTCTAGGTGAATGAAAAGTCAGTTCATTTGGATACTAAAAATCTCATTAATAATTCTAGCAGCCAAAGATTGTTAACAGCCAAAATACCCTTGATTTTACTGAGAAATATGGATAAAGAGAAACCTCAAGAGAAACTGGCCATGAAGAATTCTGTTTTATTTCTAACTAAAATAGTAGAATTGCTATGGGTAATGTATTGCAATCTGTTAACKTCATTCTATTTTCTGGGCATTTATCTGAGTTAAGACAATAAAAGCCAAATAAGAAGCTCATATCTTGTCCCTTGAAACAACATCAGGCCCTGGACTTGTTCCAAGGTTATGAAGCTAACCAACTTAATAATGCTTCACAAGCAGCGACAGATCTAATTCCAGTAGCAAAATACCACAAATAGTCACTGTTTAGAAGTGAAAAGCAATGTTGTCAAGAACGGTACAGTAAACTCRGCTGTGTTCCTCTTTTCCTCCCTGTGTATAATTTTGCAGAACTTTTTTTGATTCCAAGCTCTCCAATGCCCTTTTATCTAAAATACACAATATTACACTCCTCCTGCTAAGAACCTTACACTTACAAGCAGCCCTATAATCATAAAGCAGAATATGCATGTGATGGGTTTCAAAGAAAACAGCTTTCAATTACACAATGCTAAGAAATATTATAAACAACAATTAATTAAAAAAAAAACAAATTGTCTTTACTTAATAAAAAATTTCCACTACTATCATCATTAATTAGTGTGCTGGTTAATACTGTCAGTTGAGAGGCCAAGGAAACGAAGAACAGAACTACCCTCTCAATCCAAGTGCTACCTCCAGGGCACGACAGAAACATGTTGGCAGAAGAGCAAGGAAGCTTGCCCTAGTGCTCCTGGGATATGCCTAGAGATGTCTTTTTTCATGTGTAATAAAAATTTACTAAATTTTTTACTAAATTTACTTTTTTACTAAATTTACTAAATTTACTAGAAATGGCATAAGAAGAAAAAATGATGCAATATCTTGACAGCTTTTTGAAAGTTTTTCAAAGATTTAATAAACTACTGGAATTGCAGCAAACCTGTCAAGGTGTAGATGTGCCTGAAAACCCTTCTACACTGTCCATTACTACTACTAATCCAGCCTCAGGCTGGATTAATTTGTGTGATGTTAAAAAGCCCATCCAGCTACCCAAAGGTGTCAAAGTAGGCTAGCACAGACAGAATGCTTGGGAATACAGACAAAGCCATCACACTAAGGAAATACAGCCAGGTGTCCACTATCTTAACCTGATACAAGTTTTTTAGCAATATCAAAGCTAAATCCTGGTCTCCTGTGCAGACTCAGAACAAACGAAGTTAGAAAGAGGTAGACTGATGGAGGAGGAAATTTTCCCAGATTTAAGCAGAGACACCCTGCCTAAGGGTGGCAGTTCATATGTCCATTATTGCTGAGGGGTGAGCATAAAATAGACTTCCATTTACTTCAACAAAGAGCCCAAGATATATTTTTAAGACTAAAATGAGGTGATTTTATTAATTAATATTATATTTAAGCCTATTGCTCCTTTTTCCCTTCAGATCCCCATGGTTTTTTACAGGCACCTGCTTGTGAAAGAAAGGGAGAAACATTTATCAGAGCTACTTCCCATACTAAAATACTTTTGCAAGCGTCACAGAAGTGCCACAAGTGAGAAAATTCAGGAGTATTAGGCTTTTCACGATCTTTATCAGTTAAGGAAGGTGACAATGCTTTTAAAATGCAGAAGAAAATGTCAGTACTGACATCAACAAATATCACCAGGTATGGATGCACACTGCGAAGTGACTATAAAATTTTCCATATACTAGCGCCGTATTCATTCAATCGGTAGTTTGATGAAAATAAGACTTCTAGTAATGAGAATATTGAAAATAAGATTAATTATTTTTTATGTACTAGCTTCCAGCATTGTCAATAGCAAAGATTTTTAAAATACCAACCAAAACAGAGGTTAAAAATCTTAAGATTTTCTCTGAAAGGTTACATATTTCTCAAAATGCAGAGACTCAATCACCTAACATTAGAAATATATATTTTTAAAATAGGATAATCTGAGATTCTCATTTTCATGACAACATCTGTGACCATAAGTGAAAAATATCAAGTACTGTGAGACTCAGAATAATAATAGAATTGGAAATATTACATTATTTGTTTGTTTTTCTTAGGTCTGTTCTTTATTCCTTTAAAAACAGTTACCAAACTACTTTTCTTATGCCCTATTACTGGAAGGCCTGTTACTATTACAATAGTTTTTCCCTTTCATAAACTAATCTGAACATTTYTGTAATAGAAACTAGATGCTGTACATTCACTATATGTTACATGCACTATACATACTCTAGTTTAGCTTCTACACCAGCGAGTGACTTAGAAGTGGCTGAAGGGGAACATGCCAGCTAGCACAATTGATGGCAGTTTAGAAAAATCACCTTATCTCACCTAACTCTCTATATCCTGAAACAGAAAGGTGTTTTTATTCACTTAAACATTAGTAATTAATTGAAAATTATATTTTAGATACAAGTCATACTTTTCATGTCCTGGACCTATGTTACATTTCAGCTTTGAAAGTATAAAGGCCACTTGTAAGAGACTGCTCATCTTTGCATACAGGAATACAAACAAAGGTTTTAGTCACTGAAAGGTTTCTTTTTATGTTCTGCTAAAGTATCCACACAGCCTGATCCAGAAGGAGGCCTCTCAATGCTAATTCAGGTGCCAGATATACTTAGCAATGAATGAGAGAGAAGAGAGAAGTAGCCACGTTGCTACTAATATGGAGATTAAAGCAAGTAAGGCAGGTTTAATTACAAAACCCATTCATGCCATAATTGTGCTCTATCTAAAGACCCTCTTGCTTCCTTCACTTTATTAGTTCTTTTGCTGCTATTCCATTTCCAGTTGCAGAAGGACTGTGCATCTTCGTTATCAGTCAGGCTTGCAAATATTTTGTTGCATCCCTTTTTGCCAATGGTCCATATGACTTTGACTTGCTGTTGAAACCCAGCTGAACCCTTGAACTCATTGGCCATACTACAGAGCACAGATGGGTATGGAGGCTCTTTGACAACTTTTAACTTGTCAGGACTAAGTAGACTCAGCCCCATTCTGATCACATCCCTAAGTAGGCATGGACCTACCATCAGAATGACCAGAACCTACAAGGTGGGTGACTATCACAAAGTGTTCTGGTCACACTTGCAGCATGGAAAATATACARTTCTGGGACCAACTTAATATGGGCAGCAACACTAACTACCTAAGAGAACTTTGGCATTATGAGGTTAACTCCAGTGATGCCTTGCTCCTAATTCTCCTTCAAATCTTGAAAACTGAGGGCATTCTCTAATTGCTTCATACTTTTGTGATCTGAAACAATGGGCTTTCAAAAGTAACAGATAGACAGATGCCTGTGCTTTGAAAAGCTATAAAATGCAGTAGTTGGGTAGTACTTCTGTTCACGATTATGGAATTTATATGAGCATACAGACACATGCAAATAGGAGGTCTGCTGAAGCTGATTTATCTAAAAGAGGATATTCTTAATTTATAATATTACTTATATTGTTATACAAACAGTACACTATTGTTTCTATTTGCATTTGGCTGTCTAGCTAAGCCAATGAATGACTTTAAAAATGTATTCTGTACTACAGTGGTCTGCATAATCTTTGTTCACACCCATCATGCTAGTGCACAAACAATTAGGAAAAGAAAGAGAAAGGGGAATCTATATAAAAGAGGATAATCTCAAGAATCAAAGCACAAGGGAAATGCCTTTACCACAACAGCCTAAGAAAAGTGGAGAAACTGAATCCAAAAGAAATGTACTGTAGCCAGAGGTGTCAGCAGTAATATCATTTTACCCCAGCTTGACAATTTAGTGCATTGGTAGCTATCCTCTAAACTTACTGCTTTTTGTACATTTCTTAGTGCAATCCTATTTTTCTGTTCTATTATAGAGGCTGTGTGTGTATCAGTATGTCTCTTTCTTTTTAGTTACTTTTATGGTTATGACTAGTGTGTAATGTATTTTTCTCAATGTTCCCCATGTAATGATCCCTGTCTCCCACCAAGTCCACACAGTAAACAAGATGTGACATTACTGCAATGCAGCCATGTTTAAATTGAAATATCATAGGAAGGACAACATACTACAGCCCTCTGTTTTTACAATACTGAAGAGTTATATATGCAATATTCATTGTTTACTTCTTTCATATGAAGGCGATGAATGAGAGGTGGTATTTAATAAAAGCCCTTACAGCTGATAATCAAGATAAGCAATCATTGTCATGGCCTTTGCAAAATACTTTAAAATAAAGCTACATTTGTCATAAAGCAGATAAGCACATTTCTGTCTTGTTTAATAGGTAAATATGATATCTGCAAGCTTCTTCTGGTTCTGTTTTAACTTTCCAGAGAGAAAAAAGGATTACATGAGTAATAATAAAAAGGTATAGAAACAACAACCAAAGAGCAGCTGCAAGCATGATCTTTTTGTACAGCAAAAAAGAAAGAGAAAAACCTGCTGCAATAGTATAAGAATCTCATTTGCTTCTTAGGAGAAATATTATGCCAGAACAACTCCATATTCCAGAGCTATTCAGATGGTGCATTAGGAGGCTGGAAAAGCAAATGTTACTCTGGAATAAAAGTGTAGGGGCTGCAGTAGAGTCCTTCCTCATCAACAGTTATTTTAAGGTAGAGAACGAGTTTGACGCATGTACTGCCCTGTCACTGCCCACACACACTATTACTAAAGCAACTTTTGTCTGGTTCCAATGAATAGGTTCCACTGTACCCTTCCCTGCTTCTATATCAGCAGCTGAATTCTGGTACTGCTCATATATACAGGGATTGGGATAGGGAATGAAAAATTCTTCAATTTACCTTCTATCAAAAAAGAACTAATGTTCTTACTACTCATCACATATGTTTGTTTACCCTTTAATATACTGATCATAGGTGTATTCAAATAGAAGAATTAAAATTCCAGTGAGATGAAGCAGAAAGGGTAATATGTGAATCCAGTCAGGGCCATCCAGTGCTAACCCACACTTCCTGAGATTATCTAGGAGGATGTTATGGGTGACAGTGTCGAAAGCCTTGCTGAAGACAAGGTACACAATGTCCACTGCTCTTCCCTCATCATTCCATCATAGAAGGCTATCAGACTGGTTAAGCATGATTTCCCCTTGGTGAATCCATGTTGACTACTCCTGATCACCTTCTTTTCCTCCACCTGTTTAGGGACGACATCCAGAATGAGCTGTTCCACCACCTTTCCAGGGATGGAGGTGAGGCCGTAAATCCGTGGGCCCAGATGGGATGCACCCATGAGTGCTGAGGGAGCTGGCAGATGTTGTTGCTACGCCGTTCTCCATCACCTTTGAAAACTCATGGAGAACTGGAGAGGTGCCTGAGGACTGGAAGAAAGCCAATGTCATACCATCTTCCAAAAGAGCAAGAAGGAGGACCCAGGCAAATATAGACCAGTCAGCCTCACCTCCATCCCTGGAAAGTCAACATGGATTCACCAAGGGGAAATCGTGCTTAGCCAACCTGACAGCCTACTACGATGGAATGATGAGGGAAGAGCAGTCGACACTGTCACCCATAACATCCTCCTAGWTAAGCTCAGGAAGTGTGGGTTAGATGAGTGGACAGTGGGGTGGATTGAGAGCTGGCTGAAAGGCAGAGCTCAGAGGGTCATCGTCGGTGGCATGGAGTCCAGTTGGAGGCCTGTGGCTAGTGGAGTTCCCCAGGGCTCAGTACTGGGTCCCATCCTGATCAACATMTTCCCCAATGACCTGGATGAAGGCACAGAGTGCCTCCTCAGCAAGTTTGCTGATGATACCAGCTGGGAGGAGTGGCTGATACACCTGAGGGTTGTGCTGGCATTCAGAGAGACCTGGACAAGCTGGAGAGTTGGGCAGAGAGGAACCTCATGAGGTTGCTCAACAAAGGCAAGTGCAGGATCCTGCACCTGGAGAAAAATAACCCCTTGCACCGGTACAGGTTGGAGCTGACCTTCTGGAAATCAGCTCTGCAGAGAAGGACCTGGGAGTCCTGGTGAACAACAAGCTGACCATGAGCCATCAATGTGCCCTTGTGGGCAAGAAAGCCAATAGTATCCTGGGGTGAATCAGGAAGAGTGTTGCCAGCAGGTGGAGGGAGGTGATCCTGCCCCTCTACTCAGCCCTGGTGAGGCCTCATCTCATCAAGTACTCTGTCCAGTTCTGGGCTGCCCAGTACAACAGAGACATGGAGCTCCTGGAGAGAGTCCAACATAGGGCTACAAAGATGAGTAGAGTACTGGAGCATCTCCAGTGCCGAGGAACCACTGCGAGAGCTGGGCCTGTTTAGCCTTGAGGAGACAAGACCGAGAGAGGATCTTATCAATGTCTACAAATATCTCAAGGGGGGGCTGTGAAGAAGATGGGGCCGAAGTCTTTTCGGGGATGCCCTGCGACAGGACAAGAGTCAATGGGCACAAACTGAACCACAGGAAGTTCCGCCTGAACACGAGGGAGAATTTCTTTCCTGTGAGAGTAACAGAGCACTGGAACAGGTTGCCCAGAGAGGGGGTCTATGTGGAGACTCCTTCTCTGCAAATATTCAAAACTTGCCTGTGTAATGTGCTTTAGGTAACTCTGCTTGAGCAGGGGGGTTGGTCCCTTCCAACTTCAACTATTCTGTGATTCTGTGCAATTCTGTGACTTTTTGAAGCTCTCCCTCTTCCCCCACAAAAAAAGACAAAGGAAGTGGAAGAGTGGAAAGAATAGACCTTCAAATATTCAGAGAAATGCCCAGGCTCTTTGACTGAAGTTTTTTTATGCTGTCTCTCTCTTTTTCTTTCTTTTTTCTTTTTTTAATGGAAGAATAGAGGGAATATTCTGCATAATCTGTTATAGTCTTTTCTTCCTTCCCACCAGACAGCTCTGGTTTTTGCTTCAGAAATGTTTACAATGTTAATCCTAACATCCATCAATATACTTCTCGGATATATATGTGTATTTAATAGCTCCCAATCACCAACAGAGACAGCATCATGTGGCTTCAGAGTAAAACAAACATTAGATCAACATAGTATAAACAATTTTAATTTAAAGTAATTAGAGAGTAGAATAGCCTGTGTTCCTCATGATTTTAGCCTAACAATTCATAGGCTTTTCTCAGCAAATGGGGCTGGAAAGCTTTCGCGGAGCCATGTAATTCATTCCCATGACTAGAATCTAAAACTACTATAGGTAAATCTCTTCTGACACGTGTCATTTAACCTATTCTTTAAAACTTGTGATGGAAGTTGGGTAGCCTCCCCAGGCAGTTTGTTCCAATGCTTAACTGTCATTGCCTTCCCACCCAATCTCTAATTCAGCATCTTTATTACAATTGAATATATTACTTCTCTTATACCAAAATAACATAGAGAATAATTTTGTTTTTTCTACTTTGCTCATATATAGATAGTTGGTTTTTATTTACCACCATGACATTTGTGACTAATAAAAATAATAAGTAAATATGCTTTGAATACATTTCCAAAAAATAAATATTTAGAAAATATTTCTCATATACCACACACAGTACACAAAGTATAAACTTTCAATATTAGAAATGTTAATTACTTAAAAATAACTACAAATCAAAATTCAGAGTATGTATCTAACACTTCAGAAATTTCCAAGTTACAAATCAATACTTTACACCTTATAAGGCACAAGGTACCTTATTTTAGGAAGATGTGGAATTAATCAAGGTAAAATAATTAGGGGAAGAAGGTAAAGGTACCTTTCATAGAGGGCAACAAACACCTACACATTGAAGATAATTAGCCATTTGGGTTTTGGACTCTTCCTTCTGCTTCAATTTCTAATTTTTCTCTTTGTATTCTTTATCCCCCCCCCATCTTCCTTTAAATTTCTTACATAGTTAAGAAGTATTTCTATGGCTAATTTTAAAGATGATATTGACTTTTCATATCAAGACTTTGAATCTCCACAAAAATCTCACAAATATCATCATAAAAATGTGTCCAAGGTAAAAATTTTGGAAGAAATGAACGGTGCCCACACCCTTGAATTTTAATAAGTATATATTGCTTTGAAAAAGAAGTATTGCAAGTGCTTCTGCCTCTCTCTAGTTAGGATTTCAAAGASAAGGAATGAAAGTTTTCTTTATCATATTAACTATGGCTTCACTTATGATAGGTGAATAAACTTACTCTTTTAATAACCATCTGCATTTCCACAGATAAGCTAAGTCTTCCTCTCTTTTGACTCTGAAACACTTAACTGATCCTGCTACATTTTTCTTCAGCCTCAGTTCTTACATAAGCTAGCTGTATTTTGGGGGTTCAAATTTACGGGCTTTTCTGGTAGATGAGGAAAGAGAACACATGAGAGAAATAGTCTAAACTACTTCATTAGCTTTTTTTGCAATTCTGTAATCTTCTTTCATATAATCTTAACAGTACAACCATTCAAATTTCCTTAAATCCATTGTGATCCTCAGTAGAAGTTCCTAGTTACCACTTTATTTAATGTTGTTCTTTCTTTTCTCAGATTACGTGTTATCTGCAGGCTTAATCTACTGCTGTCTGCAGGAAATTTCCGAAGTTTCTTAGCCATTTTATAAACATATGAAAAAAATTATATATATACACATACAAACACAAACACGTATACAGTTTCAGGTGTCTTCCAGATAAATTATTTTTTCTTTTAAGTAGGAGTCTGCTTTCAGGCTGAAACAGAGGTAATTATATTCTCCATGCTCTCCCAAGGAAAATCTCTTGTACTTATATTCTCACTATCAGTCCTTTTACTTCAAGTTACCATATTAGTGACAAAGAAAATACTGCTCATAGACCTGAAGAACGGATTTTCCAGAAGCAAGGACCCCACTCCCCAAATGCTCCTAGGCAAAGAGTGAAATGCATATAGAGTAGCAGCATGCGATATTTGTTTACAAAGTGAGCTAGCATCACGAAACATAATGACAACTCAAGTTTCATTATTCTGAGTATTTAGACTGCCTTAGATAGCAGGAAGGCTTCTTGTGAAGGTGAAAAGGAGTTTAGATTCAGTTCCTGTTCAGCTCTTGATGATTATGTCGCGGTTGGTAACAAGGGTTATGGAGCCTGTGAAACAGAGATCTCATATGCACAGGATTAAAATTGCTGATCATTGCTTTAGCTATGCAATAATCCTTTTGATTAGACTTTTTATTAGGACAAGTAATATACTTGTTGCTCTGTTTGGAAGRCAGAACTATCTAGTAAACTCATAGTGCTACGTTTTGATAGCAAGTAGAGGTAACTGAGACTATATATGATACGTTAAACAATTCCCAGCGTAAATATTTATTATAAGCACTGATAAGAACTGTTATAGTATTCTCATACACGCATTGACCTCCTTCTATTCAAGCTGCTGTTGAATACTTATCTGTTCTAAAAGAGCAAAGTAATTCTGGTAGAAAGCAGAGCAATGAGGAAGTATTTTAATAAAAATTGAGCTTTATCATCTAAATACATGGCCTATGCAAAGCACACTTCTGCAGAGATATAAATGGTAGCAAATTACCAACTCAGACTTCAAGATCACTATAATAATTCATGTAAGAGGAGCCTGAATCCCTCCCTGAGTCCACAGAGGTCTGTGGGACTTTGCAAAAGCAGGGAGCTCTGCCTAAGCAGATGGGTCTCCTGGACCACAATTTCATTTTTAAATAGGAAATATACAGTCTAGTTCTACAACATCAGCTATTTTCAAAATTATTGCATTGACAAATGTGCACATTCAAGGAATGCCACCTATTTCTCTCTTAGAAGATTATACAGGAAAGTAAGCGTCTGCACAAACAAGCCTTTACGTATGTGCTTCCCTGATAATCCCACTGACCCTGAGGGGTATCAGAGTATAAAAAGCCTCTGCATGAATAAACTTGCTGCATCTTTGCTTGAGTTGCTAACATAGGATAACAGACTCTTTCTCCTAATCATGGCTTACATCAGCCAGAATATTTACATGATAAAACTCCATTTTATAAAAAGCATCTCATTGTCTTTGACAGAATTGTTGGAGTTTATGAATGACTCTCAGTAAGTACATTTAATAACATATACAGGTATCTTTGATATTAGAATATGGGTACCATCTGTACAATTCTACTGTATTCTGTCAGTGATCCTTTAAAATTCATTTATTGCCACATGAGAAATACAATCAGATTTTTATAATCAATAACAAATATTATTTTAATGACATCAACATAGAGGCATGGATTTGATATTGTGATTCTAGGATTCTTAATTAGGAAAGTAGTTTTACAAGTATTTGCATTAACTGCAAATTCTCCATCTGCAGAATGTTGCTGTATTTCTTTTCTTTCTAGAAAAAAACAGCATATAAAATCTGAGGCCAAACAATGAAATAGTGGCCTTAAAGATTAAGGACCCTTTGATCAGGATATTAAAGACTGTGTTCACAGATAAACTGTTGTTCTTCCAAAGTTTTAAGTTAAAAGTTAATATGCTTAAGACACTCAATCTCAGCGGCACTGGACCTTCAGTAATTTTCTACTATCAAACAAGCCTTATGGGGTTGAATATAGTGGTAGTTCATAATGAAGCACTTCATATAGCAGCAGCTGTCTCCTCACCTGTTTCCCAGCCCATCTAGAGGTCTGTAGAAATTCTTCAATTTAGCAGGAAAACTTAAGTCATTATTAGAAATGACAGGGAAACCTGATGAAATTGTACTTTCAATTGGAAAACAAAATTGCAATCAGACCAACATGATTTCCTCATGGTCTGACCGTGCTAATGCCAAGTCGAGACATGGGCAAATGTATTTAAAAATCATAAAGGAGTATTACGATGCAATCTCTTTTTACTGGCCTTTATTAATATAAAACTTCAATTTGCATGTAAATGTGGTCAACTTTCATATCATCAAAATACATGAGGCCTGGGAAAGTAATGAATTGAAGTTTGATGCAGCAATTACTGACGTTTATAAAGAATTTTAAAGAGGTCATTCTATCCCTGGCTGAGAAAATGAGGAAATCAACAGGGAATATTGTCAATATAGCAACAGTGGGAGTTGGAGTCAGTCCCAGGTGTTAGAAGGCCAGATGATGATTAATAGAGAGGGAGTGTGAAGCCTTTCACCCAGAAGGACTGGGCTGGACCTGAGGCTCAATAACAGAGCTCTCATGAAAAGGTTCTTGCTGGGCTCCCACTTCAGCTGCCTCGAAATGTGTTCCAGAGGGAATAAAGTAGCAAGTGTTTATGAGAGAGAGCATTGCTGAAGGTTTAATTGGGCTCCACATCCTTTCAGCTCCCTTCAGTAGCTGATATGCAGTTTAACCTTTTTTCCCCACCTCAGATACACCAGTGCCACTGGGATTTTAATAAGGCACTAACTTCATAGCTTAGAAAAACACCGACTTCGCTGTTAAATTAAGTTAAACTGCCTTAATGTGTTTTTAAAAACCTTTTGGTTTAAAAACAGAACAAACAAAGGCCAAAGAAATATTTATTTTACATCTTTTAAATTAAAAAATCAACATTTTTTCTTTCCCTGTTCACTGAAAATTTCAGAGGGAGCAGAAATTTAAATTGGTAAAAAATCAGTGCAGAAATCAAAAATAGAGCTACACATTTTTCGCACTTCATCTAAAAGCGAATCCCAGAATTATTAGGAAAAAGAGTGAATTTGCTTTTATTACTTTTCCTAGTAATACCTAGGCGGAGAGAATTGGAACAGAGAAGAAATGCTGTTTCATAGACATAGCACTAATGACTGTAGTCCTGGTTTGGTATCATTTCATAATTTGTACTTTGATGTACTTACTTATACAAGTCTGAATGAAATGAAACATTTGCAATAGGCAAGAGACATTTCCAAACTGGTGATTCTTTATACACACCCAGAAAAGGTGTCAGCAATTACATAGAGTTCGAAACAACAAAAATCAGGCCCCAGCTTCTATTGCTGCCTTAGACAGAAATGTGCTATGTGTGGTGCTGGCCAAGAGATCACAGCATTCTGTGCCTTAGTTTCCCTATCTATTAATAAAAATATAAAATTTGTTTATCTTCATAAGATTGACAATGAAGCCAAGTTAATAGATATTTATTAATTGCTTTAGAATCTTAAACTGGAAAGTAATAAATATGTTTCTAATTTCTTTGTGGATTTTTTTTTCTTGTCTCATTAGAAGAAGGGTCATATAGCTGCTAAACTGTTTCTTCTGTGCAAATGTAATCAAGGTCACTGGTAAGGATCAAATAAAAGTAAATAATGGAATAAAAATCCGTTCATCTAAAGAACAAGATTAAGCAGAATTTTCTTAATTCCTTCTACTCTTGTTTTCTCCTTTTGTTTTATAAAACCTAATTTTCAGTTTCACCATTTCAAATAAATCTCCATYAAACATTTTAGGTTACATGAATTAAAGTAAGAAATAAGCAATTACATGCAAGATGCCTTGGATGTTACAGTACATTATTTTGATTGTATATGAAGAGAATGATCTTCAATGAATTTTAAGCAGTAGCAGCAAGTAAACAATACGACCAGCCCTCTGAAATGTTAGTATGAGAAGTATTTATTACACAAAATTTCATTTCTCATAGGAATGCATTTTGAGTCCTATAGCTCAAGTGAATGTTTGAAAATGTTCTCTGGCAAACTGAAATTCTCAGAGCTGAGCATCTCTTTGCCTATTACTTTACCAGGCCTATAGACAGACTACTCTCCCATGGGATGGAATGATAAATCAATGTTTTTATATCAATTTCTATAGCCCTTGAGACCCCTTGGCCTAAACATCTGTAACACTTACTAAGCTGGATGGTGAACAATAAAGGCGCAGCTATTATTACAAAGGGAAGGTTGAAAACATTAAAGAGGTGATATTTATGGTCTGCTATGCTATTCTGATTTTCCAATCACTTTTCTGATATATATAAAGAATCCAATATGTATTTGGAGAAAGGTATATTTTTTTTCAGTAGGACAGAGAATAACCCTGAATACTGAAAAAACAAATAGTGAAAAAGTAGAGAGAATTTGTTAGATATTTTCCGAAGATTTGTACAGACTTTAGTAACAAGGATTTCTTTCGCTATTTCTTGAATTAAGGGTTCCTTTGCTTATGTAAAAAAATGAAAAAAATATTACTAATGTAGTTTAATCTTGATTGCCTGCTATTTTATTCAATGTTTGACAGCAAAAACAGTTAAGAACACATTATCTTTGTGAATAAAACCAGAAAATTCTTTTCTAAGGGCAGTAGTACAGTCTTATGATCCTACACCATAATCATTCTTAAAAAACAAGTAGATATAGTACAAAAGATCATATGTTCCAAAAGTCTGAATTCACCAATCAGTATTAAATGGATGATAAACTAGACCTGTTGGTAAAACAAGTTCCAAAACTCTAATAAAAAACAATTTTTTTTCTTTTAACTTGCAAAGCATTTCTGCAAAATTTTACATATTAGGGGAAAATGTAAATCTTATTGTACATATAAGCATATTTTTCAAAGTTAAGATGTACTAGTRAAGTAAAAAAAATATACGCATTAAAATGCTACAGTTAGAGAACATTTTATCCAAAGGGTATTGGCAGACCACATATTCCATAGTTAACAAGAGTAAAAAAAATGTATAGAATATGTGGGCCCACTAGTGAATGGGGCAGGGCCCTGGTGAAAAAAGATACAGAGAAGGCAGAGTTACTCAATGCCTTCTTTGCTTCAGTCTTCACTGCTAAGGGCAGCCCTCAAGATTTCCAGGTCCTGAAAACAAAGAGAGAAAATCTGGAGAAAGGAAGACTTTCTTTTGGTCAAGGAGGATCAGGTTAGAGATCATTTAGGCAAACCTGATACCCACAAATCCATGGGCCCAGATGGGATGCACCCATGAGTGGTGAGGGAGCTGGCAGATGTTGTTGCTAGGCCGCTCTCCATCACCTATTATTACAAAGAAAAGGTTGAAAACACTAAAGAGGTGATATTTATGGTCTGCTATGCTATTCTGATTTTCCAATCACTTTTCTGATATATATAAAGAATCCAATATGTATTTGGAGAAAGGT
>NW_028186701.1:291140-292256 GCF_003343005.1 Rhea americana | reverse complement strand
TCTAACATGCTCTAGGTGACTGTGCTTGAGCAGGGAGGTTGGACTAGATGATCTCCATAGGTCCCTTCCAACCTTACTGATTCTGTGATTCTATGCTCTAGGTGAGCCTGCCTGAGCAAGGGGGTAGAACTAGGAAAGTTCCAGAGGCCACTTCCGACCTCAAGTATTCTGTGATTCTGTGAATTTTGTTTTTATTTGCACATWCAAAAGCATCATAGCAGAAATATATTAGATGATGTATAATCAGCAAAAACTTAGCAAAATTGCTCTTTAGCTCAATATAAAAATGCAAACATTTACAGTAATTTATGTGCCATATTCTTTCGTTGACACATTTTCCGTATAAAAATTTAAAATAATAACAAAATAAGGACAAAATTCTAGAAGTTCAGAGTGTTAATTTGAACTATTTTTGATGCTTGCATCTTAAAAAGTATCTTGAACTCAGGGCTGATGCAGGAGGATAGCAAGACAGTTCCTTTAAGTGATATATACCTTTATTGGTTTTCTTGCACTGAGTTCTACAATTTGGAACTTCAGTGAATGATGTTGGATGTTGTTACTTGTTGCTGTTGCAACAATACCCAGAGTTAGGGTGAGGTCAGGAGCCCGCAACACCGCCCGCCCCTGGGCCACACCACACTGACTCMATAAGGAGGATGCAGCAAATGGCGTTTATTGCGTCGTTACAATTCCTTATATACGCRCTCGCGCTGTCTTTTCCGGTCTTAGCCCTGCCTCGTCGTGACGTCACATCCCGTGATCTTCCGCAACGCCCCGTTTCGCCTACCACAAGTCCCCCTCTCCATGCTACAATACAGTCGTYGTTTCTTGAACCATCATGAGACGTTGCCTGTGAACTCGGCATTGTTCTCTTTCCCGCGACGTTGTTCTCGCGATATCAGCCGGTCACAAGCACGTATTTCCTCTTCATGGGACCTGCAAAAGACACTTGAGAACTAAGGTGAGTATTATTGATGGACATCAGGACGTATCCACCGCGCTGGTACCCAGCGTATTGCCTCTCCCTTGCGGAACGCCGCGTATCCTCTTCCTCCTGTTATAAAGGTCCAACCATCCTCCCAGACCCCTGATTCAGGATCTCGAACCCTGACT
>NW_028186701.1:261163-289406 GCF_003343005.1 Rhea americana | reverse complement strand
GCCCCGGCGACCACCCTCACCCAATCACGTCGGGGTCACCACTTTGTTGCTGTTGCAACAATACCCAGAGTTAGGGTGAGGTCAGGAGCCCGCAACACCGCCCGCCCCTGGGCCACACCACACTGACTCCATAAGGAGGATGCRGCAAATGGCGTTTATTGCGTCGTTACAATTCCTTATATACGCGCTCGCGCTGTCTTTTCCGGTCTTAGCCCTGCCTCGTCGTGAYGTCACATCCCGTGATCTTCCGCAACGCCCCGTTTCGCCTACCACAGTTACTGGGTGAGGGAGTAGAGCATAGTCCCTAATGGTTTTTTATAAGGGAATTATTTAGTCAGCTTCAGACTACAGTGTTCAGAATTTCTCATATGGTAAATATATCTCGTTCACAGAAGGTCTTCTATCCATACCAGAAATTTCAATGCATATTTTTGAGATTAGCCTAAAGTTATAAAAACTCTAACATTTATATTGGTCTAAAAGTATCTTTACATATCCTATTTTTAGGGTAATGTAAAATTTGTTTCTATTTTATATTAAATATCTTCCTTTTAACAATATCTTGTAATGCTTTTTTTTGTTATCTTCATCTCATTTTGTAAACTGTCAGAAAATTAGGGCATTTTTATCTTTATAAGATGATATGGATGAAATTCATCTGCCCTTTGTAGGGCATCTAAAAATTAGCTGTCTCTGGAATAGTCGCTTCTCTTCTCATAGAAAACCTATAGAAATAAATAACTCCTAAAATGAGATTTTAATAAAAACTCAGATGAATTGACCTCTGTCACAAAATAAATAAAAATCTAAACAAAACAATTTGTAACTTCAACATAAAATACGAATTGGCCTTCTGTTTTGTGTAGGCCAGTTGTCCCTCGCTTCAGAACTGGACAAGAATGGGGCAAGCTTCAGAATTTCAAGACATCTAATGTTAGTCTCTTTATCTCCTATGCTGCAACTTTCAACATGATTTATTTCAAAATATTATTTCATCTAAGATTTATACTCCAAATGGACTCTTTGCGTTCCAACTTTTGGTCCTGTTAAGTCTGACTCTAAAAAAACATTAAAAATCTTGAACTGTGAGTAGGAACACTTTGGTTTGTCTGATACTAGAATATCTGAGTTAACTGCAAATGTTAGCCCACACATGAAGACTTCAAGCCTTTTCTCTGTGAGTAGTAAATAAATGAAGTTGGGTGCAGGTGAGAGTGGCTACCACAAACACACCAGTATTTCTGAGCATGGCACACTGAGATTAAATTTGAGTAACACAAGGAGGAAACCACACCAAGAAATTACTTGCATGTGCTCCTGACTAACACTACAGCAATCAGTTCTCAGCACCTAATTAGTGGTCTGGATCCAACAAAAATTCCAACAGTAACCCCTGAGCTGGCTCCTAGCCTGGCTGCCCTGTAAGTATGATTCAGAGTATTGCAACGTGGCCAACACACCAGAAGTCTCTCTGCCAGTTGCTACGGTGGCTTCTAAGTAACTGTGGGTATAGTGATTGCAGTAATATGTGTTCTTGAAGATTAGCTGTGATTGCCTGTTTTTTTTAAATATCAGTGGTCTATGCAAATAAGGAGAGTCAAGGTATTTCATCTTAAGTGACAGTAACAGCATTTGTCTTTTGGTCTCCATAAAGTGCACAGCACCTTAACTCCTTGACTCCTGAGCATATTTCCATCTACACAGTGACCTACATTTACGTGCACAAATGAAACACAGAAACATGGCCAATGTGTTCTCTCCACATTACTTCTACTGGAAGAAAAAAAGGAAACATTATTGAAAATGTTAAAATTAGCCTTTAATAGACCGATGTGGC
The DNA here is from genome assembly GCF_003343005.1 of Rhea americana. Taxonomy (NCBI): domain Eukaryota; kingdom Metazoa; phylum Chordata; class Aves; order Rheiformes; family Rheidae; genus Rhea; species Rhea americana. The sequence goes on along the minus strand of NW_028186701.1, from coordinate 287,569 downwards.
ATTGTGTACTATTTGTGGTGTGTTAAATAACCAAAATTATATCAAAAAGGCTAGATTTTGTGTAGCACAGTCACAAGCAGAACTCTTCACACTAAAGGAAGTTCTCTCCCCCCTTGATTCGTCTAATATTTAAGCGCATGTAATTCATATCTCAGAAATCTTTAAATCTCTCTCATTTGCAGGTATTCCTTCTCACATGTTACTGGAACCAGCCTAAACCTGCACATTTTCTCTTTTTCCTTGAATCTCTTCTTGGAAGTTCCACCACTTGCCTCAGAATGGAAAGGCCATTCGTGTTCTCCAGACTTTGTGAACAGCAGAATAGTTGTGAGTGAAGGGTAGAATTTGTGATTGCATCACAAAATTTATAGTTTGAGATATATATAATAATATTTTGCATTTTCTAACTGCAAACAGCAAATAGATTTTTGTACATGTAAATTTTATACAATGTAAAATTTATACATGTAAAATTTATACAATTATGATTTACATTCCATTGTTAGAAGACACAACCATTGGGCTCACTGCTTGGTTTGGTGTCAGTCAGTCATGTTTATTATAAAGATTTTAAAATAAATGCAACGATGCTGCAGCATTTCCAACTCAGATAAAATTAACTGTAAATTCTATAATTTGGATTTCAAGCTTGTATTTATTTTCCTGTTGTGAAATGTAAGCTTAATTCCAAATTTTCACTACAATAAATTAGTAYTGGGAAGTTTTAACATACACTGCATTAGCCACACATTATTTCATCAGATTAAAAATTAAACAATATACACTGTTGAAACTGTCAACAAAGATGCAACATCTTTGAATTCTACAGTAATTCCTCTTGATGTCATCACTGTTGCAAGAAGGTGAGTTTCCTACAAACAAAAACTAAATCATAACAAAACAGAATTACCTGCTCATAAACTCATATATATTTGTCTCTAGGCAGAATGACATTACAGATAATATTAATCAAAATGACAGTTTTATTTACAGTAATATTATCTAAACTTTAATGATATCAAATTGCTATTCTGAATATATTTATATTTAATATTTGTAATATATATAATTAATATTTAATTGGATATATTTAGTTTAACTAATATTTATATTTAGTTAATATATTTAACTGAGAGTGAATCAGGAAGGTTAGGGGACCACTCTTTTTCTCCTTTATAATTTCTCTACCTCTTGGTGATGATCTTATTTTCCTTATATTATTAAAAAATAGTCACAACTTACATATGCAAGCTAATTTAAAGAATGATTCTCAGAACAATGTAAAAATAAATTATTTTTAAAAGACTTATGGATAAGTTTGACAGATGTTCTGAATTCTTTCTCATATCTCTCTGTGAAACAAGTTTTGGAGCTATGTGCCACTATCAGCCTGCCAAGTTTCTGGACAATCAAAGTGTTTTCCTCTTCGCTGTATGGATATCAGCCCTGATGGTCATGTGCAGGACTGACTGAATGAATGATTTTTGATGTCTGAAGGGTTAACCTTTATGCAAAAAGAAAGTTGTGAACATCCATTTCTCTCTCTACCTGTCATTTCCACAGAGAATTGTCCAGGTTAGCAAACTTCTCGCATTGTCTTTCCTCCTCTCCAGGAAATATAGAAATTAGTGGAAAGAAAGGAAAGAAATTAGCAGAAGAAAGGAAGGAAAATTTGAAAAGATTGCAGAGAGAAAAAGGGATGGAAAAAATAAGATAATACAATGAAAATAAAATTCAGTAAAGCAAGAGAAAGGAAAGAAAGAGACAATGGATGTAACAGTATCCACAAAATCTTACCCTATGAAATATAGGCTGTCATTCCAGCACTGGAGATGATATGGCTATGACAAATATACCTAATGAAAAATATGTGCAGAACCAAAAAGTAGATTTCATCCACAGAAAAATTATATCGAAAATGAGGAATTCAATAGAATTCATTAATATTATAGTAAAGTTTCTTTTATAATTTTGATATTATTTGTTGGCACAAAAAGAATAAAATGAAAGTATTTTATACACAAAGACATCACTACTTGGCAGCACCTTGCTTCAATTCTCTACCAATACTCGCTGGTTTGTGTTACAAAGCAGTTCGGAATTCTGAAGACATTGACATCTGTAAGAAGGTTCTAAAACAGAGTGGTTTTGTTGAATTAAATATGAAAAGGAATACTGCAATCAGTACAGAATTTTTTGTCTTATTTATTTCTTCGTTGAGTTCAGTACAAATCTCAACTAATATGTGCTTCACTTATCAGTTATCAAKTTTTCAGTTTTTGGTATGTTGCAGAATATTCTAGTGACACTACATGGCTGTAGAACATACCAGTGAAACCAAAAGTCCTACACAAGGAATCAGGAATGCTACACTGAATGTATATATAGATGGTTCTCACTTGGCATCTTTATAAAGTCTTCAGAAACATGGTATCTACTAGGCTAGATACTTCTGCTGCGAGCTCCAGAGCTCAGTTCCCTTATTTCCAGTCCAGCAGTTGTCAGGAGATTCCCTACCTTTTACTGATGCTTCTGTACTTCCCGGACCATTAGGAAAGGTCCAAGAACTTTCCATTTCCCTCAGGTTGGCTATAAGTCTGTTGTCTGTTACAACCAGGAACCTGGCTCCTTTCAGAGTCCACCAGCCTGTAGGTGTGCTGCAGGCTTCTTGTTTGCTGTGTCTCCGCTGTCCCCATTCTGCCATCCAGGAACATTTCCCATAGGCACATATCCATCTCTTTCTGTTCATTACGTTACCCGAATGTTAGATAAAACAACCAGGACGATTGTTTCCTTCTTATTTTCTTCTTCCCTGCAGCGTATCTACATTCTTTCAAACAAAACTTAACATATACAAACAGAAAACCGGAAACCAAGAAATTAAACTTCATCATGAGAAGACTATATAAACTTAAGCTTTCATTCAAAGTCTGATTCCACTAAATAGGAGACCTTTAATTATAGCTTTTGATCAGAAACATCAAGCTTGAAAAAGCTGGTATTTATAAACATAGTCATGTATGGAGAATACCCTCAGTTTTGACTGAATTTATAGAGATTTGCTCTTTATAAAGAAGTGTTCTTCACCTTACTTAGCAGAACACTTATTATCCATCTTAAGGTTACAGAAATAAATGTAAAATTAGTAATTCATATATAAAGACCATCAACATTTTGTAAAAGTTGTTTAATGTAGCTTATATGTGTCTGAAAGTCTGACATAACTTCAGAATGCAAGATAGCAAACAAATGCACAGGAAAAATCAGATTCCTTCTACATTTTTGTTTGACTTTGTGGATAAGAATCACATTCCCTGTAGAAACTCAAGAGTCTGATCACAAATTACATTATAGATCTGGCAATGAAAATTTTAGTAGACAAAAAGGTTTTCTTTACATTTTTTCTCCCAATATTGCACATGATCTATGTCAACTAGAAGAAAACTACAAAATTATCTTCATCTTCAGTCTGATAATTGCATTAGGATAATATATGCCCTTATCCTCAGTTTTCCTGTCCTCTTAGATACTAAATTGATGTCTAAAGAAACTTTATAGTATCTCGCACTCTGGGGCTAAGATCTTTTATTCTCTAGCAAATCATTTGAAGTTATAAGATGGTAACAGAACCATTGAAAATTTGGAAGAGAGTTCTTAAACTCATTATAGACTTGATTGACAATATGACAGATAATTCAATTGCCCAAAGGGAAAGTTTCCCCTATTTCCCCTTCATCTAGAGGTATCCCCCTCTGTAGAATGAAGATGCTGGGACAATTTTTCTTATTAAAGAATTCCCATGGATTTTATTTGTATGAATTGAGGAATTTAGTTTTATGTTCACTACGGACCATGTACATAGAACCAGGTCAAAAGCAATAAATGAAGAGAAGGCAGGCTGTCTTGCAAAGTGTTACATCATGCTAAGGAAGTAAAAAAAAAAGTTAAAGAATACAAACATTCTGTGGTTAGTTTCTTGCCCACATTAACCATGGGAGATCAATCCAAATAGTAATATAGAAATCAGATTCAAACTGTCACAGATCATGGTGATGTTTGCTTATTTGTTCTGAGATCAGTTTGAAACACACAATTATCACAACCTTCCTCTTTCACAGGCAGTCAGTGAAGGAAACTAAACTGTTAATGGGCAGTTTCAAGCCAAAACAAAACACAAAAATATAAATWTCCACAGTAGTTCAAATGTATATGATCATAATCAGTGGTTCACAAACTAACAACTTGATAAACCACAACACAGTGGCAATGAGATTATCATGCTCATTTGAAGCAAATCTATATTCTGCTTCTGGAGAGACAGGGCTACTAGTTAAGACTGAGAAAAGAGGGAACACTTCTAAATATTTCTGGAGTCAGGGTAAATCTCACAAATAAAAGTGATATCTGATATCTGATACTTCACTTACTATTATTTGATGAAACAAGAGTCCTGTACCATAAGAGAAGATAGAAACTCTGTACGGTCAGTTTACAAATATGCAAAGGCAGACATCTAGTCAACCAGGCAATACAAAGTCCTTACTGGGTTAGCTGGGGGGATACTTCCTGTCACACAAGAAAATACAGCAAATATTATTATTGTTTTCCTGTTTTACCTCTTCTTTCCCAAGTATCTTCTATTCACCACAGCTGAAGAAAACACTGTGTGATATGGTTATATGGTTTGAAAAGACATCAGCAACCTTATCTCTTTCATAACTTTCCCATCTTGAATAGAACAGACTATTCTCTTTTAAAAATCCACCATCTCAAAGTGTGAATATCTTAGGAAAAGAACAAACCTTGAGACAGAAAGGATTGTTTCTGCACATCATGTGATATGTTTCATAGGTCTCAAAGACAGGCCTGGAAAGGAGTTGGAAGAACCTGGAGGCAGTAAAAGATGGAGAAGTGTGAGAAAGGTATGGTGAGAGAGAGGGAGAGATGGGCAGAGAGAACATCTGAAGCTGGCAGAAGGGGCAATACAGAAAGAAGGGAAGTTAGACTGAGAAAGAAGCCTCCTTAGGGAGAATAAAAAGCAAGAAGAGCCTAAGGGCTCTCTCAACATCTATCACAAACTCAGAGAATCACAGCATCACTGAGCTTCTAAGGGACCTCTGGAGATGCTCTGATGCAAACTCCCCACTCAAACAGAGTCACCTAGAGCAGGTTGCTCAGGACTATGTCCAGCTGGGTTTTGAGTATCTCCAAGGATGGAGACTCCACAGCCTCTCCRGGCAACCTGTGCCAGTCTTCAACCACCCTCACGACAACAAAAAAGGTTTTCTTGCTTCAGACTTTCCTGCGTTTTGATTTATGCCCGTTGCTTCTTGTCCTGTCACTGGGCATCACTGAGAAGAGCCAGGCTCCATCTTCTTTGCACCTTCCCATCAGATGCTTATACACACTGATAAGGTCCTCCCTGAGCCTCCTCATCTCCAGGCTAAGCAGCCCAAGCTCTCTCAGCCTCGCAATGCTGGCAGTGCTTTTGATGCAGCCCAGGACACTGCTGGCCTTCTCTCCCCAAAGAGTGCATTGCTGACTTGCTGCACCTTGATGAGGACCCTCATGTCCTTCTCTGCAGAGCTGCTTTCCAAACGATCAGCCCCCAACCTGGTGCCTGCCATTATTCCTCTCCAGGTGCAGGACCTGGCATTTCCCTTGTTGAGCTTCAAGAGGTTTGTCTCTGCCCATCTCTCCAGCCAGTCGAGGTCCCTCAGACTGGCAGCACGGCCCTCTGGTGTATCAGTCACTCCTCCCAGTTTTGAATCATCTGCAGACTTGCTGAGGGGACATTTGGTCCCATCATCCAGGTCATTAATGGCGATGCTGGACAGTATTGGACTCAGCATCAACTGCTCGGGAAACCACTAGTGGCTGCCTGCCAGCTGGGCTTCATGACCTTGTTCACAGCCTAGGGAGCCTGGCAGATCAGTCAGTTTCCCTCCACATCACCGTCCATTTATCTAGCCTGTACTTCATCAGCTTGTTATGATGATGGTATCATTGTCTTGAAGGCATTTTGGACGTAGAACTTGAATACTCTGCAAGAAGTAGGGAGGTGACAGGAATGCACCAATGGAATAGAGGAAAGCGTAAGTTCCTTTTAGAAGCAGCTGCAATTACACTGGATCAGATTTATGTAAGAAACCAGTGTCAGGTTACTACCTGGCTACTGTCAGTCAAGGATGGCGGAGATGGTGCTGTCCCACTGAAGGATGTTGGTGACAGAGGATCGCAGCACCTGAATGAGAGTAAGAATATCCTAATTGCTATTGGCAGAGTTCAAAGAAACCAATGTTACTACTTCAAATTTTTACACATTCTCTCTTATATTTACTAAGCTACCTGTTAAGTTAGCCTTTATATGATATATCATAAGTGATGGCTCCTTTATAATATTTTTTTTTCATATTTAAAACACACTCAGAGTTGCACTGGCTAAAAATGTTATAAAAGAACTTTAAATAATAAAACTAACAAAAAAAAATTCCATACTGTGCGTAAATATTTCTTTTCAGAGGGGTAGTGCTTGTTCCAGATGATATTTCCTATATTCATAGAATTCACAGAATTATACAATCAGTAAGATTGGAAGGGACCTCTGGAGATCATCTAGTCCAACCTCCCTGCTCAAGCACAGTCACCTAGAGCATGTTAGACGGGGTTGCATCCAGGTGGATTTTGAATATCTCCAGAGAAGGAGACTCCACAACCTCTCCAGACAACCTCTTCCAGTGCTCTGTCACTCTCACAGGAAAGAAATTCTCCCTCGTGTTCAGGCGGAACTTCCTGTGGTTCAGTTTTTGTCCATTGCCTCTTGTCCTGTCACATGGCACAACTGAAAAGAGTTTGTCCCCATCCCTTTGACACCCTCCCTTCAGATACTTCTACACATTGATAAGATCCCTCCTCCCCACAGTCGTTCCTCGGCACTGGAGATGCTCCAGCCCTCTGATCATCTTTGTAGCCCTATGTTGGACTCTCTCCAGGAGCTCCATGTCTCTGTTGTACTGGGCAGCCCAGAACTGGACAGAGTACTTGATGAGATGAGGCCTCACCAGGGCTGAGTAGAGGGGCAGGATCACCTCCCTCCACCTGCTGGCAACACTCTTCCTGATTCACCCCAGGATACTATTGGCTTTCTTGCCCACAAGGGCACATTGATGGCTCATGGTCAGCTTGTTGTTCACCAGGACTCCCAGGTCCTTCTCTGCAGAGCTGATTTCCAGAAGGTCAGCTCCAACCTGTACCGGTGCAAGGGGTTATTTTTCTCCAGGTGCAGGATCCTGCACTTGCCTTTGTTGAGCAACCTCATGAGGTTCCTCTCTGCCCAACTCTCCAGCTTGTCCAGGTCTCTCTGAATGCCAGCACAACCCTCAGGTGTATCAGCCACTCCTCCCAGCTGGTATCATCAGCAAACTTGCTGAGGAGGCACTCTGTGCCTTCATCCAGGTCATTGGGGAATATGTTGATCAGGATGGGACCCAGTACTGAGCCCTGGAGAACTCCACTAGCTACTAGGTAAATTAAGTGAAATTTATTTTTTTCTGAGAGTTTTATGGGACTGGAGAGACATAATGTATGAATAAAAATAACTTTTGAATTTTATAGTTGAAGAATAAAAATGCGGGTTTTCTCTAGGACCTAGAGGTGCAGAGGCAAATATGTGTTTACATGTGTAGATAGATGCTTGGGTGGGGGGGATGTTCGCACCTCATCTCATCTAAACAGCACATGAAACAAGGTGTTGAAGAAAAAATACAAGGTTGTCAAGTTACYAGTTCTGCATATAGTCTTTTCAAATTAGATAAAAATTAGAGAAAACTTTTTTATTCAAATACTGAAGTTCAAAACCTTATCAGTTTAAGATGTGTGAGAGAATGGAAGRCCTACTTTAATCTAGCTAAAGCCCACAAACTACGATTCTGATTTCATCCAATGTAAAGGAAGTTATGAAGACTTTTTCTCAGATAGGAATCTTCTTTCACAGGAACTGCTTTCCAAAGATACGTAGTTGGATGATTTAGAGTAGAGAATAAGGATTTCAATTACCTCTTAAGATGATAGCGCTGGATGAATAGGATTTACTAGTATAAAATATTGTGTATGAAAAAGGTGCACATCATTTAAACTTTTTTCTCTGTGTCTCATATGATTCATGCCTTGCTTATTAAGTATGCCACTAGTGTTGGGAAATATATGATGTCTTTTTCTGGAGAAATTATAGTCCCTCAAGTAGAAAACAAATTTTACCCTCCATAGTGCTGTGTCTTTTTATTGTTTAGCCAATTAAAGAATACAATGTAATGATATAACCCCTATGAATTTTCAAATTTCACCAGTGACATTCGTCTTATCCCATGCATCCTCAAAGGTAACCAGAGGAAAATTATTCCTAATTTGATAATAGAGAAAAAAATACTTCGTTTAATGAAGTTTTCAAAGTTCATATTTTATTCATATTTATTTTGATGTAGAAGGTATTGAAATATTTCATGAGTTAATACTCTGGTTTTAGATACACTTTGTAATATATAGTCTCATTTTTACATTAAGTTCTTAGAATTGTAAATCAGCAAAGCCAATGCACAATACAGTACATTAAACAACAATCAAATAAAAGAAAGAAAAAGAAAAGAAAACTCCTTTCTGGTGATTGATACTTGTAATTTTTTCAACAGGGGCCGCAGGCACTTTCAATTACATCCCACTCCCTAGCTTTTCAGGACCTGTATGTCAGGAATGCAAACAGGTCAGAGGAAAGACTTTCCCACTTCAGGTGAGAGAGGTGAACTTTCTCATCTATTCCATGTTCTCATAAAACCAATGAACCAAGGTTCCAAAGTCAGAAAGTGGTAGCACCATCTCCTCAAGCATGTATGTGAAGGATGAGAACTAGAGAATCTTGAGCTCACAGATCTATCCTTACCACATTTCAGGCTCTGCATGAATAATGTATTTTCTGCTGTGGTAAGAATATCATTGCCATCAACTTGTGTAGAGAAGGTTGTCTAAGGCAGAAAGGCTATTTACTTTTTCCTGACCTCCACAAGATCCAGCTCTTCTAAGAATAAACTAGGCCAAAAAAAAAAGRAAAGGAGAAATACCTATGGATATCCACAGGGAAAGCCACTATACTCCCACAGAATGACATTGGCAGCATTTGGTCCTGTAAGACAAACACACTGAAGACCCTTACTTCAAAAATGAACATCCATCAAGGATGTGAAAGGATCTAGGAGGAAAGAGACTATGGCACAGGTCTTCACAAGATTGTAGTCATTATTTCTCACACTAGATGCATTTACTAGACCTCATATCTAACTACCAATAACATTACAGCAGAATTTTTGGAAACTCAAGTTATAACTACTATCAAACTCTCAACATCAATTTCACATTTCAAATGCTGAAGATGTTCTGTCAGCAGGACGAACTTCCTATGATGACTAAGATCTACTAAAAACTCTGCAAAAAAAAAAAAAAAATATTTTTCAGAAGTAAAAGATACAAAGAAACAATTAAAGATGCCAAAATCTTACTCATTTTTGTGAGAGGGTCCACAGCGAAATGAAATGTTCTTAATCTTTTATTTTTACATGCCTATGAAGGATAAGGGAAGATTTACTGGCAAAATTTTTGTGATCCTTAATAATTGCAGTTATTCACCCTGTGAACAACTAGCTCATTAATAAGAYTTTTTCATGCACCCTGTTTTGATCAGCCAGCAAACATACTCATTTAATTTCCTTTTACTTTCATCATTCCTAGAAGTAAACTATATTCTCCATTGGCATACTTTTCACCGGCTTCAACTCATTGATATATTAGTATATACATATTGCCAAGTAGTTGAAACAAAGACTATTTTTTCATTGGTTAAATTATTTTAGAGGTGTCAAACAACAGCAGACCCAGCAATTTCTGTCCTTTCCATACTTGTCTCAAAACTATTGCATGCATTTTGAATCCTTGTCTAATCCCCTGGCTGATAGCAAACCAGTTGCTGTTGTGTTCCTCTTCATACTCTTCTCTCTCATTGCTGACAGAAACTTGTGATGAGTTCAATGAGACAATTTAGAGCTCTCACATCTGGAAATCGAGAGCTGGTCAAATCAGATGGTGTCCAAATTTTAGAGAAGTTGAACACGACTGGTGTGTGAGTGGACTCCCTCCTTTTATCAGTGATGTTACAAATGGTTATGATTATGTCACATGTGCCTTTCTTCTTTCCAAATCCACCCTTTTACTTCATGTGATCCTTCATCACATGGACAAGGACTTTGTTCTTTGACAGAGTCTGGAAGATGTTATTTTTCTAACACTTTGCTCTACCATCTTTTCCTTTCTGAGAGTAAAATGCTTACCTTTGTCCACTTACTTTTCTGGCTATCCCAATATCAGTGCAAATATCTCACAGGAGATCAGCTCTGATCACTAATTTCTTTTGTATGTTCTCATAATACATTAGCCTCTGCTATTCCTTTCTTTTTACAAGTAAGTACATCCCAGTTTAATAACTTTTGGTCTGCTCTCTTTCTTCTGTCATCATATGTGGTGAATGGTTTTGATGAAGCATGTGGATTAACACGTTACAACAAAAGTTTAATATTAGTTGCTTCAAATACTGAGGTCACAGGTGAGATCTGAAGTCTTTCACAACTTTACAAATTAGCTAGTTCACCATATTCACACAATGAGAAACTGTGACCTGAAGTTGTCTTAACATGTAGACATCATCTGTGAAAACAAAAAATGAGAGAAAATTTGTGTGAGTTGATATATAAATGTAATTTTCCTAGTCTGAAATAATGTGCTTTTTACATCCTTAAACTACTATACTGGATTCCGAATACATTTGTCAGGACATGATGACCCTGTCACTCCAGTAGGCAGAAAAAAACCCAGTTCTCCAAGGTCACCATGTGAAAGAAAGCTGCATGTAGACATATTTCTTCCCCCCCCACACACACACAAAAAAAAAAAAAAAAGAAAAAATAATTTCCCCCCCCCCCCAAAAAAAAAAAAAAAAAAAAAAAAAAGAAAAAAAAGAGAGATATTTGGTTGCCCTTTTCCTTTCTAAATGACAAAGAGCTGTGTCTGACCCTTTGTCAAGGTTATATTATTCATAACATGGATAGCAGGGTTCCTCTGACTAGCGTTTTAAGTAATCCACAATGAAAATGTGTATAATCTGGTTGGTGGTATATCAGTATGGCTGGATAGCCAGTTCTTCAGGTTGTGTTTAAGTTATGTCCTCCAAAAAAACAAATTTTTGCCAAGTTCTTACTTACATAACTTTCTAGCCAATAGTCTGGAACAAGTTTCTATTGAGTAAATTCAGGGGAACCTGATGTTTCATTTTCTGCTTGCCAGCTGTAGTATAGTCAGATTCTGTCATTAAAATAAAGAATTATGAGGCATTTACTCCAGAGGCCAGGCCAATGTGACATCTATATCCAAAGAGGGTGTTTTTATGAAGAGGCAAATGATATCAAAGCATGGACAGGGATGGAATAACAAAACTGAAGAGTTGTGGATGGGAACATAACCATAAAAAATAGGGTATTACAGACCACTCAAGTGCACAAGTACATGTACTTTGTCACTTCTTACTATCCCATTATCAGATCCTTGTGTTGACTTTTTGCCAGTAACTCCTCTGTGGAAGTATCTTGAATTTCTAGACTATATCTGGTTGCCACAGCTAGGTAATCATGATATACAAATTACATTGCTGCTAGCAGGAGTTTCAGTTTGTAAATTGTCAATATATACTGAAACGCTGTTAGTAGTGATGCAGAAAATAAAACAAATGTTCAATAATATTATTTTATTCTGTACTTTGAAGCAAGTAGCGCACTGTATTTTCATTCTCTGTGAATGATGAACTACTTTCTAAATGAAAAAAATATGTCTAGCAGGAATAAACATTTTAAATCATTAAACTTAAATAACATGAGTGTGAGATTCTGTTTAAAAAAATACACTGATAGCTTAATTATATTAATTTGTAATTAGTTTTGGATACCAGGGAAATCTCACAGATGTGGGAGAGCTTTACAGTGTGCCAATACAAAAAAAAAAATGAAAAGAAAAATAAATAAAAAGAATGGCTGTGAGCTGAAATCAGAAATAATTCAAATCAAAATTTTGGAAAAAGTTTTAACATTGAGGATAACTAATTGTAAAGTGATGTAGTAAAGTTAGAATGGCTTTAGTGGGAGGTATTAAATACAGTTTCCAGCAGAGCCAGCCACTGGTGCTATTCTTGCTTTCTCKCTCCCTCACAGCTGGCTACCTGCACTTCAAAGTCCAGGGGGCCTTCTGGCTTGCACTAACACAAGTAAGGAATGATCCACCCAAGATATCTTCAGGTCTTTCTTGAAGATATGTTTTGGTTAAACATGATTGTTTGGGTTCATTAGAGGTATAACTGATTGAAATCTAAAGGGCTGTGATATCTGAGAAGTCAGATTAGATGATTTAATAGTCCCTTTGAGATTTTAACCTCAGTGCTACGAGACTATGATTGTTTTCTTATGACCAATGTGGAAGGAATATAACCTGTTCCTAGAAACTGCAAATATCTCCAAGGGATACTCCTAGTCATACTCAGCACTTCACGCTGGAGTGTGTGAGGACATTTAAGCATTTTATTTTTATGCTGGCAGATACTTCTGCTCTCAGTTTATAGGCATACCATCAACAAGCAAATACATCTGCATAATAAGAACCGGACAAAAATAAATTAAGTAGAATTGTTCAATTGACAGGCAATGACAAGGTGAACAAAGATCCTATAAAAAGGTCCTTCCCTTCAGACAAAAGCTGCAGTAGTCAGGTGTTTGTGTAGCACTATTCTCTTAGCCAACCAGGGCTTCTTATTTCCACAGTATTGGTCAAATGATATATAGCCAAATGTAACTTTCTTGGCCATGTAAGGCCATGTAAGGCCATTATTATCTGAGGGGAAATCCCTCATCCTTGTGGAAATGCTTTTGACAGAAGAAGCAAGTGGAAGGTTAAGATGACCAGTTGATTGGGAGCTAACGTAGGGAATCTGGGAGCAGACAGGAGTTTCCAAGTCCCCTGAAACCCACCTTTTGGTGTTTACTTGGCTGAAAAACGGAATAAGCAGAATAATCTGTGGAAAATGCTGCAGGGGGAATACAAGAGTAACTCATTCCTACCTATCTCTTCCTGTGATTGTTGCATGGTGAACTGAACTGTCACATTGAAGGCAAATCTTTGCAGCTGGCTCCAACTAGCCATCAATCCTCCCAGAAACTGCTTAGAGTGGGAGAGGCTGGAGGAAAGAAGCATGGCTGCAGAGACAGTACTGTAAGAACCAGCTTTTTCCAAGAGGCAGAAAAGCAATTCTGAAATGGATTGTATATTAATAGAGTTCCAAAAAGAAATGTATTATGAGTGCTGCACAGAGCACCTTGCTAAAATAAGATGCCAAGAACAGCATGGTTTGGGGCCATCTTCCCTCCAAGCCTGTGTTTGCTGAAGTGTTAAGAGAACCCATGAGAAAAAACAAAAGGAGGAAAGTATAAATTTCATATTGAGAATTCTCTTATATGAGCTTCAATGTTTCTTCTGGACTCCTTCTCCTACATGTTAGTAAGTATTTAGACTACTTTGGGCTGTATAACTAGCTCAGGAAATATGACTATATTACAATTCAATCTAAAAACAGAAAAAATATTATTAAACTGAGGGAGTATCTTTTTGTCTATGTTGAAAACAACATTGTTATGGACCAGCAAAGGACTCGCAAATGATTTACTCTTTTATTTGTGGCAGCTTGTGGTAAATGCATTTACAATGTATTTTTCATATTTCCCTAATACACATAAGTTTCAGTTTATTATTAAAATGTCCCTTCTATGCAATAGCTTCCTAAAGAATTGGTTCTTGGTCTTTAGAATATACTATAGTACATATGATGCAACCAGTTCATGGCATAGTCTTCAATACCTCTCCCAAAGCTTCAGAAAAATATGTCATTCTGGATTCATTTTTGCAGATGTTCAGAAGAAATTCTAGGCAAAACTATAAAGAAATGTTTTATGATATAAAGTGAATAATGAGTCTTTCCTCAACACAAATACCTCCATAAGTAGGATGAAATGAAAAAATATAAACTAATTTGCAGTGTTCTCACAAAATATTTCTTTGATATTCTAGTGGTATAACTGATTGGAACCATTTTTTAAAAACTTTCTAAGTATTCTGAATTTAATGAGTGTGATTTACAACTCTTCCTGAGTGTAGTACCGTTCCTATATGAATTTGAAATACTCCACTTGATAAAAAACAATTATTGCTCAAGCCATGCAAAAACAAGCATAAAATATTTAAAGGATACATTAGTATCCTTTAGTAGTATATCAAACACTAAAAATTGTTTGGTATCACATGGCACATATTTTTTAAAAACAGTACATTTTTCTCTTTATTATATCTACAAGCATTAGAAACACTATTTGTCTTAAGAAAATTCCAGACATTTTGCTCAAGTAATTTGCATAGTAATTTCAAGCTTATGAATGTTTTGCKTCGTTAATTAAATCTTTGTACATTTAAGCAGAATAATCTTTTTTCATTAAACCATGTGTATTTTACTTCCAGAATTTTTCAAGATGTCTCAAACTTCCATTACAAATACAGAAGTATTTTGTTGATTTTTGTCATAATTACTCTCAGGCTCTGAGTACTTTACCACCATCTATGCTGTTCTGAAAAAATCTSGGTTGACATACAATTTAAGTACTTCTGCAAAAATGGTTCCTAACTTTCTATTCTCACAATGATAATATGTTGTTTTTAGTAGTGATTCTGTGCTTAAACTTTCCTCTGTTTTACATCACACAATATGCATTTCCCTGTGGATTATGAGTACATATTTCTTATGAAAGATTGTTAGCCTTTTGTTTCATGTTATGAATTGTCTCTTCAAAATCTTACTTACATTCGTTGTACTTTTGCCTTTCTAAAATCTATCAAATGATGCAAAATCTTTTTTCATCATATTTTAACAAAAGTGGTGGATTATTTTGTGTGTAATACAAACTAGAGACCTCCATAATCATGCAGTTTTCTCAAATTCATTGCTTAATGATGGGTGTATAACTCTTGGCAAGAGTCAACTACAAAATTGCTTCCTCATATTGGSAATAATATTTCTATTGATGGTCACAATTAACTACAGGATTTTTTTCCAAAATTTTTGGACTTAATTCAAACTTATTATTTGTTCATTGTTTTTTTTTTATATTTACTATATTCCACTTGTCAAAATATAAAGCCAGTAACCAAATTCTTTCTTTCTATTATTTYTTTCTATTACGCTATTACTTTTTAAGCTGTATTATTTGAAGTTTATATTCATATATAGAAAAAAAACTGGCTGCATGGTATGATAGTTAAATCCTTATTTGTATGCATTTTGGATAACTATGTAGTTAATGATAGGAAAACTATGAATGAGCTGTATAAATTGACAAAAATGGATGGCAAAAATATTGTTCATGATCCTACTGTTTGCTTTCCAACATGCTAGACACTCTACCAAGAGTATAACTTTCCCAAGATTTGAGAGTGCCCCTTGTCATTCGGTTGGCTTGAAAAAACAATATTTGAGAAGGCATTCTGGTTTTAAGGAAAGATCTTTTTTATCTCATTTACTTAGAAAACAATGATTTATCATATTTTTGTTTCCACCCTCATTAAACATGAACAAACTGGTTTGCTTTAGGAATAGCTTTCAAAATATTTCTATTTAGGCAGAGAAAAGAAGTGAAAACTTAGAATAAAGGAAAATATGAATTTATTTATTGTAGATGCAGATCTCACTGAAGCTATGCCTACGTGTTATAGACACGCAAAACAGAACCGTTTCTAGTGACTATAAATAATAACAGTAAAAGATAAAGGATAGGAATAGTTACTCATTGTGCCAAGCACAGGCCATGGCATTTCCCTGTTTCACTCCTCCAGAACCCTCACCCTAAAACCCACTGCCCAGGGCACTAAAGTTCTATCGCTCTTTAGTTCTGGAAGAGAAATATCATTATAGATTTCTACTTTTACAGTATTATTGCTGTGAGACAAATAGAATAGAGTTGTCATTGAATTCCTTTAATTTGTAATATATTTAAAAAGTTCTCACTGTTCTCCAAATTAGTCATTCTGCTTCCCTTATAAGTATCATCAATTCTTTCTTAGCTCTTTTTTTTCCATTTGTCATATTATATATACTAACACACATATTATTTTTACAGTTCCTTTTTGACCTCTTGCACCCCTTTGTGTGGCCCACTGAAACTTCCTTTCTTCTTTTTAACGTCTTGAAGAACGAAAAATATTATTTAAAAAAGCTTGCAATTCTAATTTTCATTTTTTTCTTCATTTTTTCTTACCCAAAGTTTTGGAGGACTTATCCCTTTCAAAACCCCCAGTGTACATATCACAGCATTCTCCATTTCCATGCATAATCATGTCTTGATTATAATACAAAATAGATTATGGCAGAGGAACACCCCCATTTCAATGAAGTACTTCACAGAATCACAAAATCACAGAATGGCTGAGGTTGGAAGGGACCTCTGGAGATCATCTAGTCCAACCTCCCTGCTCAAGCACAGTCACCTAGAGCATGTTAGACGGAGTTGCATCCAGGTGGATTTTGAATATCTCCAGAGAAGGAGACTCCACAACCTCTCCAGACAACCTCTTCCAGTGCTCTGTCACTCTCACAGGAAAGAAATTCTCCCTCGTGTTCAGGCGGAACTTCCTGTGGTTCAGTTTTTGTCCATTGCCTCTTGTCCTGTCACATGGCACAACTGAAAAGAGTTTGTCCCCATCCCTTTGACACCCTCCCTTCAGATACTTCTACACATTGATAAGATCCCTCCTCCCCACAGTCGTTCCTCGGCACTGGAGATGCTCCAGCCCTCTGATCATCTTTGTAGCCCTATGTTGGACTCTCTCCAGGAGCTCCATGTCTCTGTTGTACTGGGCAGCCCAGAACTGGACAGAGTACTTGATGAGATGAGGCCTCACCAGGGCTGAGTAGAGGGGCAGGATCACCTCCCTCCACCTGCTGGCAACACTCTTCCTGATTCACCCCAGGATACTATTGGCTTTCTTGCCCACAAGGGCACATTGATGGCTCATGGTCAGCTTGTTGTTCACCAGGACTCCCAGGTCCTTCTCTGCAGAGCTGATTTCCAGAAGGTCAGCTCCAACCTGTACCGGTGCAAGGGGTTATTTTTCTCCAGGTGCAGGATCCTGCACTTGCCTTTGTTGAGCAACCTCATGAGGTTCCTCTCTGCCCAACTCTCCAGCTTGTCCAGGTCTCTCTGAATGCCAGCACAACCCTCAGGTGTATCAGCCACTCCTCCCAGCTGGTATCATCAGCAAACTTGCTGAGGAGGCACTCTGTGCCTTCATCCAGGTCATTGGGGAATATGTTGATCAGGATGGGACCCAGTACTGAGCCCTGGGGAACTCCACTAGCCACAGGCCTCCAACTGGACKCCAYGCCACYGACGATGACCCTCTGAGCTCTGCCTTTCAGCCAGCTCTCAATCCACCCCACTGTCCACTCATCTAACCCACACTTCCTGAGCTTAACTAGGAGGATGTTATGGGTGACAGTGTCGAAAGCCTTGCTGAAGACAAGGTACACAAAGTCCACTGCTCTTCCCTCATCTACCCAGCCATTCATTCCATCGTAGTAGGCTGTCAGGTTGGCTAAGCACGATTTCCCCTTGGTGAATCCATGTTAACTACTCCTGATCACCTTCTTTTCCTCCACCTGTTTAGGGACGACATCCAGAATGAGCTGTTCCACCACCTTTCCAGGGATGGAGGTGAGGCTGACCAGTTTGCAGTTTCCTGTTTCTTCCTTCTTGCCCTTTTTGAAGACTTGAGCGACCTTGCTTTCTTCCAGTCCTCAGGCACCTCTCCAGATCTCCATGAGTTTTCAAAGATGATGGAGAGCGGCCTAGCAACAGCATTCACCTGCTTCCTCAGTGTGGATTTGTGAGCATCAAGTTTGCATTAAAGATCTCTAGCCTGATCCTCCTTGACCAAAAGAAAGTCTTCCTTTCTCCAGATTTTTCGCTCTCATCTTCAGGACCTGGAAATCTTGAGGGCTGCCCTTAGCAGAGAAGACTGAAGCAAAGAAGGCATTGAGTAACTCTGTCTTCTCTGTATCCTTCATCACCAGGGTCCCCACCCCATTCAGCAGCAGACCCACATTTTCCCATCCTCCTCTTGCTACTGATGTATTTGAAGAAGCACTTCTTGTTGTCCTTGACATCCCTTGTCAGATTTAATTCCAAACTGGCCTGAGCCTTCCTCATCACATCACTGCATACTCTGACAACATTCTTATAATCCTCCCAAGTGGCCTGTCCCCTCTTCTGCATTCCAGGGACTCTCTTCTTCTGTTAGAGTTTTGCCAGGAGCTCCTTACTCACCCATGCAGGTCTCCTACCCCCTTTGCTGGACTTCTCACTCATAGAGATGCACTGCTCTTGAGCTTGGAGGAAGTGATGCTTAAATACTAGCCAGCTTTCCTGGACCCCCCTTCCTTCTAGGGCCTTAGCTCATGGGATTTCTCCAAGTAGGCCCTTGAGGAGACCAAAGTCCACCCTTCTGAAGTCCAGATTTACAATCCTACTTATTGGCTTGCTTCCTCCATGCAGGATCCTGAACTCCACAATGTCATGGTCACTGCAGCCAAGGCTGCCCCCAACCTTCACATCTCTAACTAGTCCCTCTCTGTTGGTTTGGACAAAGTCGAGCAGGACACCCTTCCTCGTAGGCTCCTCCACCACCTGTGTCAAGGGTGGTGGTACTTCAAAGTTTAAAAAGGTACTTTCAAGTTTAAAATCCAAGGGTACTTCCAAGTTACTTCCAAGTTTTGATTTTAGAAATTCCTAGGACACTTAAGAACTGTCAACGTGAAACATCTAGCAGAGTATGGAAGTCTTCAGTGTGAAAGACATAGGCTAGCTTTACTCCCTGACCCTTCCCCCTAGTTATTATGTATTCATACTAACAGAGCCTGCTGTCGTTCCCTATATTATATTTTCAGGTGCCTAGTACAGACAGAACTCCTATCCATAACCTTCTCAAGATGATATACTGAGTTATCAATGGTTTAGTAATCTGATTTTTTTGGAAAAAAACCACTCCCTTTTTTCACTTTTTTACTCTATTTCTTCCTGATTTCTACCCTCGTTTGATGGGAGGATCAGAAAATTTAAGTAAAGAGGAATCTGCATCATCTTTTTGTATCAGCCTATGCCACATTGCCTGCCACACACAATCCAGAAGAGAAGAATAAGCCCATTACATAAACATGTTATTTACTATAATGATAAGGCATTTTACTAGTTAATGCACATTCTAATTTTTGTCTTTAGGTTTCAGTGCTGAAATAATCAGGAACAGTTAACAATCACTGGGATAATTTTTAAAACATTAGATCTTTCTTTCTGCAGCATATTTACATGGCAACTTAACCCACAAAGTATGAAGTCATCTTGTGCACCCTCACATCATATTTCAGAAGCTGAAGATTATGTCATGTATAATGAGTTTCTCCAGATTTTTTGCAGGAGAAAAGATGTGATTTCTAATTAAATCAAACATATAGCTTAGAGGGGTCTTTAAAAAAGTGCCTGCCGAAAAATAGGGGACTTGATTCTCCTTATATTTGCTCTTGTGCAGCCCGGAAACAGTTTTATAAGACCAGAGAGGTGACACTGGGTAATGGCTTTTCTAAAAATGCCCTTGCTTGGTCCCTGTATCCTACTATTTGTCCCTGAAGTTGTTTCTTCATTTCATATCACTAACTACTAAATCACATCTTTACAGTGTTTCCAATCTTTAGGCACCTAGGTTTRTGTATCTCTCATTTACCCCTCCACAGAGGTGGTCCTAGGTTTTGGACCTGAAGGTGAGATTCATCTCTTAGTGAATGATAAAATCTGAAAGTTGCACAGAATGAATTGTATCCCATAACCGTCCCATGAAAGATTCCAGAATCTGTCAGGTTCTATAGCAGAAAAATTATTCTTTTTTTTTTTTTAATCTATTTAGCAAAGTTTTCCTACATATGGTCTAATTTCAAAGACAGAAGCTCTTGTGCTTTTAAAAGAGTATGTAAAGATCTTTTGCCAAATAAATAAGGTAGATCAATATTCAGCCTTTGCCCAGGAAATATTCAGAATTCTCTCTCTGCCCAGATTCCCCTCCAGGAGTATCTTAGATTCAGCATAAAGTATTGACATTTTACAAAAGACAAGTAAAAAGGCATAATCTTTAAATTCTCTATTGCAGATGTTATGGAGACAGAGTCCCAGAGTGCTAATAACATTTTTTTTTCTTAAATAGAAAAAAACTGCCACCAAGTCTGCAAAAATGAAAAGAACAGAGACATATTCATTACTCAAAAAACAATACGAAAAAAGAACAAAAGGATTGTGGCAAGATATTCTTTAACTAAACTGCTAAATTTTGCTTTATTTGAGCAATGTAGTGTTAAAACCACCTCTTTAGAGTTCCTGTAAAAGTAAGAATTGGTTTCAGTTATTTGAGCTGAAATATCTGTACTACTTGCTTGGGATAGCGATGGAGGCTGTTAAAGGGCATTCCTAAAGCTCAGATAAGCATTAATAGTACCTCCAATATTCTTGCACACAGATTTAAATTCTTCTTTTGAAATCTTTATGGAAGCCAGAAAACTTGATCTTGGAACCACCCTTGAGGGTGAAGAGAAGATCATTACATATACTCCTAGTCTGATGACTTAAGTGGAATGAAATTATTCATCTTTAAAGCAATATAAGCACCATTTACAGTCAGGGCCCTGTGGCAGTGTGACCCTTCTTTCTCTAAGCTGCAGTTATTGGCAATGCTTGTATCAGACCCACAGCTTGGACTTCACCTTCCTTCCTCATTATAAATGACCTTTCTTGTAGTCCTGGACTCTCCATGTTTTTGATAGTGGTGTTACACAGCTACCCCCATGCTGCAAGACAGACAGACAGAGAATGAAAGAAAGAAAGAAGCACAGAAAGAAAAAAGGAAGGAAAGAAGGAAAGAAAGAAAACAACACACACATTTGAAGAAGGATTTTAAAAAGTCATCTGCATGTGTTAGCCAAATGCTAAAGCAGGCATTTACTGTTCTACGTCAACCCCTATTCAAAACACTAAACAGCTTCCCACAAAGACTTCCAATTTAAAATGTTAGAAGTTTGAAAATGCAAGGTTGAGACTAACAAATTATTTTCTTTTGCCTTACAGATAACTTGCTTCTACCAAAATATTCACTTTAGCGTTTATTCATTCCTTTAGCCTCTCTGTTGAACAGATGTAGGTTAAGGTAACACCTAAGTTAAAGTACATACTGAGACAACTCTATCTTTTTTAATGATTGACTACAATATTGTGCTTCCAGGACTTTCAGTCTCACACCTTTCACATGTAGAAAGATCAAAAAAACACCCCCCCTAAAAATATTACCTGATTTTACTGACTGAGAAATCACCATAATCTAAGTAAAAATTACCAAAAAAAATCCTGATGACATCAGTTAAAACAGAAATCAGGCTTTTAATTTTTAAATTAATTTATGCTGGCACTTTTATAATTACTAATAACTTCAAGATCTTCCTTTCTTTTTGTTCAACAACCAAAGACACTTCGACCTGATTGTCTACAGTCCTGAGCAGTTATTATTTGAGTAGACATCAATGGGAGCTGTAGACCTTCCACTCTTTCAAATACAATGTTGCAATGGATTTTTTGACATCTAAAAAATATGGCAACTTTTTTGAAAATTTTTGATAAAGCTGTGAAAATTACCACTTCAAACTGTAAACTGACACTATACTGAGGATTTTATACCATGATAGATAGGCATGATATGTCTTAAAAAATAGCTCCCCTCTAAGTTGCAATTTCTGAGCCTAAATATGAATTTTTAAATAAAATGCTGTTAAATTAATCAGAAATGAAATGACTAACACAATTTTCTGTGTCTTCTGGGACAGAGAGCAGACCACACAACTGATGCTGGAAGCAAATACAATGTTTGTAACATGAATCAGTTGGAAGTTACATGGTTCTGGTGCTTTTCAAGATTCACTTTGAGTCTGCCTAGGTTTTACTACTGTTACTCAACTTCAGCTAACATATAGAGTCTATCTATAGTGTAATTTCTATCTATAGTCAAGCAAGAAAGACAGGTAGTACCATAACATCATCTTTTCTAACTAACATTAACTTTTCCTCAGTTTACTTGTATCTTAGAACTGTAGTAGCTATTTTCTGAAACCTGTCAGAAAACCTGACCTGTCAAAATGCCTTAGAAAATTTACTCATCTTGAAGATGTTGTACATACTCTGATTTGCTCCCAAAGAGTAGAGATATAGGACGGTGCATTGGCATTATCTAGAAAGAACTGTGAGACATTTTTCAGTTGAGCAGTATAAGTTTACATCAGGTGAACATCTTCTCTTAAGATGCTATATTTCCAGTGATATCTGTCCCTGGCAGTATGCCATAAACAAATCATACTCATAAATACTTTCAGCCTTTCTAACAGTATACTCCTCCAGCTGCTGCTAGTCCACGAGATCTGCTAATGCTTAGAGGGAGAAGTCTGGATTGAAGATCTGATTCTCCTCCTTTTTGCTTGCTGTTTGCATTAAGAAACACACCAGAAAACAGCATACTCTTCTAATACTATTTTATGTTTGCAGTGGCTACGTTATTTTGCCACCAATGGAAGAGGGTTTGTATGTAGGCTATTCCTCACCTTGCAATGAGTTTCAAGCTGTAAAAACAGTTTGAGAGTTATGCTGATAATATGGCACTCTGGTAGAAACTCAAGTTTTCAAAACAAGATGCAAAAGCCATGTATTRTCTATTGTAGACCTATTTCCATATGTCAGAAGAGCCTTTTCCTGCCACCATGTTTAAGGATTTAACTGTGAAATGCTAATTTGATGCTATTGAGTGTCTTGCTGTACAGTTTCAAAGCTAAATCCACAAGTACTGTGCTAATAATACACCCCAAGATCCATATCTTCTGACTGTATTGGACTATTCTTTGCAATTAAATGATTTCCCTTAAGAAGATGCTAAAGCCTCTAAAGCGATAGATTCCTTTATAGGATGCACATATAAGCTGAAAGAATCTCAAATATTTAATGTCAGAAAGAGGACCTTGTTATAGTCATAGCCTGAATCAAGTATCCTATGCAGTTTTTAAAAAAGTTCTGAAATTTTCCCGGATTTTTAACAGTGGCACTTAAAAACTTGTGAGAGAAGGTTAAGAACTATAAACACCTTAATTATGAATCATTAAGTTTATCTACAGAAGACTAGCATGAAATAATAGAAGCTTTTGCAGTAGAAAATGTTGTTATATCTCATTCTCTGAAATCTCCTGATGTCCATCCGGTTCATGGGAGTGGGGAAGATGTCTCTGTACCAGTAGCACACGGGGAAAGCAACGTGTTTGCTACGCTGATCAATAGCGTGATTAACTTGGTCAAGTAAAAGACTGATCAATCTTATTATTGATCAACTTARCAAACATACTAGTGTGCCTCTGTAGTATGGCTACACTGTGTCTGTTAGTGTTTCATCAGAATGCACATGCATTGAGTTATTCAAATGAGCTTGCAACAGATGCATAATATTTGTCCAGAACCAAAGCAGAGATAAATTGATTACAGTCTCTCTCACAAGAGGCAGAAAACTGGCATTAGATTTATAATTTTTTAAAAATAGATTATTTAAATATAAAATGAAAAATAAATATTCCCTTATCCTGAATTTCTGTACTGGGTTGTTGACAGTAATTTCTTAAAGCAATTAAATTGTTATTTTGGCTTTTTGAAGAATGTAACATCTTAGTTTGACAAAGTTATACACAATAATTTCTCTGTAATGCCCTCTGAACTCTGAAACCTGTCAGATATTTTTTTCCTCCTTAATGGTCTTAAAAAGCTGTACCTCTAAAAACTGATGCAGGCTGTGGATTAAAAAAAAAAAAAAAAAGAACTGGGATTATATAAGTGAGTTAGTGTTATCCAGCTGGATTCAGATCTAATCAATCAGCTCTTGTTCAAGGTCAGATGTCTGTGAAGATTCATCTTTTAAATAGCTTGAGCATTTGTTTGTTTGTTGTTTGTCCCTACAAGCTAGAAAAGGATTCCAAGACATTGCTTCAGAGATTACATTTTAAAGCTATCATAGAACTATTTATCTATATTTTCATACCTGAAAGTATTCATAGTTTTATACATACTGCCTATCCTAGTGATCATCAGTCTTTTTCTATTCTTTCTCTGACTCTGTCTTTCACTTTTTTTTGTCTCTCTCTGAATAAATTCATCCTTAMTGTAACATCTTTGATTTCAGATAAATTAGACAAAGAGAGATTTTTTTCTTTTGGTGGCTTATTTATAGGAAGCTTAAAGTAACTTGGAAAGATGTTCCATTTTCATAACTCTGGAATCTTTGCTTTTTTTCAATAGTTACCACTTTAGGATTTGTTTTGGAAAGATATAGAAATGACTGCAGAGAAATTCACATAGTTAAGAGTTTATATGTAGGATTATAAATCACATTCCTTCTCTGAACATTTGAGGACAGGATAAAAACCCTGGTTTTGTAAAAAGTTGACTATTACAACTAGCAGCAACACTTAGATCTCACACACAGCATCTGAAAATCCAAAGGAATTTCACTAATACTAATCCAGAAAAAAAGATGTATGTAAATCACACGTTGCTCGTAACAGTTAGACCACAAAGACCGCAGGGGTGCAGTAGCCACAGGAGCTTGTCTAGTGTGCAGTCTGAAATGAAGGATGATGGTGATGAGGTACATTCAGGCTAGATACCAGGTGCCGTGGTCCAGCATATTTCCTGCCAGTTGGTCTTTCTGGATAGGTGTTTGTTAACCCTTAGCTTGAATGGTTTACTATAACACAGTTCTTTCCTCAATTTTTTTGCAGGAAAGTGGTGAAAAGTCCATAGTCACCCTCCATTGAAGACAGAAAAGGGGAAAGGGGAAAATATCATCAGACCTGTATGTGTTCTTGCTACTCCAAGATGGTGTCATTGGGCATGAAAACCAAGTTTATTGCTTTCAAAGGAGTCACTTTACATTTTTGCCATCAGAATCGTGCCTTTAAACTTCTGAATGAGAGAGTAAATCCATTATACCTGTTATTAGGTTTCAATAATTGATTTACGCTAACTTCCTTTACAAGTTTGAAATACTTCTTTTCTAATAATTATACATACTGGTCTGCGGAATAACATTTAAGTACTTTATCTCGGGAATCTGGAAACTGGTATTTTAAGATTCTTTTTTTTCATCTCCACTGTCACTTGTATGTGTTATTTACGTTTACATGTGTCCTGAACAGCCCATTCACATTTCCATTATTTCTTTTCAGCTGGTACTTTATTTCAACTTCTTTAAAGTCAGAGTGCAGCAGACTTGTCATCCATCATTGTCTAAAAGCTCTTAATTTGGCTATGGAGAGTGTGAAAGCAGGTTAGCACGCTGTGCTAAGTCACAAGTATGGGATCAGACAAGTCTTTGCTAAGTCTCTCAGTAATTATGAGAGCTCTCTGAAACCTGCTAGTTTCAGTTTGAGTGAATTTGAATGAAAACTACAGGTGCTCAATCTGCAAACTTTCAAGACCTCTGGCATCTTAAATTTCTGCTCCCAAGCTCAAGTGAAATGCTGTGAATGCCTGAAAGTTTCCATATTGTTGCACTGTACAGGCTCATTTCTCTTTGCCTCAGGTAAAAGGTAAAAATCATAGAATTTTCTTAATTTGTGCTGCTGTCTCTGATTCTCAGAAACTGAAAGAGCAGAAATAGGGAAACAATCTGGAAATCAGGAGCTACCTTACTTATGAAGAATCACAGAAAGGAACATATCCATCCCATACCCAAGCAGGACTTAATCTTAAGCCACACAGGAGCTTTGTCTTGAAGACTTTAACAAAGTTGTAAAAGGCTATCCAGCTTCTCCTGAAACTTCCTTATGCAAACTTGCAGAAGTCCACTG
The DNA here is from genome assembly GCF_003343005.1 of Rhea americana. Lineage (NCBI taxonomy): Eukaryota > Metazoa > Chordata > Aves > Rheiformes > Rheidae > Rhea > Rhea americana. The sequence continues at coordinate 261,432 of NW_028186701.1, read as the reverse complement.
ACAGAGTTACTGTGATCATATATGCCAGGAAATGAGGGATAGTTTTGTTTGACTATCAACAGTGCTTATTACAGAAATCCAGCTCAAATTTGAATGCTTGAACTCTGCTATAGCTGAAATTTGTCCCTCCCATCCCCCACCTACTCACCCTTTGTTTCTGCTGCTTCCTACAAATATATATGGCACCGAAAATCCCCAGAGTTTTTCCCAGTAGGTGAAAGAGTAATATTATTTTAGGAAACATTTATCTGAAGACTTTTTTTTTTTTT
>NW_028186701.1:246386-260553 GCF_003343005.1 Rhea americana | reverse complement strand
TTTTTTTTTTTACCTTATCAAGGTTCATTTTGCCATTGATACTGCTTGGCAATGGACAACAGCATAGCAAAGGTTGGTCTTGCATTATATTGCTTTACATTTTAACTGAGTGAGTGGAAAAGGGATATAAAATGCTCGCACCCACACAAACAGTTAAGACCAATACTAAGCTTCAGACTAAGTGCTTTGTTTTGCACCCACCAGATGTATAAAACACTATTATTAAAGAATTTTTATGGGGACATCTAATACATTCAAGCCACAATGACTACATTTAACAACTTGGACCTCCAGGTGCCTTTCTGACAGTTTCTGAAAGTTTTTCCAGGTGACTATAAATGGTACCTTGTTGAATTAAAAAGACCCACTAGGGATGCTGCAACTTTCTTTCTCAATTCCTTCAGTCATTCTCAGCTTACTCCACATCTAATGTTTAAAGCCATGTAGTAGACTTAATGACAAACAAAGAAATTCCAACCTTACTAGTCAGTATTACTGAAATCCTAATAGGTTTTTGCTTCTACCTTTTCCTAAAATGCTTATGTAGCTTTCTCTTCATCTGCTAATGGAAAACTGTTGGTATCCATGAGCTATAACTCTTTCTTTTGATCACTCTGTCTGATATTATACTTTGTAACATTTTTATTTCCTGAACCAAAATGGTTTATTGCTCTTTCTCTATTTTTAGTATGCATGAACTGAAGTTTTAATCATCTTCATAACTGTGAAAAAAGCCGACGAACAAATCCACCCAACTATTCCAAAGATAATCAGATATCTCTCTAATGTTGTTTACTGGTAAATTTTGAGTTTCAAAAAAAATTAATAATTATTTGTTGTTGCTGTTACTCTGATCTCCTGTCACAAGAAGTATTTCTATTTTTATTTTCTACATACGCTGTTCTTTTACATAGAGGTCTTTATAATGACCCCCCATTCATCAGCTCCATAGACACTTCCACATCATACACTTGATTCTGACTGTCATTATTAAGTGACTAAGACAATYTGAATGCTCCTAACAGTGTTTATTCTTCTCTTCCAGTATCACTCTATTATGGCCTGTATAATCGCTTTGGTTTAAGCAGAAATATGATATATCAGCATAAGGAATTCTCATTGCTTATAGCTAAATTGTGACATATTCTGATCCAATCAAATATGATGAACTTGGGAGTGAAAAAAAATATGAAAGAACACAATAACAGTTTCTCTCCTCAGCATGCTACACAAGCAACCTATTATATGATATTGCCTTCCTAGGATTATTTTAATCACTTAGCTAACAAAACTACAACACTACAAGGAAAGGTTTTGACTTTTTTCTAAATATACTCAAATCACAGCTGGATTTTCCCCTAATTTTGCATAAGACTATTATCTTTTCTATTTCTATTTTGTTAACACGATTTCTTGTTACAAGTTTATGTACGAATATTTTCAAAGCTGGGAAAAAATAACAAATGAAATATTAGATATGTAGAAAATAATCAAAAATTGGTTGTTGTTATTTTATGTATATTATATACAGCTTTCTGAGGTTCATCCATGAAAGGACATAGATTTAATTCATAAAGGATGTGAATACAAATCACATTATACTCACTCACTATTACATTTGCTTAGGTAATTTCAGCATGGAGGATCAAACAAGATGGTACAAGGATATTTAAATCCATTTACACTAAGCTTGTACTTTGTATGGATGACTTCAGTATATGCAATCACAGAATCAGAAAATCACAGAATGGTTGAGGTTGGAAGGGATCTCTGGAGATTATCTAGTCCAAAGCAAGATGTTAGTATGTGACATTACCCTGAAATTCAATATTTACCATGTGACAACTTGGTACTTTCCTGTCACTATTCCAGTCAAAAGTCAGTGTCTAGAAGGTGTGCAGTCTCATGTTATATTTCTAAAGAATATTTTGTTGTCTTTTTTGATCACTCAGTAATATAAAAAGCATTACTTTTCAGTTTTCTGATACTCAGCTTTATAGTGATTCAAGTGCAGTTTGTCTGCACAAGTAATCACTTCTGTTATATAGCATTGAGTAATCATTTCCATTATATAGCATTGTATAACATAGCTTCTAAATACACATCCAAGCAACMAGTTTCACTTCCCCTCAGCCAATTTTTCGGTTCCACACTGAATACCAAAATTTTCCCTAAAATTTAAAAGACAAAGGTAAGAATCATTGTAATTTTCTTACACTCGTCTCTGTCCCATCCACTTTAAAACGTTGCTATGTACTTGGCATTCACATAGTAAGTGACAGTCCACAAGTAAAAATTTCCTTTCTAAAGAGATGAAGAATAAGAGAAAATATTTTCTCCAGTTTATTCCTTAAAAATGCACARATATTAAAACTTTGAGCCAATATTAATTAAACTTATAAGCCAGTATTTTACAGAATGTCACTGACAGTACCAAGAATAGAATATCAATTTTATAAATGTCTGTTTTGTACCTTATCTAGAAAACCATTCAGGGAAAAAAAAAATAAAAAAAAAAAAAAAAAAAAAAAAAAAAAAAAAGGTCTATTTTCATATAAATATTATAGTCATTTAACTCTCTGGTATATGCTCCAGCAAACCCAGCTATGAAAAGCAAAGTAACTTTCTGGCTTGTTTCAGTTTTTAATGTGATTTTCTGTGTAAAAAATCTGATTGATACATAAAGCCCTCTGAGAAACTCTATGGAATTCACCCATTTTATGTGATTATTCAATTTTTGTGTTCTACCATATGAGATCAAGAGGTCATCTGATTAGAAAAGAAGTAATCAGGAAATGTAGAACAAATACAAATAAAATTCTTTTTTGGCAAAGAAAAGTGGTGCATTAAATACTGGAGAAAATGTTGGTATCAGCTACTACAAATAAGGTGGTCAGAGTGAGCATGGTACACTGCAAGGTTTATAGCCTCAGCTGTACTTGTTGTGAATTGGATATAGAAATCTGTAAAGAGCAACCTGGCAGCAAATTTCGTGATAGCTAAATTCTCACACTCACACAAGTATGGTCATCATTGAGAACAGAAAACAGGATAGAAAAATGTCCATGAAACCTAGAAACACTTCTTAAGAATCGCCCCCTCCTTTTTCTTTTATTTTTTTTCCCTCAATACAAATACATACATTTACATGTAACTGAAATTCTGAAGTAATGCATGGATTATAACAAATGACCATTACAGTGCATTAAAATATAGTTTAAGGTATGGGATTCAAAGTTCTGTTTTCTACTTTTTCCCTGCTACTTTCTATTAGAACTTTTTGACAGCCTTAAGTCAGCTCAGCTAATTTAGCTGAAAAATGTCTTCTTTTGAACCTCAAAACCTAAGAGTTTCTGTTTGCACAGAAAAGCTAATATGACCAAGGCCAGAACTCAGAGCCAGTGAGTATCACCTCCTCTCAGACTGATCAGCACACTGAGAATATAGSCTGAACCAAGCCTGCACATTTTCTCAAGTTTGCTCTTGTAACTAGGGAAGTCATATACCTTCCTATTTCTATAGGCAGTCTTCTTGAAATGATGTAATCTTGCCTTAAACCTGTGGCCTTCTTTATGAAGAAAAATGGTCCAGCTAGCCAGTTACATTCACTATCTCCCTATGTTAGTATAAAGGTCTACTTATTCAAGCACATAAGAGCTAGCTCTTAAATATCTACTTGTCAAATGTGACTCACTTTCTTTAAACACTGTATGCATTAACAGTGGCTTGTATTTTGATTAAGTTTCTCTCTCTTGTTGTTATCTTCCTCTTTTTCTTCCTTTTCCCCCCTTGCTAAATACTAGAGTGCTACCAACAAGCTATTGACATCGACTAGTAAATAGTTTAAAAATGCAACCAACCACAAATACTTTGAGCCACATGAAAGTAGTGCTGAAGTAGTAAACCTAGCATATAAATTGACAAATACATACGTATTTGTGTGCATGAGTGCATATGCCTTCATCTGTGCATACAAGCATTTACAAAGATGTGCATATATGTTTTTGATATGTATACACCCATGCAATCACATACATACACAAGTTAAGAGAAATGACATGTCAAGGATTCATAAACTTGATTCTAAGTTACTACTTTGTTTGCTAGAAGGCAGTTTATACTGATCATAAAAGGCCATGCTGCAAAGTAATCCTCTGGCTTTCAATAACAGTAAAAGTGGTAACAAGCCTGACAAGCAGCCAAACCCTATAGTGGGGATCTACATGCAGAATCTCACACATGTCCATTCCACAGCCACCTGACAGTTGAGGATTGTTAATCATAATAAGGAGAATTAACAAAAAGATTGAAAGGAACTACTTGTGTACTGGTGGGCGGAATCATGATGGATGTCAGGAGATCGGTAGTAAAAGAACCAGTACACAGTTGTTCCAGGCAGATAGTTCATTCTGCTACTTTAAACTGTTCACAAAAGTCACTGCACATAATAGAGAATGAAGGGCTGAGCAATGGCACCAGAAACTTCAGGGATTTATTTAAAATTCAGTGTGCATATTCCTAACAATCCTGTACATGTCTTTAAAATTTCAATGCACATCTGTGGGTGAAGGTATGTTTTTTAAAGCTCTGCTTCACATTGTCCTAAGGTTYTCCACAAATGGTATTAGTGTTAATGAGATCTCTATAGTCCCACAAAAGAGGTCATTGAGCATTACACTTCATGCAGCCATATTATTGGGTTTCAGGATGTGCAGATGTAAGACATAAGAGCCTTAATGGTAAGCCCATTATAGAAATAGCAATGACTGAAACACAAAAGATTTGGAATTTGGTTGAAACCAAATTTCAGTCAGTTCAGATGATTATGCAACACTTCTGTCAGTTAATTTTCTGAAACTTTTTTTTTCCTCYGACCTTTTGTGATGACTCTGTTCTCCAGATCTTATGAAACTGCTGAAGACCCAGACATCTCTCAGTTCTCCATTTGGATTTAAATGAGATCCTGAAAGCAGTTGATTGTGGAGCTTCTTTCACTTTGTGCTCGTAGTGAAAGACAGCTCAATAAAGACAGCTCCTCAGACTATGCTATGCACAAAAATACTGAAAATAGTTGTGCATAGCATGCTGTCAGCATTGCTGGGTAAAAATTAAAAAACACAACACTATTCTCCTTTTTGAAAGCCAACCTGAAATGGGTACCTCCTAAAACCAAACTAAAACTCAACCCAGTAAAATCACCCACTGGGAATTATCACAAACTCAAGCAGGCTGTATCGTGGGAGAAGGCAAGGGGAAATTGGGAAATGAGTCATGGTTGCCTTTACAAACATACTGGTTGGAGATGTGAAAATAAACTGTAAGAAGAAAGCACATTCCAAATTCACACTCTAGATTAAATTGGATGGGAGGAGGAAAATATGAATTTGTTTTGTCTAGCGACAAGGATAAACAATGCCCTGTGTCTTCCTTATGCTGCCAGAAACATCTGCTGACACAACTGTTTGCATTTCCAAAAGATCTACTGGTTAGTTTAGCCGACATAATGAAAAGGCTCACCTCAGCACTGAGTTGTTGAGTTGCTGCATTTTATTTTGTTTCTATTCAAAATGACCTTTCAAAGCTCAGCCTCATGGCATTATTATAGAGTAATAGTTTGTTTTTCCTTCCTTTCTTTTCTTTTAATTTGAACTCCTCTTTCCCCCTCATTGCTTCATCTTACTGTAAACAATCCGTATACAGTTTCTAAAGGCTATATACAGATAACTTTTAGTTGTGCAACACATTCAGAGACTTATGATGACAATAACATGTAGCGCCATTCTTAAAATTATTTTGTTTTTAAGCACATGCAAACTAGTTTGCTTTCTGGCCTGTTATTTTCCTGAAGCCCTTCCTTCTCCCATTGCCTGTCCAAAGATCGATATGTTGTGGCTGAGTGCAAAAAAATAGAAGCAAACCTACGGTAACTCCGAGCAGCTGGAGTCCTCACATGAATAAAGCACTTACGCTGAGGACTGTATAATTAAGTGAAGACTTGCACTCGAGTCTCCCATTGCACAGAGGCAGCTATTAAGACAAGTGAAACCCACTATCATTATCCAGTAAAGAGTACGATGATTGGCTGCTCGGTGTCAGGCCTCCGGTGGCCAGCTTTGTCACAAATGCGGAAAGGAGAGTTCACTTTCTGTCAAAACTGGCTTTGCCAAATGTTATCATTTTAAATGCCGTGAAAGAGAGGGAGCTGGGCCTAGGGGTATACACAGCCCCATATGCTGGTGACAGTGATACAAGTGTAATTCTAGACTATTAGAGTGACACATAAGATCATTTCTGCCCCAGAACATGAGACAGCTGAGGGGATTATGCAGGACAGGCTGTCACGCAATAAAATTTTCAGAAATCTGTTAACCCCAGCTCAGACTCAGTGAATATTTTATTGCTTAACACTGAAAAAAGTATATTTATTAACTATAGAAAGATATAGCCAAGGGGCTGGGCAGATGAAAGGTTACAGGAAAACGAACTCACTTGGTATCCTACTGTAAAAGTAGCAGTATGATCATGGAACTAAGGAGAAGGAAAAATACTCTCACTGATCCACATTTGCATCCGAGGTAGAAAATACGACGCTGAAATTAAAAGGAAGAATTCTATGTACTACAAAAGTAAAGAACGGTCTCTGCAATACATAGAGAATATCAAATGCAAACTGGCATTCAGAATTTCTCAAAGTCATTTAGACTCAGGGATATCTAACTGAGATAGTAATCCAAATGAAACATGAATAAATTGAGGACTTAAAGCATATTGTTTCCTGTTAACTCAACTATATTATTCCAGAAGAAAATAACCCTTTTTTCCAGAAATCTAGTAATATTTTGTTATACTGAAAAACAGTATTTTCCATGTTGCAGAGACTGCACATTAGCAAAGCCCTGATTAAAATTCAGAGAAAGCAACACAAAGAATACATAAAGAGCCTACCTATCAGGTTATTATTCAATCACTATATAATGTTTGCATTATCCATCCATCTGTACGTGGAAATAAACACGCATGTGCACAATGAAATCTATATTTAAAGCTTTTTGTTTCATTTGATATATAAGTACTTTTCACTGGAACTGGAGTTGTTGTTCATACCCTGAGTTTTACATTTAGCATTTGAAAGTTCATTGCTAGAACGTAAATAGAAAAAATAATTGTTAAAAACTTTTTCCTCATAAAGGTGTAAACTATACAGGAAATCATGATTATTTTGAAGTATTAATATGTCAGCTGATTCCTCTTGAACAAAAACTAAGGCTAGGTTTCAACGTAAGTTTTTAGAAATCATTCAAGAAAAGCCATTGCTACATGTATTATTAGTATTCATATTACAAACATTCCAAAGTTAGTCTGCACAGTTTAATGTGTCTATGATTACAGGAGGCAGCATTTGCCCAACAATGTCACAAAGGTCGATAGGAAAAAAATAACATGATATGCTTTTTGAAAACTCCCAACATCTGAATGCTGTGTCCAGGGTGTAAGAGGAGCCCATGGGGGTGCACTTGCAGAACAAAAGCAAGCCTTCTGCTAATTGACTGAAAAATTAGCTAGGTCCCCCTGTGGGAAGCACACAAGACAGCGGCAGATGGAGACAGCTCGGACATCATGGCAGAAAAAGCTCCTCCAAACCTGCTGTGAATCTGCCTGCAATTATGGGTCACAACACTCTTCTTGTTTAACAGAACGCAAATAAGACAAACAGAGGACGTAAAAGCTGGAAAGGTCATAAAATGACTGTAAATCTATTGTTTTAGCCATGAAACAACTGAAGTTCCTTAAGGTGTTCTATGTTATTTAATGAGATAATTAAAACAGTCCCCTGTCAGTGGGGGATGCTATTAAAGCCTATTGTGTAAAATAATTTGTTTATTCTTTGATTTGCTCTCTTTCCCTTTATCTTGTTTAGTATAGCATAACTTTTCATCCCTAGATTTACAGTAATGATACCTGTGATTCTGGGTTAATAGATAGATAGATGGTCACAAGATAGTCTCCAATCCAATATTAAAAATGGCCTTCTTCCTTTATGTGGGAAATAGATATATAAATATTTACTTTTGATATGTGAGCATTTTACTCTTATCTTTACCATGATTTCTTTTGATTCTAAAATTCTCTAATTATAGTTTCTGTGATTAAACTCTTAATGAAAAAAATATAAATATAAATATAAATTGAAGATACCATATTATCACTCTCACATATAAAATTGATAAAACTATCATTTGAATCTAAAATATCAAAACTTTTACGTTTACTAGAAACAAAGAACAGTTTCTGAAGTAACTGAAATGAGTTATATTTATTTAATTAGTCTAGTTTAAAAGAGAATTTATTTCCTAGGTGCATATTGAAGACCAAATCCTCTACCTTTTCCTTATTTCAGAAAGTGTATCATTGTGCCCCTCAAAAAACAAAATTTTCCCTTGCTAGTTTTACGTATGGGTTAAGCCCTTGGGATACTCTACCATGCACTGCTTTATTTACAAGTCAATAACAACAGTATTTTCCATTTTCTAGGCTTTTTGGATTGCTCCTCCAAAGGCACAATAGATAATTTGTGTTTAATAGAGAAAGAGAAACATCACTTTACTTTAATATGTACTGTATTTATTTACTTACAGTCTTCTCTTAAGCTTTTCATTTTCCACCATTGAAATCAAATGAACTCATTCCTGGGACTCCAAGCTTGTGACATTGACATTACTGTACATTGATCGGAGGAACAATTCTGAGCAATAAGATTTTGCTCAGCACCCAGGTTATTCACTCACTTGTGTTGAAATGATTTCTGATTTACCGGACCTCTCATGTGCAGGTATTTTATTTTGTAGTTACTAGGTAACAAAAAATTTTAAGCAATTGATTACATACTCTGGAGAGAAGAAAATAACATGCCCTCTGATATATAGTCTTTACCTTCCTAGATGCTGAATATTTACTAATATTTACCAATATTAGATGCTGAGTAGATGCTAAATATTTACTTTTCTTCTAAAATTTTAGAAAGTTAATTTTTCTAATGCTAGAAAATGACATTTTGTATTAAGGTGGGGTATAAGAAGAGCTTTTGAGGCATAAGATGGACTTTGAAAGATATCCCCAATCCTTACTTTATATGATGCAATGCCTTTCCAATTTACAGATACTCTGCCAGCAAGTTCATGGCTTTTCATTCATAAAGTCATGGGTTTAAACAATTATCTGCAAACTAAAACCTGTATTTATTACCTAATTTATTTTGGACAATCTGTTGCTATAAGATGAGGGAGATTGAAACAAAGCTGTTTTTATTCCTTTGTGGGTACCGGGAACTATAGAAGCTTCTGGAGGAAGACATAGAATTACATCATTAGATCCTTCCTGGAAGGAAAGACTTTTACTATGGGGATGGCATACGCTTTTCCCTATGGCATACCAAACCAAAGTAAATTTTAAACACTTGATAGGCACTAATTTGGGACTCCACATCCAATTCCCAGCTCTGATTCAGACTTCAAGTGAAAATGTGGGCAAGTACCTTTGTTGCTTAAGTTCTCCATCTATAAAATGACAGGACAAGACATATTACTCATTATGAGCATTACAAGAATAAAAGTGGTTTGAACAGCAGAAAACACCTATAAGTGATATTTGGTCCTTACACCCATGAAATAGGTAATATAATGGTCAATACACACATTTGCATTTTTTTGTTTGGGGTATTGATGGTGCTCAAGGTTACAGTAAGTATTGTATTAGTACAAGTGTTGAGGAGTAAGACTGTATCCTATATTTGCTAGACAGTCCATCCTAACAGATGGATAGTTGTCTGATGGTGCTGGAAGAAACATAGAAGCTGCAAATGTACAGTTAAACAGCTCTGACTCACTTGTTATTTGTGCAAATATCAAGTTAGAAATCCAGAGAACTGCTGGGTTGGTTGGTTTGTTTTTTCCAAGAAAGTTCATTCTGCAGGTGTAGTAAGATAATAGAGATTCTATTTACAGCACTGATATGTATCAAGATTAATACAGAAATGATTTTAGTTTATGGTGTTACTAAGACGCAGTGTATTTTCTTATCAGTTACACCGCTAGTCCAAACAGGCGATTATGGGAATATATGCTCCAAAATTCAASTTATTATCATCTATGATTTAAATCAGGGTGTTAATTCAGGGACACTGGGGATTTCAGTGAAATCTAGTATAGGATTGCTTTTCAATCTTAGAGGGTAAGAGACAAAAGAGGAGTAATTCTTGAATCCGCAACAAAAGTTACCAGCAAGTGAACTTCTGAATACAGCAACACAGATTTTCAAATAAGACCTTTGCAGAAAAAAAGGGGAGGGGGAGGAGGGGATGGAGTGGGAATAAAATGTCTGTTTCTACTCTTCTTTTGTGAATGGGATGTGGCATTGCTATTTACAGAGCAAGTGATGAGGTTGTGAAATGAATATAGAATCACTTTTCAGTGTGCTATCTACAGGCTTCTCTTTCAAAACAAGAACATTTCCCTTTTGTTTTTCCATCTATAAAGGATGTGCACTGGCTAAGTGGAATCAGTGAAGCAAGTTGTAAATGAGAAAACACATGAAAGAGAAGTAATGATCAGTGTACAAAAAGCAAAGCAAACTGAAAAGAATTAGTGCAGTGCTACATTCACACTCCCATGAAGGGCAGGCACTGCTATGTTGTGCTGCATTATGCAGCTACTACTGCATTGTGTCAAGACAAAATAGCACTACTGGGTAGTGAAATCATTAGTAGATCTAACCATGCCATTCAATTGCTGTGATTCTGTCATCTTCCTTGCTACCCTGCACTACTACAGCTATCTCAGACCTTATTATCTCAGCTCTATGGGATAAGCAGTAGTGCACCACACTCCCAGTACAATCACTCCTGTGTTGTGCAGTGAATGTTGTGTTATGCCATGCACAGTTAATATTGTGCTACCAGTTAGGGTGGATTATGCTTTACAATTGCTGTTGCAGCCCCCACTTGGTTATGTGTTCTGTCAGGCAAAGTCTGCAATGTATCGCAACTGTTGCATTGTGTCACTCCTCCCAGACTTCCTTCTTAGGTCCATGCTTGCTGGGTTGCACAGCTAATCATATGCTATATTGCACATACATGCAGTGTAAATCATCCCCTCAAAAGTGACAAGGACATGAAATGTCATGGATGACATTTGGAAGAGATAGTTTCCCCCAACAGGTAAGTAGCACAAGATCTCAAGAAAAGCACTTTGAAAGAAGGAAGAGTCTAGACAGCCTTTTAACTTTAATATCCTCCTGCTTTTCCAGGTTAGAGTTAGCTTGTTTAAAATCAATAACAAGGCAAGTTCTGGAAACTGGTATTTTGAGATTGTAACAATTTAATTATGACCGTGAAATATTTTCCAAATACCACATTTTGCCTTCAAGAACCAGTTCTTTTTCATAACTTTTTATCCTAATACTTTTATTCTCTTCAAGTGTAAAAAGAAGCCTTCTCTAAATCTCTCTGCTACATCAGATTAGTCTTACATTTTCCCAGCTTTATCAAGCACAGAGAGAAGTCAGTTAGGATCTTGCCATGGACAACTAATGGTTAATATGCATGCAGGTAGCAAGAATGAAATCATACTCAAGACAATGTTCACGATGCAAAATGTTTTATCTTTTATTCAGAGGTATTGAACTGAAATATTCAGTGTCAATGAAGAAAGAAACTTACCATCCACACAGCAAAAAGCTTATGAAGTAACATTCTCAAGATTTTCAGGATTTTCAGGATTCTCAAGGTTTTTTATAAGACTGTTCTCTTTGAGATGAAAGTTAAGTCAGAGAGTGAAAACTCCACTCCAAATTCTGTTATCTGTTATTACCATATTGATTATATATCAGTTTGCTTTAACTGCATCACCTAGCACAGACTGATCAGAAGAGACAGAATAAGTGGCGCACCAAAATCCTAGTGTTAATTATTTGCTCTCCACTAACTCGGTGAATGTCTCTCGAGTCTTGTATGAATGATAATTCAAATTTATATAGCAGATCCTATTCTATTTGACACTCTTTCTGAAAGTGTCTTAGACTTTTTTGACTGCCATCTGTTAAAATGACCACCTTGGAAATAAGTAAAATATATTTTAATTTTCTTATGAAAGATATTTCTCCAGCCTGCCTCTCTTCTGCTGTTTTTTTTTAAAAACTATGCATTAATAATCGACATGTGAAGACTGATTATTTGCAATTTGATTGATTTATCATCCATGAGAATTTAAATACGTCTCCAGGACATGCCTATGGATTCCCCACCTGTTTTTTTAAGGGCAGTATCACAAAGACTGTTTAGAAGTCTTATATTCATCAAAAATGACAGAAATTCAGTGCATAAATACTCACCTAGATCAGTGTTGGATTGCTCATGTACACAGCAGCATATCTTGCAATTAGGTGTATAAGAATTTAAATTCCAGCAGTGTGCAGAGGTCAGAGCCCACATCAAACACAAAGAACTTACTCCCCCCATTTCAAACAGACATACCATTTGGTGCTTCTGGAGAAACACAATTAAGCCACTAATTTGCACACTAGGGCTTCATATTAATATGTTTTGACACAGGATACTGTTGAAGTCAGAAACTGGGTCCCAAACAAAATTGGCAATCCAGATAATTATTCAATAATAATGACTARCAGATTATAGGAGACCCCTTGAATTAGAGAATTTCTCTGTTCTAAATTAATAACAAAATCAAAAGAAAAAAAGCTTGAACTCTAAAAACATTGTCAAAAATCAAAATTTAAAAACTCAGTGCAATAACATCATAACATAACTCTTCTCAAAGTTAGATGAGCATTTTTGAAGGTTTTCAGATCAAAAATATTTGGATGTAGTTAGAGCTGAGCAGCAGATTCTAATAGAACACTTTTGTGTAACAATTCTTAGTAATTGCTAGCATGATTAACATATATATATACGAATACACACACACACACATGCTTGTCAATGTTTTGGTTTCTAGTCCTAGCCAAAATCAGGCATCTACAGGTTTGCCCATTTCTAATCTACAAAATAATGGAAATGTGTAGCTAAAACTGCCATCCTTATCTCTCTCCATTGCAGTGATTGTAGCATATGTGGCATGTAACATCAGTCTCAAACTCCTGTAATGTCAAAATACAAGAGAGTGATCTAAGCCTGAAGTGAAAGCCTTAGCTGATGCTCTTAGTTTGGATTATTTTCTTTACTTTAAACCTTTTGGATTTAGTGCATAGGACTTGTGGGGTTATGAGGTGGGGGGAAAAGGGCAAGGAGGAGCATGCTCATGTTCAGTATATAAATAAATACCAAATGAGTAATTGCAATAACAAGTAAATAAAGAAAGAAAGAAAGAAAATGCCCCAAAGTCAAAGTCATTAAACAATTGTAATGCAACTACATTGCATATTTGTGGTTAAGCCCAACCTTGCATTTCTCACTGTACAGCAGTTCAATTTACTGGGGCCAGGTTATATGTTAGCTATGCATTGATACACCTTGAAAATAAATAAAAATCTTATTCTCCCCAAACATTATAATCGTATAGGAATTAAAGTATCTGCAAGACAACTGTACTATTTGTGAGTATGTTCAAGATTTCAAAATCCATGTTATTTCACCAGGTTACAGTAGGCTTCTTTATATATGCATTGTAGATTTGGCATGGGTTTAACCTTTCTCCAAAACCAGCCCTGCTCCTATAAGAATTATTGCTCTAAAGCCTCACTGGAGGCAGAAAACCCAAGCCCATTCAAAGGCTTAGCACATGCCCTAGATCACTTAGGCTGTGGTAACAGAGTACAAGTGTTCCAAGTATATAGTGCTTGGGATATGAGAAGTCTACAGCAATAGCAGACATTTCTGAAAACCTAGTGACAATAATTGAATTCTGCATTATTTTTAGAAGTAACCAGTAGGATATTTCCCACGTCAAAGCTTCAATTTCCCTAAGCATAGTATGAACAATATGAGCTTGAGTTACCAGCAAGTCAGGAATGTGAATATTTTTTTTTAATTGAAGGGAAAAGGTGAGCAAAATTTTCATATTGCCAATAGTATACTGATCTACTAAGAAGCATAAAAAAGAAGAGAAAGCCATGAAAACTTCCTGATATTGTTCTTGAGCTAACACACAAATATTGG
>NW_028186701.1:103678-241374 GCF_003343005.1 Rhea americana | reverse complement strand
AAGTTACACAGAGTTCAGGAGTGAAATCCTACACAGAGCTTACATATTCCAAGAGTACATATACGTCAGCCAGAGCACAGATATGTATTAACATAGGTTTTACGAAACAGGCGCACACTCCTGGAGTGCAATACCATACCATTTCCCCTCACCCAATGCCAGGCAAAAGCTGAACCTCTCTCCGCCCAGATACTTCCGAAAGTGTCATACAAATCCCCTACTCACTTCCAAACTAGGTATCAGGATAAGGTGTAATTTAAAAGCCACAATCAAACAAGTCAGATCTCTAATGATCATAAACCAAGTCATTCATATAGCAGCAGAAAACAGTTACTGAAGTTCAAGATGACTTAGTAACATAATGTTCATAACCAGATAGACACCTTCCAGAAAGCTGCATGAGAAACAGAAGTGTACATTATATTTTATATAATCAAAAACTCACAGGTTGAAGGGAGATTTGAACTTGAAAGAAATAAGGAAAATCTGAGAAAAATTATTCAAATTCATGTAGCAATTATGAATCCCAGATTTTAGCACAGACTCACACCACCCAAAGTTCAGCAGTCAGTTTAAACTAGATGCCTGTAATCCCTCTTTAGTTAACGGAAGTAAGACAGGAACATTAATACTGGTTCCTGCTGGCAATGGTTGTCACTTTTTATTAGCAGGGACTACCTGACTAGGTTAAAATAGATACTTAACTTTTGGATAGCTAAGATTAGATAAAAGGGCCTGACCTAAAGTTCATGGGACTCACTGGTGTTCTTTTCAAGTATGTATCTTTCTAATATGTTTTTGACTGGTCTGTAGAACGAATAYTAGTGCTTCACTAAAAAAGACCTTCTGATACTGAGAAGGTCACACAAACCATTACCAAGAGTGGTTGTATAGCAGATTTCTCCCCACTGATGACCCATAGGCAACGTGGAGAATCATCCCAAACAGGCACAATCAGTCAATAATTTAGCCTAAATAAGGAATACTTTTATATATATATGATTAAATAATTACACTCACAGTCCCAAATTCAGTCATGCCTGCTAGCATAATATTTTATATCCACTTTTTGACATATGTTAAACCCATCTCCTCTCAACTGGGAAGACAGTAAGGAATAACTTCTTAATCTACTTCCAGACTGTCTGGAGAAACTATCCCATCTGTCTGAGCTTTTTTCAGGCAAATTCAAGTAACAGGACAGGTGGTATCCTGATATGGCAATAAGTGAGAATGTAATCAGCAGGCAGTAAACAGGAGGCTGTAGATTAGTAATTTCTGAAACTGCTCTCAGCTGAAATTGAGTATTCCAGCTGAAGAAGAGGAGGATCAAACAGATTTATATAAACTACTTTTACCAATGTTTTTATTCTAAACTCTTTGATTGTAATCAAGGATGCCCTGGAAGTTCCCACAGTCGGTGTAATAGAGTCAGGAGGTGGGTATAAAATCCCGTATTCTTGCATTAGCTCTAAACAGCATGAAGAAACATATTCAATCTCCACTTCAGAGTCCTAATCTACTTCCTTAATCTTTAGTCAACAGTCTTACTCTGTGGTAATTGTTTCAACCTTTTTCTGAATATCTGAATTTAGAACACATTGGAATGTACATATAGGCTAAAAACTATTTTTAAATGACTAAAGAGGCAGCTCATGACAACCTCACTGGGAGAGAAAAAAAAAAAAAAAAAAAAAAAAGCATTCTCTGTCAAAGAAGATGGCTGGTTTTGTTAGCAAATAAACATGATACCATTCACCACAGTAACACAACTGGAAACAAGACCCTGCCAGACTCCCATAGCAGTTATTCC
Organism: Rhea americana; assembly: GCF_003343005.1. NCBI lineage: Eukaryota > Metazoa > Chordata > Aves > Rheiformes > Rheidae > Rhea > Rhea americana. The sequence goes on along the minus strand of NW_028186701.1, from coordinate 239,561 downwards.
AGCAGACAATGCCTACATCTACATTAACAAGCAGTGTCCCACAGTAAGAGCAAGCTGTAGAGTGAAAGATTTTGTCCTGAAAACCTGACATTCATCTTGCATTCATTTTAGGAAGTTATTTTGTCTCTAGTCTGGTCTCAAGGATCCAAGACCCATCAGCTGCAGGAGCACAGAAGGGCACTCCTTGCAGTTTAGCTTCATCTTGAAGGGAACCACTCTGCACACACTGACACCATTTCATGATATAGATATCTCCTATTTGTTCACAATTCCTTCAAAATTTGCTCCTAATGCAACCTGAAATGCTGATGTAGATGTACCCAATCTCTCATCTCAACAGTCATAAGCTGTAGATGTGAGAAAAACAAAGCAAATGTGGACAACATCTAGGTTCTTTAAAGAAAAATACATATCTATTTGTAAATATTTTTACAAAAGCTATGTCTACATTAACATTTGTAAATACTTTCACAAATGCTTTCACAAATAGATACAATTCTGTTTATAAAACTATCAGGTAATGCTATATGTTTACAGAAGTTATACCGGTAATATTATTCATTAATCATATTTATCTACTCATCCATCAAGTATAGAAGAAAATCTTAATAAAACTGAAAATTTTAATAAGAACGATCTTTAATTAAAATAATTATTCCCACAAGTGCGTATTGTTTTCTCTCTTGTTCAATTCTTTCCTGTAGGTCAATCAGTAAACAGCAACAGTAATGCATGCTTTAAGTGACAGACCCAGAAAAATACCAGATCAGCAAAACATTGAAATAACAAAACTTTCTAAATCTTAAAATCCTTCTAAAAATCTTTCTGAATCTTCCCTTTTTTTTTTTTTTTTTTGCATCAGCTTCTAGTCTCTCTCTCTCTCTCCTGAAAACAGTGACTATACTTTCATTTGCCCTCAGCCTGACTGTAACATGATTATGAGAAACACACAACAGCAGTCAACCTTCAAGATAATCAGACTAAGCTACTGCATTGCATGAAAGAGCTGTGGCAAATATTAGAGGGAGAAGTAGCCCTACTGAGTTCTGATGCTCACCTTTTTTCTTTTCCTGTAGACCCCACATTAATTCCACACACACTTTACCTCTTCTGAAACAAGTAAAGAAAGAATCTTCCAAGCAACCTCATTCAGTATATAATTCTAATTCATTTAGAAGACATCATGTATTCTATGCAGTGAGAAGAGCAGACAGTATAACAATACACTAGGAAACTACCTTTAGCTAACCATAACAATGGATTTTCTAACTTTTCAGTGCTTGGCAGTGGTTACATCAAGGAAAAAGAAAGGGGAAGGGAAAAAGGGAGGGGAAGGGGAACAGAAAGAACATTTTGTAACATATAAGAGTTTTAGGAAAACAATAAATTACAGTTTCTCTGTGTAACTGTAATAACCCTTATCCTCCTGCATTGGCATCAGTATTTGAACCCAGAAACTTCAGTCCTGTCATGCGTCACTTGTAACGTGATTTATTTCTGCTGTCCTGCCACAGTTCTGGCACCACACCAGTGGTTCTCCAGCTCTTTGGAGAAGTCACAGTAAAGGATTAGGAATATACATGGTGTGAGCACCATGGCAAGAGAGTAGATCCAAACTTGTGACCTGCACAGACACCAGGAGTACAGTAGACATAGCCTCTAATCACACTGGGGCTGTTGTACCAGTTGGGGACAGCTATTAGCTACAGCGGAGGACCTGTGTCCTGAAAACAACTGGGCATTTGTTTGTCTCCAAAAGTTTAGATCTACTGTTTGAATCAGGGAAAACAATACAACAAGAAGGTTGAAGTTCTAGTGGACCTTACTGGTAGTAAGGATGCCAGAGTTTTTAGCAAAGTAGCATCTTTATCGTCCCTCCCTGTACTCCTCCAGCTCCAAAAGGCCAGAGTAAGCAATTTCAGCAAAGTTTGGCTGGATACTGAATGCTGCAATGAATGAGAAGGCTGCCAAGTGTGTGAGACTTATGCTTAGAGACTGATGCTTGGCAGGTGTTTTCAAACTGTATTCCCTAGACTATCTGTATGGAGTAACTGCAGGTGGTCTGGGGAGTTATTTTCACTCTCCCAGTGCACAGCTGAAACAAGGAGGCTGTGCTGCTTCCTAAGAAAGTTTTAATTGACAGTCTTCAAATGCAGTTCCTTTGTATTCCTGCCAGAACTCCCATGTATGCCTGTACTTGCTTGGGTTGCTGCATAGGAAATGAAGGCTGTTAATGAGTCTCTTCTTTTGTCAGGTGTTTGTTTGCTATACTTTCAAGTGTGATTAAATTTACCAATGACACAGAAATAAGCTATATGAAGTTTATAAGCATGCTGCACAATGACCTGAAGGTAGTAAAGCACTGGAGGCTACAGGCAGTGGAGGGAAAGAACTGGTGTTGATGAAGAGAGAATTCTAACCTCTAGGAGAGAAAACAAAGGTTACATAATGTGGTATGAAAACAAGCATCTGTAACCATGATGATGTTGTATCTATATGTTGCTATTTGCTTTATCTTAATTTTTTTTTCATTTAGCCAAAGCTATGTACTTTAAAAGATAACAGAAATCAGATGGACCAAGCACAAACTATTTCCACAACACCTGCATTTGAAGAGGTGGGTACATTCTGACAAAGTTTAAGGATCAGGTTCTAGCTACTGTCTCAATGATAGCACAGGAAATATGATGGCATAAGTAGACTGATACCTTAAAATGAAGTCCATACCATTAGTGTACTGCAAGTAATATGCTGTAATTTTTCTTGGCAGGACCAAAACATCCAGGTCCCAAATTTGTTACAACTTCATGATGGGTTTCCAGAAGAGCTGCTGTGTTTTAAATTTAGCTGATTTCAGCTTTCACACTGCTACACTCCATGTGCATTCACCAGGAGCTGGAAATCAGATCAGAATACATCTTCGTGTCTCACAAATCTTTGCTTTCACTAGAGCAGCATATACCAATGAAATTATACCAAATTCGCCATCTTTCCCTCATGATATATTCACAGTATCCTCAGTTCTTTTCATTAGTAATTTCATAGGGTATCTTCCCAACTCTCTTCATCCTACCCCCTTTCTTGTTAGATACATTTTGTGGTCTCCGTCTTTACTGTTTGTTTTCCTACCCATTCCGTTAGTGGTCACGTTAATTACCATTTCCTCTTTTAATTTTTTTCCTGTGTCTCATCAATTCAGACAGAAAATACGAAAGTTCTGTGTATCATTTTCTTTGCTGAGGAGATTTTTATAAGGCCATCCCCTATTCCTATCAAGATCACTTTAATCTTCTGCAGGTTCTGGTTGTGCCAGCTGCTTTATTCAGATACTGATATCAGAAAGCTTGGAAATGCTACTGGTTTCAGCTAACACAAGGTTCAGTTCCTTTTGAGTTCAAGAATTCTTAATGTTTGACAAAGAATAAGGGGTGATATTTCCTGATGAATTGTTGGACATATTTATCTTACAAAATAATTTACGTCTGGACTCTAACCATCCTTAGGATGTTTTAGCACCAAAATGGAGTATGTGCTGGTCCAAAATGTAAAATTCAACTAACTTCAGCTGAAAATTTTTACTACATACTATGCAAAAACACTCTTTCTTTGATATGTTGCTTTTCTTTCCCACCATTGCTATTTTTTATCTTTTCATCCAGCCACTAGGAAGTCCTTATAGCTACTAGCTATGAAGCCTTCTGGGGTAGACCCTCTGTTGATCACATTTTAATCTTTCATGGTCCCTTCACTGGGGTAGAAAGCAGTTTTACATCTGGGATCAGCTACCAGAGGGCATATTCATTAAAGAACTGCAGGCATACAAGCTGAGTGCCACAGTGTCTCACTTTGAGATTCTTGGCTCTCTTTGTGCCATTCAAAAATCCAGAATCTGATATTTATTAAGTTCTTTGTATGGAAGTGGAGGAAAGTGTACAGTAACCAGTTAGCTGAGATGTGGGAAAGGACACCTAGCTTTTGTGGAAATGTACTGATTAATACACTGAAGAATCACCTAGATCTGGCCACTGAGCATGCGACAAGATGTGACTAACATAGTAGTTAAGATATGGAGAGATGACAAAAGAGTTCTGTCCTCAGCATTAATTCTATATGTTATCTGAACCCTTATTTGGTATCAGTTTGGGGAAAGGTGGTCACTAAGAAGACTGTCTCTCTCAGAGAACTGTTGATTGGACTTCAGTCTTTTTAAGCCATATAAAAAGCCTGACCCTGGCTAACCGTCATTTGGCCAGACCCAAATCCCCCATCAGTTAAGCAAATGTGGTTCCCTACTGTTCAGTCACTAAACTCTTACTACTCAAATAACCTTCTTTTTTAACTCAACTACTTTCTTTTCTATTGCCTGAGTGGATCTTCTCTTATTACTGTTTTCCTACTGCATTAGCACTAGCAATTTACTGAACTGTGTTGATCAGATATGGTAGGTCTCAAGTATTGTTACTTCATTTAAACATGAGTACAATGTGCAAAAGTCTAACTTGGGAGCTGGAATAAAATGAATCACAGTTTGACAGATTTCAATATATGACCTAATAGTAATAAATAAAAAACACTGGGAGTAATTACACAAGTCATTCTCAAGTCAGCTTTGTTAATAAAAGCAACAACAAAAAATCTGATCACAGCTAAGTGGAAACAATGATGTCTTTCCAAAAATGTAGTTCCCTATCAATAGCCGGTCAGTGTGCCAATGGTAAAATTCCATTTCTTAATCCTCCTATCACCCAAGACCATGAGATATTGAAGTAAATCTGGCATAACATAAATGTGCTGAAGTACATTTACTTCAAGTACATGTACTTCAGCACCCAATTTTTGCATAATCCAAAATATTGTTTTACATATTAATGGATAACTGCCAAACTGTACTGCAGCCAGCTTCATTGACTCAATAACCTACTGGAAAAATATCCCCCATGTGGATGACCATCTGCACCCACACAGCTGAGGCATTAAATTGTTTCATCACCACTTCTGTCAAAATGTTAACTTCCTGACCTCCACAAAGAAATGCTGTGCCATCCCACCTATCATCAGTTTGTTTAAAATGGTATAGCTGAACATTGTGATGACTAAAAACTAATTAGATTGACAAATTTTGCTGCTTATCCTGTATTTACATTCAAAATTGGTAGGAGAATAAGAGGAGATAATTCAGAAAGATAATTTGGACCTCTTCGGTCCATTCAGGGTTTGTAAAGGAAGTTTCCCACCTAACACTCTCCACGCCAGTCACAACTGATAACATCACATTAGGGGGTTTGTGTTCATATACTACCATCACTTTTCCTGACTTACTTGACTGTCCTTTCTCTATATACATAACATTAATTCTCTCCCTCTTCTTTCTTTTTTTCCTTTCTTCTCCTTTTTCTGAATATCTTCTGCAAAACAGAGATTTGGTTCATTGCCCACAGCCAGACAAACCATTGTCTCAGGAATTACTTTTTACTCAATGTTTTCTTTAAAGAAAATATTCGAACTGGATCCAAGTCCTACCTTCTGCACAACTTTCAAGTGTTGATCTTCTTCTACTATTCACAGCAAAATCTTTTACTATTTCACATCTTGTCTTTTTCAGTCCTCTCTTTTCTGATCCTAATGACCATAAACATACTCTTCAACATTAACATATATTCAGTAAGCTCCTACTCAGATTTTCTTGCTCTTTATAACTACATAAATGTCACCTTTCTCATCCCTCTTCAGATGCTTCTTCACCTGCTTAAAATATAAAGCTTTACATGTGTTTAACGTTTATTGAAATTAGTTCCATCCTCTCTATTTTTCTATAGCTAATTTTGTTTATCTGGTGACTCTTGGAGCATCAGTCTTCTGAAACCTTTTTGCTTATATACCTACAGTACCAGTCACATCAGCAGAAGTATTATTACTAAAAATTTAGATATGTGTAAAACTGAAAAGAGAGAGTAGTTAGCCTATATCAATTTTCCTGGCTCCTGCTGTAGACGCTTCTTTATCTCCAGTATCACATGGCTGAAGTAAAGTAAAATTAATCCTCCTTTTATATTAAGAAACTTCACTTCCACAAGGATGGAGCTGTTATTTGTTATGACAAACTGAAACAGAAACTCTTTTTATTTTATTCCATTATCCCACATTTTCACCCATGTAGGGTTATGTTTTGTTTTGTTTTGCTTTGTTTTTTAGGGAAAAAATTGCAATACCTGGTTACTATACAGTAATGATTTCTTGAAAAGCCTCATTAATAATAGTTTTTAAAAAATTTCATTTTGACCTCAAGAAGTATGAAAAAATAGATTTTTCCTGCTACAAAAAAAGTTTTACCACTATTTTACTAGATTTGTTACCAAAATAGAAGTTATATTTCTCTAAAATTATTGATACCTACATTCATAAAGGGGTTTTTTAGTGAATGTTTGTAATTACTTTCCTAAAATGGAGTTTGTAAGATCTTCCTTCAAAATTTAAAAGTTCCATCTTAATATTTATGAGCTTTATTAAGGAATTGCTAAACCTTACTAATGACCACTATATAACTAAAAGATGCAAATAAAAGCTCTTACAGGCAGAAGTAGGAGTAGAAATAAGTTCTGGAATTCAGATTTGGTTTCACAATTAAACTAATTTTATTTCATGATTAAATGTATCTTAGCTGTGCCTGAATACACAGTTTCCATGAACACTTGAAGGAACTACACTTAACTCACACAAATTTTCATTAAGAGGCTATGTGGAGAGATTGGAAAACAAACAAAGAGGGATTTTGTGCAAACCTTTCTGTGATGTTTCTTCCCTCTTTCTTCTGAGGGAGGAAGCATTTCTATTTGCCCTGTTTGATTGTTCATATGTATTTCTCTCTCTCTCTCTCTCAGTGTATTTCTTAAGGGTTTTTTTGTTGGATTTATATTATTTAATTCATAAACAATAGATACAATAACAATGGGTGTAATACATCAACTGCAATAGAACATGAAGTATATATATTATGTGCAAAAACTTATTAAACATTTTTGTTTACAAAGTCTAGCACTTAAATTAGGAAGAGTCAAATTTAAAGTGATGTAAGTGCAACTTTATACCACTTGGCTCTCTGAATATGCATCAGGACACAATTTTTAATCCTATGATCATATACTATGCTCCCTCCACTACTACATTAAAGTCTGTGACTGAGATCTCAGGTTCAACGGTGTTAGTCTCATGAGTTTACAGAAGTGACATGCAATCTCTTGGTTATATAAAAATTTTGTGCAAATATGCCATGTTACAAATAGTAATGTGTAAAAGTTAAAAAAAGAAATCCTATGAATCAAGAGGTTTTTTTGTGCATTATTGTTTCAGGTGACAGATTCTAAATTCTTTTTTTTGTTAACTGTAGTTCAGAGCTACAGGGTAGAGCATCAGCCACAAAAAAAGTTTGAAGACTATTTGTTGCATAAAGAGAATATCATATATTTATACGAAAAGTATTTTTATCACTGGTTATGAAAAAACAATTATTATTATTATTATTATTATTATTTAGTTAACTGTAGTGAAAATCTGTAATGGTTGCTAATAGAAAATAATATTATTATTTATTTTCCCTATGCTTCAACACACTGAACTAGACTGGGCTAGCAACTATTCAAGAGATGGAACGCCTTACTTCAATAGCCTTCCAGCACCTGGATCTGCCTTTGCAGTCAGATTTAAGGATTCTGTATGCTGGTAATCTTCTTATGAAAGAAGCTTTATAATTAAGGTACGCTGTTGACATTGTGAAAATCTCTACTGTATCCCTGACTCTCCCAGAAATCTCTCTAGTACCTTAGTGAAATTTCACAGGCAAAAGTTTACAAAAAGTTTGTTGAGGACCTTTGAGGAAGAAGCTAATTCTTAGTTAGCAGAACATTCGTATCCTCACTTGGGAATCCAAAAACTGAAGTACTCTAAGCTTACCTATCAAAAANAAAAAAAAAAAAAAAAAAAAAAAAAAAAAAAAAAAAAAAAAAAAAAGTTAGTCTTATTTGATGTTTCCATCTGCAAAATATAACAAAAAATTACTTCCATATTTGTTGTAGTTATGAATCCTATATCACAATAATTCATATATTTTAAATTAAAAAGAACAACAGATGACAGTTTTACTTGGTAATTGCTGCATTATGCATTTATCTTCTACTTAAGATATATAGATTGCTAATCAAAGTCTTCCTAGAAGACTTTTCCAGTTCCCCAGGAAAGAAACAAAAAAAGCAAATTATGCAATAAGTAAATAAAGAACAATGAAACACAGATATGGCATGGAAAATGCAGGTTATACAATCAGATGAAGAGTATTTGGTTAGTGATTATCTGGATAATACACAAAAAAGGGTGTAGGAAGAGAAAGCAAGCAACTAAAGATAGAAGTAAAGAGTATTTAAGAATACTATTAGGAAATGAGGGAATTAAGCTAATTCTAGAGACTTTGTTTCAAGAAGGATTTCTACCACCTGTATATAAGCACAAATCCTGGTTCATGATCAGAAAAATTCTACCCAAATCTTTCCCTTTTTTACTTAGTATGGTAAGTAATCACACATGATCACAACCTTTATTTTAACATAAATAAGGTAAAAAAACTACATTACTACCTTGCAGCATAGCATATTTTCTAGACTTCTTGCCRCTGGAAAGCCCCATTTCATTTCTGCCTCACACCTTCAAGTTCTCCTGGTCATCTACCTTCCCAGTAGCCTAACTGGGAAAGCAAAAATTGTATAAGATACTTTTAATAATTACTCATGCATAGTAAACTAGTACTTATATTCTTCTGTTATTCTCTCTGTAATGACTATAATAGTTTAACTACTATAATAATTACTACATTTTGGTAAAGTAAGAGTTAAATAATAAGTCTACGGGTCACAATGATACTATATTAATTGATCATATTATTTATCTACTTCTATACAATGTTAACCAAGCATAAATAAGACAGGAAATATATCACAGAGATGTCTGTAAGGCTCGTATGCATACTGATATCTAAAGAAAAGACTAAGAGGGAAAGAGAAGTAACATTACATGTTTTACAGCTAGTAAAAGGTAAACTGTTCTGAAAGAAAGGTGTGATATGTGTTTTCAAGATAAACTAACACTGTTATTATCCTTAAGACTTAGCAGGCATCACGCCTACGAAAGCAAACATCTTTTGGAGTTCCTACTTCAGTATGGTATGATTCTTTGAATGACACGAACTTGTGCCTAGAAGTCTAATCTAAAGCCAGCAACGTCAATGGGAGTTTTCCAGCTGACTTAAACCAGCTTAAAATTACAACCATAATTCACAACAGAGTTGATAGTCTAGCAGAAAAGGAAGTTTTAAAATAGTACACTTGTTGCAGTAACACTGATGTATCAATGGACCAACCTGCAGTATAGAGAAGAAAATCCTATTAAACTTGTTTGATGAATAAAAGGAGATCAGTTTATGATTCCTCTCTGAATATAAATTATTTTCACAGCTGGAGAAGAATCGGTGGCTAATAATGGCCTAGCAACCTCTAGCACTGAGAGGCATGACCTCAGATATAGAATTTACAGTTCTGCATTCCCTGAACCTGTCTATGTCTCATAGAAAGCACTGATGCACTAGGAGTTCTGTGCCACCTTGAACAACAGAATGCTTTAAAATTTAGAAGAGATTCAATATGTGCTGGCTCACATAACAATTTTTACAGGACAGTACTCTAATACATTTTGGTTTAGTGAGGAGGAAAGGCTTACAAAAGAGAAACAATTATCTAAAAGTTTAACCTGTATGTTACAAGTTGAAAATAAAAATTATTATTCAACTTCTTAATTTTTTCATATTATTATCTATTCCCAAGCTATCTCCCTGAATAAAAGAAGTCAGTATGAGTAAATAAATTGTTTCTTTTCTTGGGAGGAATAATTCTGTGATTCTGGAGTCAGCAGCAGACTTCCAGTTGACTTCAGAAGAACGTGGGCTAAGATCCTACATGTATACATTTAGTATGCACTTGTAGGATATCTCGGGCCATCTTCCGAGTTGTCACCTGCCAACAGACCATTCTCACATCACACTCACAACCAAATATCTCATCAAGACATAGCAGAGAAGAGARCAATTATTTTTTTCTCATTTAAGAGCAATAACTCTTCACATCGCTCATATTTAGTTATTTATAATTGAAAGCTGTTACAATTTAAACACAAGATCAGTGTTTCCCAAGGGWGCACAATGACAACTGTGATCCAAAGCCTAGATAGGAAATAGTAAGATGGAAAATGTCCCATTCATTTTAAACAATTCAATCTGTATAAATTATTTTCCCCCACAGAGCAATCAGAGTAGCAGCTGAATATTTTTCTTTTCAGGCTAAGCAGGATGACATGAAGCAGACAAGGCAAAAACATATTTCTGTTTTGTTAATAAAATCCTTATTTAAATTCTGAAATGCTATTACATTTCAAAAAATACTTTTTCTCCTCTTAAAAAAATTAAAATGATCTCCACAGAGTATATACGTCTTCCAAGGCAGAGAAAAGCTGTGGGAAGTGATTCCCTCACGGCTGAGGGCTAGAACTCAAAGATTTGCACGGGGAATGCTGCAGGCCTGTGATGCAATAATAAGATACAGGATGACACAGATACAGTGGTTGAAACCTATGGCAGCTGCAGAGAGGCTGTGAGCATGATCTCTGCATGCCCCTGCGCAGATGGACATTATGCATTTGCTAAAGAGGCCTCATCGTTCCAGCTGTGAGTGCTCACACCAGCAATGGTTTCTAGAGTGCATCCCCTTATGGACTTTCTCATGCTCATTCTTAGGCATGGGATGAAAAGCCTTAGAATTACCTGCTGAATTGCCATTTGGCTGAGAATGAATGAAAGGCAGATGCCTGAAAAAGGCAGAAAGCCTGAGCCTTCTCAGTCATATGTTAAGCTTAACCAAAACTGATGGAAGGGAGAAGTATGTGAAGTATGGAGTATATAACCAGTACACTATCCTTTTGACTTAAATCACAGCCCAAAAGCCTTCCACTTGACCTCAGTCAGCTTTGGAAAAGATACATAGCCAGGCAGTTTTTGAAGACAAGTTTGTAGTCCTTATTTGTCACTGTCACTGAGTTCACGGGAAATTTCATCTCTATCAACTAGTTTAAGGACTGCAAGATCTGAATGCTTGTGCACCCACCCAGATTTATGAACACAAACACACTCACAGGCCTGGATATGTATAATGAGATATTAATTCTCAAGAGATGGTAATCCACCAATTTGGCATATAATCTATATGCCTTTAACTGCATTTTCTTAATTCTTAGTTGTGTGGCAGGTTACCAGGCTCTTTTGTGCACATTGGACCGTTGTTCTCCAGCCTACCTTCTCCAGTTGCATACCTAGCGAGGTTATTACGTCCCAGTGATGGACACTGCTGGCATCACAGCAACATGCCAAAGAAAGCAGAGAACTGCAAGTTCCTAAAGAAATCCTCAGAAGCTTACCTGAGTGTTAATCAAACAGAGGAGGAGTTCTCTAGTACCATATAGTGGAAAAATTTCTGTCTATCTCAGTAACTCAAGTTGTGACATAAGCCCTAAGAAGGTATGCTGTCTCTAGGTGGAAATCCTCTGAGATACCACCAGACGTGCTACAAAAACATACCGAAGAGTACGTAAAATCAGCTTACAAAACAGGAGAATGGGCATGATCATTCCTGCAGGCATGAAAAAGAGACCTTTTGAGTCCAGTCATGCTGCTGGGTACAAGTTGCTTTTTACATGAGAAATCAAGACAATACCTTAAGGAAGCAATTACCATAGCATTTCACATACAGAAACCTATATAGAAAAAGTGTTAGTATTACACCTCAGCTTTTATGTGACAGTGATTATTTTCCCTAGTCGTCTTATTCTGAAATACTGCTACACCTTTTGTTTTATATCTTTTTACCTTACAACTGATTAAAAAATATTTTAGGGATTGTAACAAGAAGGGTTAATAGTGTCCCATCCTCAATAACACATAGCAATTACACCTAATTAAGGGTTCAATGAGACCAGCACTTTGCTGTTGTGCTTATGTAAAAGTTAGGGGTTTACCGGCAGTGCAGATAAATTTRAATTACCCTGAAGAGTAAATTCTAGTTATTTGTTACAGGTAACACAGAATAATGCAATTCATGCAAGAATACATTAAATACAAATGTTACTTACATAATATTTTACCACAAATAAATAAAAGGGAAGAGGAAACAATATGCCAGACACAGTGGACATTTTCTCCTATTCTAACAGTCCTGAGAGTCTCAAAGTTAAAAATTCCTGGTCAGTTTGGATAGTACTCAGAGCTGGAGGGAAGCTGGAATGGGGACAGTTTTGACAGATCTGGGGACAGATTCACATGTCATAGGATCAGGGACATTTCAGGTGATTTTATGTAACTTTTAGAGCACACAGGTGTATTTACAGTAAAAATTTCTGTCTTTGGCTTTATCACAGAAATTAGATATGCAGCCTAATCACCATTATCAATAAGCACTAATGATAAATAATATCTCCAACCCACACAAAGCAAACACTGATAACAGGCTCTCATTTATAATAGTAGTCTGGCTAGGTATTTCAGGTCATCTGGCAGCTAAATTATTATAAATTCTGAAGAGAAATTGGGAATCCTTCTGTTCCATTTAGCCTGTAAGCACGCTAATTAGAATTATTAATATTACTTGCTTTTTAACTCTTGACCAATGGAGTTCCAGACCTTGTTGCCAAGAAAGCATATTAGTGTACCATGGATGGGCTTATATTAGAATCAGTAATATGATAAAATAGCATTTAAAGTCAAGATAGTACAGAAAAAAAAGGAAGAATTTCAAAAATTTTATTCCAGACTTTTCAGTTACTTTTTCTGATAAGAAATGTAATTAGCTAGAGATTACTCTTTCAAATATTGTTCAAATTAACAAATTAAAGGTGGACTTTGTATTCAAGACGGAACTCAACAGGCCAGGAACACCAGGATATGTCAGGAATAGCTTTAAAAAGTTAGATGTTGTTGATAGGATCCCTCCAAAAAATCTTTGTATTTAAATATCTCAATATGACTCAAACTCTCTAGCTTTAGCCACATTTTAAAGTTTTCACTCATTTCCACTAGCTTTAATGTACAAAAGATAAAATGGAAAAGAGCTTCTAAATCTGAAAAAAAAAAACTTTGAATGTTCAGATGTTATCCACATAACTGAAAAAAAGGGAAATGGGGTTTTCCCATATCCCTCATGCATACTTTAGGATGGTAGTTCCCAAAAAAAGGATCTGGAAACCACTGCCGGTTGATTCAGCCATGATAAGTAGTCCTTCACTGACTATAGAATCATATTTAATAGTATAGTTTATGTTCTTATGAGTTTATATGCTGTTACTAAGGGTGCACAGAAGTTCACGGAAGCTCATGGAGTGTTAGAAGATTTGATTAATACAAAGATGTGGAATCCACTGTCTGAGAATTAATAGAAGTATTAGGAACTTCATAGGTCAAAAAAGACTAAAAATAACATTTACTGTAGCAACAACAATAATGTCTTTATAAATTTTATTTCGTATCAGCATTTTTAATTCATTTTCTCAGTTTCATACAGGCTCATTAAATACTTTTTCTAGGGTTTTCTGGGGTGGGTGTTTTCTTAGGATATAATACACATAAGCTAGATCAAAAATGACTGAGCTGGTTTTGTTTCATATCTTTTATTATTTGCATGTAATCCTGTTTGTGAACACTCTGATGGCTATATAACATAAATTGATAAAACAGCAACTTACTGTACTGAACTGGGATACTCTTGATCTGAAATAAGGATATTAATCCCCAGCCTTGCATCAAACAATGACAAGTTCGAAACATAGATTTCCTTCTCTCAACTCTCTCAACTCTATTACGACTGCTTTTTGTTCATTAACTTAAATTAAAATATCAAACAGAAATGCCTTTAATTGTATATTTTGCTAGCTGGAAAACAAGCTGTGTACGTCTGAAAAAAAAYGCAATTGATTTAGTTTTCCTTTTTTCTTTCCTGTTTCTTTCCTCTGCTTTAGTGTCCCCATCTCAAACCTCTCTCCCCCCAAATTTTAGAGAAACACCACTCACCTAGAACTGATAAATGATGGGGACAAAAACAACTACTGTAGTAATACCTACATGAAGCTTGATTGTGGTGTCTTCTTTCACAAGTAGTGAAAGAATCACAAACAAAATGTAATGTAATTGACAAACGAGAGACAGAATTCTATCTATTTTCAAAGTAAATAGAGATCCAAAAAATTTCACACACTATATATTGGGGAAAATGCGTACTTCATTTGATAACTGAAGAAATAGCTGTGAAAATGCCTACTTCTTCCTTACAGTAAGAACCGTGGGAACAGTCCAGATCCTAAGGGATATGTGTCAAGTCATAAACAAAGTCTGTAACTGAAGAACTTTTCTCTTTGACTTCCATTTCAGCACTCAGCTACCAGCTATTACACTGCAACAGTCATGACTTTTTCTATATTTTGTTTTCAATTTGATTAACAAACAGCCATCAAAAAGGCAAGATTTCAAAAGGATTAAAAAAAAAATCTTCTAGTTTCTTATACAGAGGTTCCCGAACTACTCCCAGTCAGATAGCAATGGGCATGAAGTGTTTTCAGGACATAGTACCAGTAATATGCCTAAACTGTTCCTAAGATAARCAAAACCTAGGGRTCAAATTCTTCTCTAAGGTAAAAGTTTGAARCATTCACTGAAAAATACATGAATAGCCCATATATAAATCTGTCTGAGGGGACAATCTGAACTGTTGTCATAAATATAAGCAAAATAGGTCGTTAAATGGAGATTCTCTTTTAGTACATCTTTTTTCTTTCCTCTGAAGTAAGACTCAGCAGTAATGGAAGGAAAAAAAATAAACAGATTGGAAATAAAAATTGTTTTCAGTACAGCAAAGAAGAAGAGAGAAGGATGTACTTTTGCATAATGTTAAAGATATTAAAAAACAGCATTACCAGATAGATTGATTTTAGCTAGAAGAACCAAGTCTTGTTTCTTGGCTCTTTCTCTTTTAGAGAGCATTTTTGCTGAGTAAGAACACCTGATAAAATACCCTAGAGAAACTTTAAAACTCAGCTGGCACTTACATAGTAGATAAGTCTCACTGATATCTGAGTAATCTTTCCACAAGGATGAACAGCTCTTGAATAGTTTCTCTAGGGAACAGTATTAGATACAGACAGACTTTCTCCATCATATTTAGCCCATAGGCAACATACATTATGTAACTGTACACAGTAGTTAATAYGCTGATTTTTTTTATAATCTGTAATATCAGAAAACTATATGAGCTGATCACTTTTAATGGTTCAAAAAATATATAATGAGAATGTGTAAGCCGTAGGTATTTAGATGCTTTATCATCACAGTTAAAGCCACTGAAGAATAAAATCTGACTCTGATCTTGTTTACTTGGCTAAAATACTATTTTTTTTTAATTTCCATCTTTATTTCCATGTTGTTTAAATTGCCTACAACTCAGTCAAACTTTAATGACATGAAAAGTTTTAGCCAAAAACAGTTTGACTGTTTCACAATGCATGTGTATGTTTCACAGAGATCAGTAACTTTCATGCTCACAGAATCTTCTAAACTTAAGTGTCTAGTCTGAACTAGTTAATGCTGCTTCCTCAAAAATCGATGTCAATACAGACCAGCACCTACACAGGGAGATTTATTCTGCATGTCTACTTAGAACAGAATGAATCATATTACCTTTGAATTATGTGAACTTAGATTAAATGCTTAACTTTTAGATTGATATAGTTACATGAAATTAATCCTTCCCTCAGTGCTCTGCTCTATGCACCATTTTAGCAAAAGCACCAAATAYATACTATATAGAAAATAATTTCTTCCTTTATGCACACAACTATGTTCATTAATTAATTACATTTCTTTGCTGTGTGTGTGTGTGAAAGGGGGAAATCAATATACCTGTTCTATGGTAGGGGGAAGCTAGGGCAAAAATTGTCAAAATGATTCACGGACCTTTTGCAGCTCACTGGAGAGATGTAGACGTTACTCTATTTTTTTTTTTTTCTTTTCATTACAATACGACAGATACAGCTGAAACAGAAAATTTCACTCTACTTCAGTTTTCAGAAGTGACACATTTCCACAAATCTGGTTTCAAGTCCTGAATCGATAGCCACAGAACAAGAGATTTGTGGTCAGCTGTTTACATGACGCTCATCATATCACATACGCAGTCTCTCGTAGAGAATCATACAGAATCACACACAGGTTGAGGTTGGAAGGAACCTCTGGAGATTATCCATCATCTGGAGTCCAACCCCTCTGCTCAAATAAGGTCAGCTAGAGCATGTTAGGCAGGATTGCATCCAGGTGAGTTTTGAATAGCTCCAGAGGAGACTCCACAACCTTTCTGGGCAACCTGGTCCAGTGCTCTGTCACTCACACAATAAAGAAATTCCTCCTCACATTCAGGTGGAACTTCCTGTGTTTCAGTTTGCACCTGTTGCCTCTTGTCCTGTTGCTTGGCACCACTGAAAAGAGTTTGGCCCCATCCTCCTGACACCCTCCCTTGAGATATTTGTAGAAATTGATAAGATCCCCTCTCAATCTTCTCTTCTCCAGGCTAAAAAGGTCCAGCTCTCGCAGTCATTCCTCGTAAGAGAGATGCTCCCATCCTCTGATCATCTTCATAGCCCTATGCTTGATTCTCTCTACTAGTTCCATGTCTCTCTTGTACTGGGGAGCCCAGAACTGGACACAGTACTCAAGATGTGGCCTCACCAGGGCTGAATAGAGGGGGAGAGTGACATCCCTCAGCCTGCTGGCAACACTCTTCCTAATGCAGTCCAGGATACCACTGGTCTTCTTGGCCACAAGGGTACATTGCTGGCTCATGGTTAACTTGGCCAAGAGGCAGAGACCTTCACATTCTCTGACTGTAAGGCTATGCTTTCTTTTTCCTGCCTTGTTCATGGCAGGAAATGAGCATGTAGCATATGAGGCACAGATGCTACAGACAACAGGCACACAAACCCTCAGAGGAGATACCCATAGCAGACAGCAAGATTTGGATCAAGTAGTTCTATCCTCTCTTGCCGGTCATGTATTTGACCTTATCATTAAAAGCTGCAGCAAAATACTTACGAAAACAAGGACAAAACTAAGAGCAAGCTATAAACACATATCTATACCCAGCATTTTCTAGTATTTGGATTTTTGACTTTGCAGTCTTTATACTCTTTCCCCGTGGATTTTTAAGGATAAATATAAAAAGATAATAACAAAAGATCTGGGTTTTGGGCCTACATTAAGATTAATACCTAGGCCACCACCAGGATTTGGACTTCAGGAATCACAACACAGACCTCTGCTACTTGACTTAACAGCAAAAGTGCTAGTGATAGTAGATTAAATATATTGATCAATCACTAAAAGAATGGATGTGATATATACTTTAAACAATGGGCTTCATACCTGTTCACTGACAAGAAATGTAAACGTTAGCATCTCTGGTTTTGATGCCAGGTTCAGGATAGGGAATGTTCTAAAATTGCTTTTTCTGTCTGTTTCCCCCCAGAATCCCATCTCTGTTCTCTCCACCTGCTAGACTTCTGCCTTTCTATTCCTATCTGCCTCCACATCCTCAATTGTAGACCCTTCAGGCTGCACTTCTTCTTGTGTCCAGTCCTCTTGTCTCCTTTTCTGTCTGCTCCTCCTTGTCCCCAATCCTCTGCTCCAGATAGATCCCTCAGCCTAGTTTTCACACCTTTCCATCCTGCCTTGCAACCAGCGACGGGTGAACTGAGTGCAAAGGCAAGCAGAGCAAAATCGAACACAGCACCACTGCAGGAAGAAACCTGTCCTGGAGAAGTTCCTCCCAACAGCAAAGCTCAGCAAAGACCTAGGCAACTGAAATAATTGGCAATGTCACTGCCACTCCTAGCACCGCTTATAATGTCTTTTGATTTTAATACTGTAAAATCATCTCAGACTGCAACATTTTTGCATGAAAAGACATTACTCTTCTCATTTTACATGAGAAGAAAAGACTAGAGAAGACATTTATCAGCTTGAGAATATTCAGAATGTAACCTGTATCTGACTTCTTCAAGAGGTGGCAGAATTGTGAAATTGACTTGGATTTGATACATCTGAGGTTTCTAGATCTTCTTGAGAACCAGAATATAGACCCAAGTGAATAGTAAATTGGTATGAAAATTAAAAACTGTTCAATATTTTTGTGTTATACAGTTAATTACTAGTGAATCCAGCAATTAAATATTTAAATGTCATTTTACAAAAAACACTGACAACCAGTCTGCAAAATACTATTATAGCGCCACAGGTCTCGGATGAGTTGATTCAAAGCCTGCAAAACTGAGATTAACTGTTTACCTATTAGGAAGCCAGCAATTATCTTTTTAAATTACAGTGAAGTAGACATCAGCAGATAAATAATACAGAGGAAATGGTTACAGACAAGAGTCTCCATGTAACATAAGTTAAGACTATTCTGACTTCCTAGTGAAACAGAAATGTCTCCTTAAAGTCAGTGGATATACACTGGAGTAAAACTTGTAGGGAGCCTCAAACTAGCATATCAATTGAGAAGTTTCTAGAACAAAATAAAGAAAAATAAAGCACTTGTGACAAGCTAGAGAATTAATGGGACTCAGAAAAGAGTTTCAAATATCAAGTGCGTAGTCTATTGCTTAAATTAATTCAGCTCCCAGGGAGTGGATGACAGTAAATATAGCAGTTTTTAAAGATGGCTCCAGAAACTACAGAGGAGTAACTTTTATTAGCCAACTAGACAAACTAGTAGAAACTTAAAAAGAAATAGTGGTCAAAAAGTGATAAATACGTTGCATTTCCTAAAAAGAAATCACAATTCCCAAAACTATTGAAGAAGTCAATGTATAGGAGAATAAGATAACCATGCTGAAAGAACATGCTTAAGTTTTGAAGTTTTCCGAGGTATGTCCCCAAGGGCTTTTTAAGAAACTAAGTTGGTCTTGGTTAAAAGATAAGGTCCTCTCGTTAATGTTTGTAAAACTAATCATAGGATTAAAAGTCATAGGACAGTAAACAAAGAGTAGAAATAAATGTTCAGTCTTGGAAGTTTGTCAGGTTAATCAGTTGGAGCTTTACCATTGAAGAGCATGTTTCTATGCTGAGACTCATTCTGATGCTATATATGAGTGAAGTGAAAGATATAAATAGAACAAAGAAAGAAAAGAGGAAAAAGAAAGCTTGCTGAAGATTTTAACACATGATAGTAAAAACTATAATGGAAAAAATCATGATATTGACCAAGATATAAAATGTTAAATGAAATTGCATCTTAATAAATGCAGTAATGCACACAGGGAAAATATATCTAACTGTACAAATGGAGAGGATTTAAGTTAGATTTTAGGTTATTCCTGGAAACACCTAGAGACAATATCTCAAAAAAGAGCTGATGAAGTTACTATGCATTATGTATATATTATGCTCCAATATTATTAGTAATATTGAGATTGGAATGGAAAATTAAAAAAAAATAAGACATTATGACACTTTGTAAATTCATGCTGAACCCACATGTTGAATACTGTATGCAGTATTCAAAAGAGTAAACTAAAGAAGGCTAAAGAATAGTGAAGATAACAAGACAAATGATTCTAACATGAGAAAGAACATGCAGCAGACTTTTCAGTTTGGAAAAGACATAACTGAAGAGAGATAAATCTACAGAATTATGAAGAGTATGGATAAGGTGAATAAAAAAATGATCATCTACTATTTCTTATTACAGAAGAACAAGGGGGCATCTAGTGAAATTATCAAGCAGCAGAAACGTGGGGTTTTTTTTGGTTTTTTTTTTGTTTGTTTGTTTGTTTGTTTTGTTTTGTTTTTTTTTTACAAAATGTTCAGTTGAGCTGTGGAATTTATTCCCACAGTAAACTAAAGACTCGATGAGCTCAAAAAATGTAATGAAGGATAAGTTGGTACACTGATCATTGGCAATGACGGTTTATAGGGAACATCCAGTTGATTTCTGGAAGCTGGGAGGATCAGTAAGATAAAAGATCACTCTATCCTCTCGTCCTCTATCATCCTTTAAGATCTACTGCTCACAGTTTACAGGACTCAATATAGATGTTCTCAAAATGAAATCAAAATCATTATTCAGATAATACAAAATCTCATCCGCTCCAGTCTCCTATAAAAAGTTATACTGCAGGACTCAAACTGGTCCTGTCCCCATTTTAGTCAATATTAGAAGATGGTTTATGGCCCCGCTGCAAAAACTTTTTCAGATACCATTATATTCATTTACATCTCTGTTGGTGTGGCACTTTCAGTGTGAGATGCCCCCTCACTTTGGCTTCATGACTCCTGAAAAGTGACATCCTCTCGGTTTCCCAGCACTTCCTTATTACTTCTTTAAACGGATAAATCTTCTAGTTTCAGGAAGAAAATAGTATTTTCCTCCTATTCCTTTGTGTTTAAACATACTTCTTCAAATACACATTCTTTGCCTCCTAATCTATTCTTTCTCAATAAACTATGCAGTGTGGTTTTTGTTCAGATCAAAAGTTTCACTGCTGAAATTCAGCTCTTACTGATTTTTTGGCCAGCTATTTTGTCCTTCAGTCAGGAGTAAATCTGAATCACAAGAAGCTGAGTGCAATAGCAACACTTTCACCCTCATACACATTGTTAGTAAGTAAGTGTGCAAACTAACCACCCATGTTTCGCTCACACTAATTCATTTTTTTATATTCTGCTGCTTTTCAGCCACCTCAGCCAAAAGTTACTCCGGTAGTTCTAGTAAATACACATGGGCTGGGCCATTTGTGAGTTACTTGTATAGCATGTGCATAGCACCCTTCCAACAGTCGCCAGTCACTCTTGTCTATGGCTTATACGCCTGGCTGGAGCTGTGGGAAGATCATTGCCATGCAATAGCCACACAGAATTCCAGTTTCTGGGATGCCAAGATGTTCAAAAGCCTGCCTGAACACACGCTGGAAAGAGACTATTCCTACAAAGATATTTGGTACAGAATGAAGAGCAACAAGCTAAAATAGAGCTATACAAATCCCAAAGGCCACAACATTTCTCAGCCTCAGTGGTACTCCTATAAGCCTTCAGGGGTGTTCTTGATTTTTTTTTTTTTTTTTTTTTTTTTTTGTAAGAAACTTAAAATATTTCTCTCCAGGAAACACACTAGCCATAAGGTTAACCATGCCTAAGACAGTTGGTATATATGTTTTACTTTGCTACCGTCAGCATTCTCATCTTTGATGAGAACATGGGCCAATAATATCCTTTTTCAATGAAAAATAAAGGACAAAAAAGTACTGGTATTTGCAGTGACCTGTAGGAATGCAATAGTGCAGGCTGGCATCAAATGGGTGGGTTGATACAACAGCAAAACCATGGGTTCCTGGCAGCTTCTAGTGAGTATCACCTCCCTGAGGCAAGCTGGAGTGGGCTTTGTAGGAAGAAAACTAAGAAACATTGAGAGAAGGAACAGAACCTCAGGATGAGGAGGAGAAGGGTTACGCTGAAGAAAAAAGATGAGAGCAATGAAGTGATTCTGGGCTGGGAAGAGAGAGGGGAAATGGAGGAATCAGGACTCTGGGCTAAGATGCATTGGAGGGCTTTGAAGAAAAATAGTTTGGAGATACAAATCTATTTTGATATCAGAATGATTCTGTACTAAGCCTTGAGAAAGAATCCCACCTTTCTTCATCTCTATTGACATGTTATACTATACAAGCTGACTGTTAGATTTTAAAGAAATCTGTAGGATGACAAATTGTTAATATAACTGACATGTAACAGCTTCAAAGAGGAAATAAATGGAGTGCATGTTTACATACATATTAATAATCAGTACCTGGGTTTAATTACAGATTTGAAAATGTTAATTATTTCTCACAAAAAAATATTTCCCCAAAAGTATACTGTTAGATGGTAAAGGAGTCATAACAAAGAGAAGAAGATAAACTCTAGGCTTACAAGAAGAAAAAGCAAAAAGGAGCAAGAGAATGAAGACTAAACTCAAGCCAAAAAGAAAAAAAAATGTAAAAAAAATGCCATGCTGCCAGAAATCAAATAACTCCTTCCCATTATCTTCACTAAAGATGCAATAAGGTAAAAGCTGAAAAAAAATAAAAAAAAAAAAAAAAAAAAGTAAACAAATCAGATATGGAGAGAGAAAAATGTAGAAAGGTGAGCTGTGGATGTTTGTTTTGTTTTTTTGACTTTTGCAAGAAAAAAAATGATAATTTGAGAGTCTATCAAAGATGAAACTGTTTAGAATTTGATTGGAAAGTGAAGTATTATTTTTCTTCTTTTTTTCTAAGAGGCTTAGGGAAATTACAGAAGTAGCAACTTACAGTAACAATCTGCAGTAACTGTATTTAACCCAAATGTGTGGTAAGTTTTCCTTTATTTACCACGTGCATGCTCATAAACTTCTCTCACTAAAGAGAAGGATTTTCTTTCAAATTTAAAGAAGTGCTAGGACATAATTTTGCACCAGAGAATGAAAAGAAATAATATGAAGCACTATGTGCTGCACATCCACCTTCCAAGTTATTCAGGACCACTGAGTGTGTGGTAAATGTGTAGCCTGTAACATGGAGCTTGCAATCACTTGTGACATTATGATAAAACAATTTCTCCTCAAATAGTTTCTAAATGTAAAATGGAGCTGACTAGATTAGAAGTCTGGGTATGTCAGAGAATATGCAGGGTGTATAGAAATGATGTCTTGAATAGGCTGGGTGAGAAGTATATTCCTTTTGATTGTTGTCTCTTTCTTTTTAATGTTCTCAGAAAACGGCTGTATCTTTCAGAGTCTCTCAAGGATTTTTAGATAAAAAGAGAGGTTTTATCTTTGCATGTCTATAAGCAGTGAAAAACTCTGGAGACTGAAACCTACAGGCAATTCAAATAAACTAAATCCGATCAAGGTAATATCAATGCCAGAATTAGAAGAAAACCCAGAGAGAATATCAATAACAACATTAAAACAGCAGGTTTCAACTGGAATCAATAGGCAGTATAAACAGAAAAAATTAAGTCACAAAGTGATAGTAGATAAAAGCTCCCCACTCATTAAAATTCTGTTTGTCTTTGTGTCTTTTTATCAATGTACCTATATATCTATGCAAGTGTATCAAAGTTTATAATGTAAAAGAATGATGAAATAATCTAATTAATTTCCGGTGTCATTTCACATATTTCTTTCAAGTTAAAACTGCAATATTAATAATGGTTTGCAGTTTAATAAAATATCTCTATGTCCTATTAACTTCTATATCTGCTTGTTATAAAGCCTTTTTTTATCAAATAGCTAAACTTCAAAAGATTTCTACTTTGATCTGAAATGAAAAAATGAGGTTCATTCCATTTGTACAGAATAACCTCACTATATTTTTACAGAAAGACAGTTGTCTGTTACAGCCTTTCTGTCTCAAAATACATTGTAACTTGGGCAAGTAAGAAGAAAGGAATATTGAAATAGATAGGCATTGTTGCCCACGCGTTAGGAAGGTATCAGAACAGGGCTATAGCTGTTTGTTTAAATTTGTGAAGACTGGAGKGAGTGAGATATTCTTCCTACTTGAAAAACAATAAAAGTTTGGGGAAATAAATGTGTAGGTATTTTCAAGTGGTTTTAATGCTCTGTGGAGAAGCTTTCACATTTTTTTCCCACTTTCAGAACTGAGATTTTAACAATATGTTAATTTCTTGTGATTTTATGATAGCTTTTTCTTTCTCGCAGGAAAAAATCATTAGGTAGGTATGATAGGGTGAAATACTCTAAATTTAGGTTGTTTGTGGAACTTATGTCCTAAATCAACATTTTAGAAGATGCCAGCCAAGAGATCAAGAGGTTAAATTAACAATCCTTACATGACCAAAATGCCCAATAATATTATTCAAATTTTGAATCAAAAGGAAATTCAGGACTGAGCCTAAATGAAACCGCATCTGAGAGCCACCTACTTCTTGGCTGACAAAGGAAAAAGGCATACTTTATATATTCCTGAACCTAGAGCCTGTGTAAAGAAACAGCATGAACCACAATCAGCATTATTACTTCAATCAGATCACTCTTTTTAGTGGATACTTTAAGTGGTGTTGATAAATGAATTTGAAGGAAAGTTCAGAAAACACAGCTAAAGATGTATGTAACTATTTTGTGGTATGGCAGGCAATGTGAAAAGGGTTGGCTAAGGTTAGATGGAAGGTAGTATCTCTTGTTAGCTTGACATCTGACAAGCCTTTTATGCTGGAGTTTACTGATATCCTTCATTGATGAAGGACAGGAGAAACCAGTGCTACCCAAATCATCCTCATAGTTGAGTTGCAAAGGCTTTCATTCAGCAGTGCCTGGTAGCAGCTCCTCTCAGTGCAGTATCCTCAATCCCTGCTTATCTATAGTCACAGCCTCTCACATCACCACGTCCTCTATTCTCGGTATAATACCTTTGCATCATAATACTTCATTGTATGTGTTATATTGCCTTCCAGCTGCCTTTGGTAACTTCTTCTCCATGGGAATACTTCCTACTCTTCCAGTGCCCCCTGTCTATTCCTGCTTGCACTGTCACCTGAATGCATCCAGATCTACTTAGCATTAAATGGCCACATAGTTGCTGTCTCTCAGCCACTGGTGGGTCAGATTAACAGTTTGGGAGCAACATGTRTTTTCCAAACCCTACAGTTTCCAGGCCTAGACTTAGGCCTGATCAAATATCTTTAAGGTCTTTAATTTCCTACCTCAAAATTCTGAAGGAGGCCCATGCTATAAGGAATTATGTACTGTAAAAAAGATAACCAGAGAATTTGAGGAGCAGATAAAAGCAGTAGAATATCTGATTATTGGCATCCATTACTACTGTAAGCAAAAACAGACTACTATATGCAACAAAATAAAAGCATCATGGCAGATTACAATTCACATATGAATGAGTTCACATTTAAATGTTCAAAACTGGATGTCAAATTACTCAGGAGATAATGAAGAACTCATGAAAATAAAAAAGAATAACTGCACCAGACATAAGGGAAGGCTTTCACAAGGCCTCATTATTGTTTGTCATTTAAGAGGCTGAGGACCTGGCATGCCACACTTTAAACTGCAAAATAGCTGAGTGCATTTTTGCCTGGAGAAAGTGTACAGGACTGTCTGTGAAGAGATTTGACAATGAGGGGTAATACAATGAGAGACACGATGTCTACTGTATTAAGAAGCTAAAAAGTTTCCATTCAAATCTTCCCAAGCCTTCAATCCTTCATGTCATGTTGAGATGCAAGAGTGAACAAAAGGTTATGTTCTACTTGACTTCTCCACCTGCTGTTAGCAGTCCTTAGAAATTGCTTGTTACCATGTGGTGGGCACAGAACGTACAGTTGAATTATGGTTGGTCAGCTTCTGTTTTGATAGTTAACAATAGTTTAAAGTTAATTGATATAGATTTATTAGCTAGCTGTCCAGAGGTGCTTTTATAGGTGTTGTTGACTCCCCTGGAAATAGTACATTGTGTAAAAAAGAAAAAATCAAATGGATATGATGTTGTTTTCAGTTTGTCTACTTGTGTTATCTTATATGAGAATAAACATTAACATTTTGAGTCAGATGTTCTCATTATGATTCCTATTGTGAAACTGAAAATACACAAGCTATCAACACTTCTAAAACTCTCTTTGTTCATATCACAAACATGCTCATAAGAGTGCCAGTCCCACCAAATTTGTGATGTTCTTAGTAAGAATAAGTCTTACTTGCCCAAGGACAGGAAGATAGAGCTGCAAAAGGAAAGCTTATAGATTTTTGAGCACTTCATCCAAAGTTAAGATCCTCAAAAACCTCTGCTACCTGCATGCATATGTAGATGTACCCAAAGTTTCCATATGTCTAAATATCCATTTAATTCATCTGGTAGTCCCAGACTAATGCCTTCTGCATCAGATCCTACTCAAAACACGGCCCAAGGAACTAATACTTCTTTTATTCAGAAGAATAGTTTCAGTGGAAGCTGTTCAGTCATTCAAGAGAATGAAAGTGACAAACATAATGTCATCTTGGACTTGATATAAGGAAAACCTTTTCATCGGCAGTATAGTCAATCATTGGAACAAGTTGCCCGGAGAGGTTGTGCAATCTCCACCTTTGGAAGATTTCAAGACTTGACTGGATAAAGCCCTGACCAACCTAGTTTAAGCTCATAATGGACCCTGCTTTGAGCAGGAGGCTGGACTGGAGTCCTCCAAAGATCTCTTCCAATCTGTACTCTCCTGTAATTCTGTAATTCTGTGTATTTCTTCTTATCGATTGCTCAACGTGACTCTCACAGGAGCCTTAAATATGTTTTGAAGCAGGAATTAGGAACATGGCAGGGCACCAGACAGTGAATGCTGCCCCTTTGAAAATTCAGGCTTGACTGAGACTTAAGCCTCTGAAAATCATGAATATTAACAATAGAGATTCTTAGAAATGGGATAGCAAACTCTCCAAACAACACTGTCTTCTGCACGGCCCACATTACAGTTAAACAATCTACCCATCATACTGGAAGCAGTCTAAATACAGTCCCCAATAGTTATTCAGTTTATGATATCTCCCACAACATAATATAGATTTCTGATCTTTTCACTTGTTTCAGATAATATCTCACTGCACATGAAATGCTCATTCACTTGCTAAATAAAATTCTTCTCTATGTGGGTAAACATAGAAGAATCTGACTCAGATCAAATTATTTATGTAATATATTTAACCTTACTTTCTGTTCACAAATTTTCCTTGAACCAGTTGTATAATATTTGAAACAGAGCTGCTGTATCTTTTCTGGTGGCATTTCAGCTCATATTGTCTCCCTAGTTGGTTAATGATAAATGAACAACCCTGACAGATGGTGCTGCATGCATTCCTCATTCCTTTGCATCGGTAGAGACTGAGACTTTTTAAGGAGGGTTTAGCATTCACCTAGTTGCTTACCATCAATATTACTACTGTCTGCAGTATAGTAGAGAGCAAATCAGCTTTATATTCCCAATAATCTGTGGGGAAAGACCAATTTGTGCCAGATTCTTCAAGTGAGAGCTGGGAAGAATATCCAGTCTTCAGACACCAGGTTCAATCACACAGGAGGGATTTGAGAAGGATCTGTTTCCATTGTTTTTTCCATGGTTCCCTGGTGAAAACACAGGAGTCAAGGGTAGCCAGCAGAATTCAGTGTTGCAAGTTCCCTTTGAGGACTGGCTATAAATATAATCCTTTGGTTTGCAGAAAGGAGAAACTGACCAGCACAGCAGTACTTGATTGTCTTCTTTCAAGTCCCTGACCTGAAGTGTATGGTAGAAAAACACAAGAATCTGTGAAAGAAGTGCATTCCTGGAAAAAATGGAATGTAAATAACTAATTTAATGTAGAATCAGTTCCACCATCCTTACTATGATATTTAAATATTCATATTTTTTTAACCTTTATGTTCATACCTTGCTATTTTTTAGATACTGACAATACAAGCAAATGCATCCTATAGCTTGAAGTGCTTGCTGCCTAAATAGCAAGAAGTGAAGACAAGGCACAGAGAGGGACATATTGACATATGACTAGTTATAGGATCATGATGACTAGCCAGTATCTAATATGAGCTGCCTTGTAGACAGAACTGGAACTCACAAATAGTATTTTACATTGCCTGTGATTGCCCGCAGGTATTGCAGACTCTACCTCAGGCCAAATTATAAGCATTGTTGGAGTAGTGTTTTCCTGTAGTCTTGCAGTGCTCTTCTTCAGTTTGTAAACCACGTGAAGAAAATCTTCTTTGGCTTCCCATGATGCCAGATCACTTCATATCAAAATAGATTTATGCTTAACAGAGCAGTTCATATATATTTTAGAGTTTTCTCTGAGGCAATATCTTTTTTTATAATTAGAACGTAAGGACCTCCCTGCAATTGGAGCCCTGGGTTACAGTTCAGTAACTGTCCCTGCTAAGTCATCCAAGATATGACTAATAACTACAGTGAAATGAAAAGCAAGGCACATTACTCTTGGAGTTAACCTTAAAAGAAATTTTTTGAAAGTGCTATTCTCATATTTTAGGCAGCTGTTTTGGGGAATAATGAAAAGATCCAGAGAACAATAACCTCTCCTAGTGCTGAGGCTAACAATATGTGCACACTAGTTTTACACTGGTACCTCTCCACATTTTTCAATGGAATTCTTGATATATAAATATAAGTCACTGAGGTCATGCTAAAAATCTATAAAAGAAGAAATAAAGTTAACTATTTCAATTTACCATAATAATTGTGATAGGAGCAGTGATTCATTTTCTGTCTTAACTTAGAATCCAAACAGATACTCATTTATACAGTTAAATCGGTTTATACATATTGCTAGTAAGCAAACTAGAAAGAAAATAGGACAATTAAACTTTTAGTCACTATCATGATTTAAATTCTTGGAGTTTTAGCTTACAATTCCTATTTTCTTGGTAACCATTGTTATAAAAGAAACAATCCATGCTAGAATTTATTGCTGTAATTTGCATTAGGCAAGGATTTGTGATCCTTGAAGTTCCCTGCTGCCTGATTTACAATACTGTTTTTCATTGTATCATCCTTAATTTTAATATAATCATCATTCAAAAGATTTACTGTTATGGCTGCTACCATAAAATGGACTAACATTATTTATTTGGTCGGAATGTTTGCTGCATTTGTAGTGAATTTTGTGTATGTTAAAAGTCCCAATGCTAATGTAATTGCTTGTTTGCTTGCCTGTTCTTTTGAATCACTCTTTCAGACATTATTGAGCCTTAGAAATCAATAGAATTTCAGGTGTTCAACCATAATTTAGTGATTTGTGAATATTGACTGTTGCTGCATATATCCCAAAAGTATGATGGCCAATATGTTTATCTAATTCTTTATTTGATTCTCAGAGATAGATAATCTCTTGAAAACATTTCATATTCACGATTATCTTATTTTGAGCCCAGTACTACACAAACATCTGGATTTGTACATCTTCACAGCTGAACTTTTGGGGTTTTATATATACTTGTTTTCTGCTTCTTCTGGATAGGAATAGGAGAGTTTTGAAATTCTAGCTCTGCTTTCTGTTGATTTCTATTAAATTTAAGGTGCGTTTTTGTGTTTTACTATTTATATCTTCTTCATTCTTCACATATAATGCTTATCACATGACTTGAGGATAAACCGCTTTAATAAATCCCATTATTCTGAAGAACAATAAAAATAACAATTTGATGACACTGAAACAGTGATAAATAGCACTTTTATTGTCTTATGCTAGCATAATCTTATTCTTACATTTCTGAATCAATTCTAGTTCCCAGTGCTGTCAAACTAGAAAAGCACTATCTGTGTTGKTTTTGTCAAAGAAAAAGAGGTTATTGAACATCACAATTCGTTAAATTTCAAAACTTATTTAGGCAATTAGTGCAACTCTTGTTACCTCTGAACATGCAACTGAAAAAATATATGACTAGTGCATCTAGAACACACCTGTCTCCTGAAACGAAGAGGATCTTATACAGAGAGATGCTATTTGAAGATAAGAAGGACAGCAGTCTGGCCTCATGCCTCTCCCCATGATACCAAAAGAATAGTCCTCTGCAACAGCTTTGATGGTTGTGGATCCCTGAGTTGCTGGAGGTAGGTGGGTTGGAACACAGCAAATTTTCTTCCAGGTGGACAGAAAGTCCCAGAGACAGCATGAGAATTAAATGCAATTAAAATGATACTCACTATGGTTACACATTAATGCATGATTAAAGTTGTGAACCCACAATAAGAGTGATTTTGCCTATCATCTGTGTCATTCTAAAATTTGCAAACAACTATATGTTGTATCAAGTTAAGGCTGAGGCCAAGACAAACATTTTACCCAAAGGTTCAAAAGTTGAGCTTCATTTCATGTTACAATAAAAAGACAGAGATAGATCAAAAAAAGGCAGATTAAGACCCAGAGAATAATCAATCAATCAAATAATAAATCCTCAATTCCCTCTGTAAGAGATATGAAACCCTGAGCAAACAAGAAAAATTGAATACAAATATTTAAAATTTTCTTTACTGACTAGACTCAGTGATAGAACATGAAGTGAGGGAGTCAGGTGAAGAGATGGAAGAAATCAGAAGAAGATTACTAATAAATCATGCTTTTCACCCCAACAAGTTAAAAATAATTGACAACAGAGGTCCTACTGCATGTTTAATTTTAGCTGGCCTATGCGGTAGAC
Organism: Rhea americana; assembly: GCF_003343005.1. Lineage (NCBI taxonomy): Eukaryota > Metazoa > Chordata > Aves > Rheiformes > Rheidae > Rhea > Rhea americana. The sequence continues at coordinate 209,201 of NW_028186701.1, read as the reverse complement.
GAAAACATAAAAAGTATCATCTCCTGCTGCTGTTCATAAAAACATTACCTTTAACCTAACAATACCAGAATTTCATTCAGAATACATGAATCCTTCCTGCTTTATTTTGGCCAGCTTGCTTTGCTCTCTTAACATGAGCCCAAGGGCCCTTCTTTACATTCTTGTCTTGTGCCATTTAATTTTGTACCTTCCAGCAAAAAAAACATCTGTTACTCCCGTTCTCAAATTACTGATGGCCCAAAGGCCTGCTATCAGGGCCCTGAGGGCACTAGCAGGCCTTGAAGGTCTGCTAGTAGCCTCTCCTGGGGACTCTGTCCCATACCCTGCCCATGGGCACAGGAGCCCCATTCCAACTCAGCCCTCAGCCTTCAGACCCTACCTGAGCTTTGTTGTAGATGCGCTGGTCCCCAGCTTTCTCATAGCTGTGCCTGGCCATGCACTCTGCTCATCTGGACTCTGACCCATGGACTGACTTTCCATCTTGACCTCAGACCTATCTCATCACTACGGACTTGCTTGGTGATCACTGGGCTGTGTCTGACTCTCTTCACTGACACCAGACCTGATCCCAATTTGCTGACTTGCATTCATGCTTGACCTTGGACCTGGCTCATCACCATGGATGTGCCTGATGATCTGGGCTCTTGATTGAACCCCCACTTCCACCCCTTGGCCTGCCTTGCTGAGCTCCTTGGGTACTGAGGGAGTGGGTCTTGACTATTTGTGTCAGTATGTTTAGCTCCTCATTCCTTAGGGAGCAGCCAGCCCTCACCACTCCCTGACAATGCCTTTCAAGGATGTGCTCCATTCTGTAACCCAGTGGAGACCCAAGGCTGCTCAGACTACAGCCTAAGAGCAGCATAACTCAGAAGCACCTGATCTTCTGTTTCCCGCCTAATGGACTTCTAGTGGCTCACAACAGGGGAATTCACCTCTTGTGCCCCTGAAAATTCACATGAAGTCCCTTTGCAATCTGGTCCATTATCACCATTTCAGGTAAATGCACCAAGTTACAGAATGCTGAAGAACTGGCTGAATTTGCTTATATAGACAGCCAACTCACATAGATGCATAGTTCCAAACATGTAGTTGTCCTTCAGTTCATAGATCTAAGGAAACCACAAAAAATGGAAGGAGATATATATTAAAACTACTGGGAGGGGAGGACAGTAGGAAGCACTAGTTTCTTTTTAAAGTAGCTGTTACTCTTCCAGTCACTAACAATTTGAATGCAGGATGTTTCTGTAGATTTTGTCTTATGCTACTGCAACAATGCAATAGGAGCAAATCACCTCTCATTACTGCACCTGCTTGTACAGTTTATATTAAAACCAGAAAAACTGCAAATCCCACTTCGCAATGTCTTCCAGTGTTCAAGGCTCTGAATTAAAGACCTTCATTGTTTAGGATGATTATTTCATTGCCTTTACTGCCTTCAAAGAAATAAGTATCTTCACTCACTTTTCTATTGATCCCTGTAGATCAGATTAAATTCATTTTGGATTCCTACTGAAACAAAAAAAAAATAGAAGTGTTTTGAATACTTAGGCATATAGTTTTGTTCAGTTCAGGATTCTATTACTGATTGCAAAGATTATTATTGGTTAGACAAAGAAAGAATAAAGGAATTACTGTAAGTGATGTTCACTAAATATCAACACTTCAAGCAATTAAAAAATTACAAAATATTTCAGAATGGCATTTAATTATGATTAATATCACAATTAAGAGTATATCTTTTATTTAGCATCACWTGTTCATTTGTAGACAGTCATTAAGATTTAAAGCACTCCCATTTCAACACTACAAAAACATATTGAACACTCTACATTCAATGACTTTGCTGTTTATTATTTTGTAATAAATGACAAAGAATCCTAATCTTGGAATGGGCCAAGAGACTGTCTTGTGATGCTATAAGTCAAAAGAGCCAAACTACTTTAGCTTGGTCATAGACAAAAGCTCTTCCACTAGAAAGTGTCTTTTTCTCATATCCTACCCTTTTTTGTGTACTCAGAGAAGCATTATTTGATATTTTGGTGGGTTTATAGCTTTATTTTCTTTTTAATTTGCATGTCTATTTACAAAATAAAAGCACAATATACTGGATGAATACCACTGAAGATGGAATGGAAGCCTACTACATATGAACAACTGTCACTCTCGCTCTCTCTCCTAGTCTGTTTAACCTCACAGTTGCTGAAAATATTGACACAAATTATAGCACATGACAACTGTACTTCTCACAGCAATATCCTGCACATATACATGCAAGGCTACTCCTTGTATATCCCCTGGACTAGGCCATTAGAAAAACATTTGGATAGGAAAGACAATTACTGAACTAAATGACTGTTCCTCAGGTCTTGCCTACTTCTTTTCTCTCTATTCTCTACTGTCTCCTGGATATGGAAATGGCTTTCTGATAAAGATACCAGAGTGCTTGACAGATACTTACTTTCGCTAATATGTCTCATTCACCCAATCATATTATAACTATAATATTATTAACTATCATGGCTTGATAAGAGAAGTAGCAGTGCTGTTACACAGTGTATTCTGATGTGAGACCGAAGTTGTGAAATAAATGTATCTGCAGTTAAGATAGATGATGCATTACAGGCACATACATTACTGCCATATATTTGGTAGCCTGCCCCAAATGGACCTGTTAACTAAGCAAGAATGTTAACTCCGTATTTTTAGTGCTAYGAGTTCAACCACAACAGAATCACAGAATAAATTTGGTTGGAAAGGACATCTGGAAGTCATCTAATTCTACCCTCCTCTCAAAGTGAGTCCAGCTAGTTGAAAACTCTCTTGGCCTTGGCCACTTGAGTTTTGAGTATCTTCAAGGACACAGTCTCTCAGGGCTGTTGTTCCAATGCTTGACCAGCACTAAGGCTTTTCTTTTTTTCTCATATCTAATCATAATTTCCCATGTGACAGCCTGTGTCTGTTGCTTCTCATCATCATCCTGCATCACCAAGAAGAATTTGAGTCCATCTTTTTTATGGCTTCCTGTTAAGCAGCTGAAGGCAGCAATAAGATCTCTCATTAGACTTTTCTTCTTGACTGAACAAATATAATTCTCTTAGCTTCTGTTCATAGACTCATAGAATGGTAAGGTTGGAAGGGACCTCTGGAGATCTTGTCCAACCCTTAGCGCAGCCCGTACGGGGATCAAACCTGCGACCCCAGCATTAGCAGCACTGCGTTCTAACCAACTGAGCTACGCCTGCCCCCTTAATCATGGACAGTAGACCTCTTAACTTTCTTGATAGCCTTCCACTGCACTGACTGCAGTATGTCAATATCTCTTTTGCACTGGAAAGCCCAAAAATGGACTGAATTATTCCTATGGGATCTCACAAGTGCTAAATAGAGAAGAATCACTTTCCTCAGCTTGCTGGCTACACTCGTGCTAATACAGCCCAGTGCATGGTTAGCCCTCTTCACTGCAACTGCTGCTCACTGCTGGATCATATTCCATATGTTGCCTACGAGGAACCCTAAGTCCCTTTTTGCAAAGCTGCTTTCTTATCAGCTGGCACCAGCCTGGATAGAAGGACATCATCTCAGACTAGGAGCAAGACTCTGCATCCGCCTGTGCTGAACTTCATGAGGTTTCCATTGGACCATTTTTCTAAACTGTCAACATCCTTCTGAAAAGCAGCCTGTTCTCCAGTGAATGGACTACTCCCACACAGTTTGGTTTATCTRCAAACTTGCTGAGGGTATATTCTATCATATCACTCAAGCTGTTAAGAAATGTGTTAAACAGTATGAGTTCCCATATGAACTGCTGAGGGGCCCACTTAATAACTTCCCTCACAATAGGACTTTGTATCATAATCAAAACTCTTGGAGCTTAACAGTCTACCCAYCTGGAATTTCACTCCTCCAGTCCAGATCTCACCCACTTACTATCAGGATACCGTGGAAGACTACGTTACAGACCTTGTAACGTCAAGGTAAACAACATCCACTGTTCTTTCCGCATTCATTCAAACTAGTCATCTTTTTACAGAAAGCTCTCTGGTTAGTGAGGTACACTGCCATTGATGAATTTGTGCTGACTTTTCCCAGTCACCTTCATCTCTTTTCTTCATGTGCCTGGGTGTGATTTCCAGGAGGATTTGTGCCATAGATATCATTATGCTGCATATTTGTTCTGGGAACTGAGGAAAAACGAAGTATTAGGTAGTTTCCCACATCCCCTTCTCACTCATCTGAAGATGGATGTGATGCTTGTTTTTTCACAGTCCTCAAGAACTTCTCATAAACATCAAGACCCTTCAAAGATGACAGAGTGGCATTTGCAATGACTTCAGCTAGCTCTCTCCAGACCTTTGATGACAATCCTTCTCATTCCATGGACTTGTGAAGTTGTCCTTTTGACTGAAGTTGTACTTCAGCTAGTGTTAAATACTTTTTATTTCTCTTCTTTTAGTTCTTCATTTCTATTCTTCCCCACAAATGAATTTCAGGTTAAGCTAAACATAAGGGATTATACAAAAAATGTYATATGTGTGGAAAAAAAGTTACATGTGTGAAATAATTCTCTTAGTACTTATATCATGGAAGCATGGAGTCTAGCTAAATGCACACACACACCAATATTCATTCCTAGCACTATGAATTATCAGATGCCAAACTTTAAAGTTACTCATCAGCCATTGTTGAAGGCAATGCATCCACAGGCCATGATTTTTCTGCAAAATGTGTTCGTATTAACAAATAACTATTAAGAACATAAAAGCAAACAAACCTAGAAATGTTTTCTCCTTCTTGCATATATATATATGTGTGTGCTTTCATGTGTAAGTTCTAGTGAAGTGAGAAAGGTAGCATAGCTAGTCATGCACTGGTAGTTATATCAAAGTCACCTGAGTTCCTGGTTGCTTGAACTTATCATTTTTAAAGTAGAATAGGAAGATAGAATGACAGTTAAAGTTGGGGGGAATAGGCACAAGGTAATTATGTTGCTTAGACTTAGGGTCTCAGATACAGTAGGTATTATGCAAACATGCAGAAAGACATAATCTCTTCTCTTAAATCTTTATAAATTACCAAGTATAGATAAACAGGTAGAATATAGGTAGCTGCTTTTAATGAAAATTTCACAAAGAACAACCATAGTTTTAATGAAAGATCAAATATGGAGTTGAGAAGAATGAACAAGAGGAGACAGATAAATAGGAACATGGAAGATGGGAGGTAGAAATGAAAGAAAGAAGATAAATGGAGATAAATGGGTAAAGGATAAGACAAGAATAAGAAGACCTAAGGAGGAGTGATGGACAATAAAGTCTCTCCTAAATCAGAAGAGAAAGATTATCACCCAAAAGAAACTAAAAATTAATATCCAAGTTATGTATATTACTGCAGTGACTGCAATATTAGCAGCTCTGTGGGTCAGTGRAAACAGAGACCTCCCATCACTGAGCTGTTCCTTCCCACAGAAGGGGTATTATTCTGCTTCTGTAACCTATTRAGTGGGGATCTTTCAGATGCTTTGCTCCCAGGACTTCAAGAGAATGCTGCAGTCATGACAATTCCTAATGAAAACAAACAAGAAAACAAAACTACAGTGGAATGGAGATGACAAAGAATCCTGACCATAATCTTCATTGACTGCTCCTGTTTTTGCTAGAGAAGTCATTTTTGCACCTATATAACTTATCATGGTATAAAGGGKTTATATAATCTTGTAGCTATGGAAGAAATCTACAGCAAACCTCTGTGTAGGTGGAAATCATTTGTTATATTACCACAGAAGTTTGTTCAACCATGCAGTAGCACTGCATTGTGGGTAAGTGTCCTAACAGGTCCCAAGATGGACTCATGCAGTTGGAATTAGTCAGTGCAACAGTCAATATCTTGTGAGATTATTTTATTTGAACCAAATGAACTTGTATTCATCACTCTGTGAAACAGCAAGGAGTACTTTAGAACAAGTAAATAATGTGAAATAGAAGGAAAATGCATAGAGCAGGCTTTGTAAGGATTGCATGATTACTATGAGTTATGTTGGCAGTATCTACTTCATCAGTGCAACTGCACCGACACTACTTCCATAAAGCATTAGAATTATTAACATTAGTATAGAAGTGTTTATGGTAACAATGTTCTAGGTTAGTGCAATTACAGCAGTGATGCCAACACACTATGAACTATTACAAATGCTTGCATGTGTTGGCCTGAGACTAGTGATCACAACAGAAAAAACATCTCTAAATAACTGAATGATTTCATTGTTGCTCTGACTCCATGGAAAATCCTAGAAAGAAATAAAAGATGAAACAGAAAAGCAAATATTTTCCTGTCCATTTTTAGTCTAGTTCTGCTGAATATGGCCTTTTTTCTTTCCTTGCCTTCAAAAATCCTAATCTGCTTAGATTTATTTTGTATCTGACTATTAGAGTATGCAAAGGTGTTCCATAGGCAGCCAGATGTTAAAAGCTTGAATTGGTGGATAATGATGAACAGAATAAAAACTTGAGTCCAGGTTCCGCTATCTATGCTCACACTGACAAATACTTCACTTCACTGGTAAACTCTTTAGCATAACTGTGCAGAATATATGGAGCATATAGTTCCTTGCATGTTTTTTTTCTCTTTGCATGTTGTAATTAATCTCAAGGAGCTTGCAGCTGCTGAGAGTCCTCATTTGGGTCTGTTGTATTTATAAATGCTTGTAACTCCTTACTGTTCTTAATAATGTCTGTAAGCCTCTAAACATCTTAATAATGTCTGTAAGCCTCTAAACATCATGACTTAGACATCTAAAATATATCCTGCCTGTGAGCAATGCAAAACATATGAGAAACAGTAGAACATATGTGAAAAAAAAGGAAAATAACAACAGCCATATATTTATCCATACTATACAAAATGTCTTGTAAATTGAAGCAGTCTAGTTATGCATAAAAAATTAACACTGAGTGTGATGCTATCATTATTATACCCAGTGTTCTCAACCTCAGGCAAAATCATAAAAATTGCATCTTTAGAAGAGAAGTACCACATTTACATAAAATGTAACATATGAGATGGAGAACAGCAATTTTAAAAAGAAATTGCAATGAATCAGTAAAATAAACTTAGAACTACTCTGTGTGTTAAAAATGTGCAGCCCATAACTACAAAGTTCTATTCTTGCCAAAGTGATTTAACTGCCATAGAGAGGTTGTCTTAAAAAAAAAAAAAAAAAAAAAAAAAAAAAAAAAAGTAAGGGTATGTTTATTCAATCATTATTATTTTTCTAATCTATTTCTAGTTTAGTTCCTCTGTTATCCTGATGCAATGTTTTTCATGGGATATGCTGTTCCATATCGGCCAGGCTCAAAATGTGTTGCCATTCAGATATACTCTTGTGCTATTAGAAAGAATAAATTCAAAAAAAAGATACGGACTTAAAAGACTTTTTCAAACATTGAAATAGAGGAAAGAAGAGGAAAGAGAAAGCTAATTACAGCTTAGGAAACCTGTACAAAAATGTATGTGTACATACATAAAAATATACAGTCTGATTTGAATATCATTCTGTTCTCAGGCAAAGAAGTACAATTATTTTGCCCAGGCTTACACTGGTCATTAAAAAACAAAGCAACAGCTTACACTTGTCCTTAAAATACAGTCCAGGCAATCTTATTTAAAAGTATTACTGGATGAAACAAAAAGTCATCATTAAAATGCAGCAAACATCAATGGATACATAAGTCAATTATATTAGGAAAAAAAGAGTATATCTAGGAAAAAATAAAGCAAAGAAAGAAAATACACCAGCTGCTACTATTGCTGTAGAATCTGTAGAGGAGGTAGAGTGACATTGTAAATTATATTACTTATCAAATATTTAAAATAATCTGAGGAGCTTTTGTGCAGGATTTTAATTCAACAAGTTCTAATTTAAGGTGTGTTTAATAGATTGTCTACTGTAACTACATGATTTAAATTATACTGCTGTATTTTATGAGTGATAATATACTAGAAATGCATACATCTTCCAAAGGGRATAAGAATAAATACACAAAATAAATATGCCCTGTTAATATGTACATTTAGTTATACAAATAAATATGAAAAAAACTAAATTATGTAGGTATGTAGTGAACTACTACACTCATAACTTTAAGAAAAGCACAGACCCTCAATAATTAAAATGCCAGGCCTACAAATCTGTAACATTCATGATGTCTTAAAGTCATTATAGACATTTGAGTGGAGTTGTCCGTTGATTCTAATAACACCGTGTGAAAAAARGGGAAAAAGAAAGAAAAAGRAAAAAAAAGCATAATAGAGAAGAGCAATAATTCAATGTGCACCTAACCAGTGAGAAGTGGCAATAATTTCACTTTAAGATTTAAAAATGATACTTCAGTCTCAGCTCTGATTGTGACTTGCATATTTTTTAATGCATTTATGAGACCTGGGATTCTTCTGAAGTCAAGCTGCCATTCTCATCATGAATCAAAGGATTCAGAACCTGAAACAGCACCTGGAATGTTTCCTTGGAAGCATGAAATAAAGATTAGACCCAACCTCTTATACCATCGAAAAAATAAAGATGGAGATGCATGTGAGTGGTTAAGTTCCACGGCTGCCACAGTACCATCAGCTTGTTCATCCTGTACATAAAGCTTCAACGAAACTCCAAAAATCACGAGCAAAATGAGTCACGCACATACCCACACCTCAAAAGGGAGGAGAGGCTGAGACTATCCTCCCCAGTCCTTTTCTGCATAATGTCTAGTACATCCACACATCACCAGGCATTAACTTCCTAGGCCGAAAGGGGCTCTGCCAGTTTCCCTGTGATAGGTCTGGCTGAGGCAGAGCACAGCTGCACGGCGCTGTAATTAAGTACTGTGCAAGCTGCTCTGCAATTGACTGCGGACTTGAACAGGCATGTCTGCAACAAACTAACCAACTGTTGTGGAAACTGTAGCGATCCCACATTTATTTAAAACGCCAGAATGGAAATAGGCGCATTAACTAGGAGAGGGCGTTGGAAAGGGCCGCCGAATGGGAATTGCCGCTGCGAGCCGCGGGGCCGTGCGCCCAGAGCACTCCCTGCGCAAGAACAATTCGTCACGGGCAGCTTGCTTTTCCCCAGGCTCCGTGTGAGGGGGTCACGGCACACGGGGCTCGGCCCCTGGGGCCATCCTCTGCCGAATTCACGCCTCAGTGCCCGGAGGCACCGGCGGCTCCCGACGGGGCGCAGCGTCCAAGCCTGCGCCCGAGAAGGGTTCTCGCTTCCCCTGAGAGAGTCTCGCCCCGGCGGTGGGCAGGCGGAGCTGGTCGAGCTGGCAGGGCCCGGCAGGCAGGCGGGGTTGGCAGGGCTCAGGCAAGCTCGCAGGCAGCTGGGGAAGGCTGGAGCGACCCGTGCTCAGCGCGGCCCCGTCCCACAGAAGGTGYGCGGTTTCGCTAGGCAAAGCCACCCGCCCCTCCGTCTTTCCTTTGCCTTTCCTTCTCTTCCCTTGATAAGGAGACTTTTCTGCGGAGCGCGCAGCTTTGATTCGCTGAACTGGCTGAACTGTGGCTAAATCGCCAGCTTTGCCTCTGCATGTGTACTACGTCTCGATTCATATATGCAGCTTTGCATCTCAAAAGCTAATTAGCCTTGCAATCTTCGCTGTAGGGCTGCCCGAATGGGAACTTCAGTGCTACTTATTAGGAATCTCCAGTTACTGCTTTATGACCTAGCTCGAACCGATGCCTCAACGCTGTTTAAGCTCAGTTTAAACTAGTTGCTTCTTTCACCATCCCTCCCACTGCTTAAGTATACCTAGACACATTCCTTTCACTCCTGTCCGTGTTTCTCCCTCACACAAACGTTTGCTAAGTTGGGGGGGGAGGGGAGGAGGAATTATCCCAACTTGTATGACGTTCTCTGATTACCTTCGCTACCTCCAAAGGTCTGGTTTAATATCTGTGCCCTGTTCTAAAAGAGATAGGACTTTCTGCGTGCTACTTGCGCATCACTGCGAGGGCAGTGGTGGGGAGAGGAGAGGTCCATGAGACCCTGACTGCTCTCCGTTCTGCAGTGTAAGTCCAGTGGATGAGCTCGCTGAATGCAGACTAAGAAAAGGGAGGGAAAAATCCAAAAGTTCCCTAGCCAAGCGAAGTGTAACCTCGCGCTGCTCACTTCGCGAGCTCCCATTGCCAAAATGCTATAGAAGGGTTGCCTCTCGCAGAATTTTGTTTCTTGGACCTAGTTTTACAGCAGCATGTCGGTAGAAATCATCAAGAAGAGCCCCCTTGCATAAGGGGAAAAAAGATATATATTTTTTTAAGGTAGATAATCCCCGAGCTGTGGTGCTCTCAAAAGAGTCTTCTGACAAGCGTTGCTGTTTAGCACTGTACGCACTGTATCTTGGAAATAAACAGTGCAGGAGCTGGAAAACTTGGGAACCGAGCAGAAAGGTCACGGGTAGAGGCTGGCCAGTTTGGGGGGGGCGGTTTTGACCGAAATATCATACATGGTCAAAGGGTTGTCATTAACTGCACTGTCCAGAAGCCCGGAAAAAAAAGGGGGGGGGAGGGGGAGGAAAAAAATGATTGTTTTGCGGTCTGAATCTCCGCTCTCTGACGCATTCTGGCCACAGCCTCTGCTCACCGGGTCCTGCGCGCACAGCGCTGCACGGAGGCGGACAGCTGTCGTGGGCAGCAGCCCCGCGCCTGCCGCGAGCAGCGGTGGAGGGGCCGCAGAGGGCGGAGGGGCGTGCAGCGGACGGAGAGGCGCGCAGCCTCCCGCTCCCACCTGATATTGAGACGCCACTTTTTGAGTCACTTCGGCGCCGGCATTTCTCCTCGAAAGCCTGTCATGCCACCTCTCCCCTTCCGCCGCCCCCGCCCCTGCCTGGTCCCGTCTGCCGCGGTACGGGCGACGCGGTCGTGCGCGTTACTTACATGCGTCGGTGCCACTGGCCTACGCGAAGCTCATTCTGGGTAGTTAAAGGAACGAGTATGGAGCCCTCATGGCAGCGAATTCGGCGTACTCACCCACGTCTGGCAGAACCAAAGAGTTAAAATATAAACCCATAAAATGTATTTTTAATATGAATGTTCTTATAACGGAAGTTCTTATCAGTGGGTTGCACTGTACTTGGCAAACAAGCCTTTTTACCTTTTAAACAAATAATTCATTAGGTAATTAAATTCAAGTGAGATTACTCTAATTAAATATACACTGCTGTTGAATCATAATTTCTATGTGGCCTAGTTAAAGATGAACGATCTCTTATTCCTGACAAAAAAAGAAAGCATTAAAAGAATTCCCTAGTGACTGGAATAATAGATTTATACACCACCGTACAGAGGTCATTTCAAGAAAGAAGAGACACCAAACACAAGATAAAGAGACTTTTCATGTCTGGAGATACTAGAATTTCAGGTTTTCTTGCTGCGAGTTCTATTAAAAGACTTTGTGGAACCTAGGAGGAAATCAAAATTATCTTTCAAAAGGCGATAAGTTATATAAATATGTGCACAAACAGAAATGTGTCTCTGAAGGTATTAGTTCTGCATAATTTCCTATGACTAGCTACTAGGCCTCAAAGGAAACAGTGCATCTTGAAATGCTCTGAAGGCTTACATTGGCCAAAATAAGGCAGGACTTTAGCAAAATTAGAAGTAACTTTGTAGCCAACGATGTGCTATATGTCCTGGTTCCCTTTAATAGCATTAGGCGTTCAAACCATAAAGACTAATCTGGAGAGTAGAAGTTCCTGCTCTCTGCTTTGATCTCCTTCCTCTTGGCTGTTTAAAGCTGACAGTTTGGCTGAATGGCATTCACTGCTTTCATTTGTAAGACATGAGTTTCCTAGTGTTCCAGAGCTAGCAGCTACACCTGTACTGAAGGAATTTACATTGCATTGCTCCAGGATGGCATTGATTTGGGACGAGTGAAATACAAACACAAACTAATTAAAAACTGCATAATGCAGCCCTACAGGAACAAGACAGAAAAACAAATAAATACAACTGCAGCTGGCACAGCAATTGCGCCTCTTCCCCCAAGCAACAGTCTAGTGACATAAAATTATAAACCTTAAAAATCTCACATAATTGCTGTTGATCATTTTGGAGGCAAAATGGAAATTATTTTGTTAATTAAGTTCAGATCTATAAAATATTCATAGGTTGGTAGACAGACGGACAGATGAATAGATATAGAGAGACGCAGACGATTAAATCTATAGATTTGTGTGCTTATTTATACAGACCTGTGCACATAGCTTTTACAATTCATTTGCTAAAACGCTACACAAGAGAACATCTATTTATTCGAATTGCTATCAGAAATAAATGTGCGTTGCAATTGAGGTGAACTGATAAAGCATTAATAAAAATTCACCACCACAGCATTGGTGGAATAAATCCTGTTTCTTTTCATTTACCAAAAAGAAGGCAGGAAAACAAAACAAAACAAAACAAAACAAAGAAGAGGAGGAGGAGGAAGAGGAGAGAGAGAGAAAATTATCATTATTTCTTTTTTAAAAATGTCCTTACTTTCTGAATGACATAACCTTTTTTAATGCCTTCTTAACTATTACTCTGAAATAGAACTGAAATACTGATCAGACTTTGGTCCTTTCTCTACTGTTTTCTATAATACACATTCGGATTTAGGGAATCGAGCAGGTACCTCTGACTGCAACTTTACATTTGGTTGAACAATCTAAATCATTCGTTTGCACGGTCAGAGGTTTGAGGACTACTGTTAATATGAAATAAATTTATTAAAAGAGAATGAGAGAGTCCCTCCTCCCCGCTCTATTTTCCCTCTCCCCTAACAGAAATATTCCTCGGATTGGGCGGGGCGGGGTGGGGGGGAGGTCCGGAGCTCCGGAGATGCATCGCCTCTTCGCCTGTAATTGTTTGACACATGCCCTGTTGTCACAAAGTGGAGTTGTTTCCCAGACCCTGCTAGAAAAAAAGGTGCAAAGTAATAATGAGTGTTTAACAAGGCTCATAAATCAGGGCTGATGAGAAGGGCTCACGATGGACACAGTGAGAAGACAAGGCCTGACAACGGGTGACCAGCGAGAGGAAAAGGATATAAAGGTCGTCCGGAGTGGTGTTAATGCTACTGATACCCAAAAAACGACATATTGTCAAATGAAACACGGTCCCCTGCTAAATCAAATATAATATACTTAATGAAAACTCAGTCAACTGATCCAAATAGTCGACAGTCGGTTGCATAATTATAAACCAGGCAAGATAAATTAATGAATTCAGTCCTGCACAAATATATCATTAAAATGTATAGGAGTGATACTTAACATGGTAGAGTTATTTTAAACTTACATATAGAAAATGCAGTGAAACTACGTGCAAGTCAGAAAATTAGCAACATACAATCTATTTTTGGCACTTTTTTACTGTACATTCTTTACACAGGAAAGAAAATTGAAACAGACTACTAACGAAAAAGATCATCTTAAGTTTCTTCATCTATTAGCTGTGCGAGCTAAGAATCAAGAGAGAATTTGCAAAGTAAATCGTTACCAGGATGTTTTAAAGCAGTCCCAGAATAACTCCCCCCCGCACCAAGTTACAAACAGGGCGCTTTAGCGATTAAGCTTTCCTTTCTTTTGGTTGATCTTATTATCAGTGCCGCATAAACCCTGAATTTTAATACCAGATCTATATGCATGTGTATTTGTATGCGGGTACAGTGCATACAATGCATGTATCTCTGTGGAAAACACATTAGACGAAGAGATATCTGAACTTCATTCTCAAATTGTGCTCTGTTTAGTATCTTATTCTCCCTGTAGTTAGGTGTCTCCTTTCAACATCTCTGTCATCTCCATTTGAAGACATTTTCAGCGGTTTATCACTGCCATCTCCAGCCCTGCACATTTGCAGCAGGTTATCACAATTGCCAGCCCCCCTGGCTGATATGTTGTGCTGATTACCATCAGTGCCCTCAGATATTTGGTGCGGATTCCCAGCACTGCAATATCCACTCTTAGGACATCTGGAGCAGATCAAAATCACTGACTTCATTTTTTAGAGTCAGTGTTAAGGCTTCACATATCCTCTCTGCAAATACATCCTTTAGTCAATTGCTGCAGAACCAGCCTTCAGTAAAAATTCGGCCAAGCAGCGACCCCTATGTCTGGATTTGCATTTCTTATCGGACCCCTATCTAAACTGATTTGTTAATAATAAAAAGAAAATCTCTTGGCAGTGGATGCATCGCCTTAAGAAACTGGAAGGATCACACTGTCTTAGCAAACTCCTTCTCAAGAAGGGCTTTTTAAAGAGAAGATAATCTGCCCAATGGTCTTTGAATTATATGAGCGTGGCCATTTAGGTCGATTACTTTAAACAGTATGCAATTTATTTTAAGCGATTACCTTAGGTATAATCACATTATATTCAGCGTTTCTGCATATTTCTCTCCCACTTGTTTTCGTATGAGCGTCCACTCTCCAATGTAAAAGTGACTCTGCTTTTCATTCTGATCCTGATTCCTTTGTGACTATTTATAGTCTTTTAAAATGCTCTTGGTACTGATTCCTTTTTGTTAGATCTTGCCGAAAGTTAAGAAGACAACCGAACAACTAAAATATTAATCATGAAAAAAAAGAGAGACTATTTCTTTGCCTGAATTATGTTTAAAAATATTTTGGGATAGCTGTATTTTATTCCACCACTTAACAATTCCAAGTTCATTTATGGATGCGGGGGGGGGGGGCGTTGATCGCGCCAATCTTTTTGACTGTTTAGGTCTTGGATTTAGTGAAAGATTTTCCTGATGCTTCTGGAGGCTGATGGTGATGTTTGTAATTTTCCGTACAGTTTCATTCCTTTTGCACTTCTGTAATTAAGCTCCTGCTATAGGTCTTGTACGGGGAGAAATAAACCTAGAATCTCCCAGACCTTCGCTAAACTGATTTTCAAGCTAAGTAGCTTAGTATAGCAGCTATGATTCCAGCGTAGTTGCACAAAGGGGGGGGGGGAGGATTTAAAAGGGGCTTTAAAAGGTTGCCTACCAAAGTAATAAACTGTCAGAAAAATGGGCAATGTCCAAAGCAGGAGCTGGAATGGCGTGGTAAGGGATTCGCGTCTGCTGATCAGAACTGTGCATAATTAATGGTGTTCGCAGGACCCTACTCATTCTTGCGCCGAGAACTTTGCAAATGAGAAACAAAGCTCTCCTCCTAGCTTTCGATTTTACTTCTCCTTGGTGACTGTCTTTCTTTTTTCTTTCCATTTCTCTATTTTTCTTTTCTTTTTCCCTCTATTTTTTGCCCTGTTCCCTTTTCCAAATCGTCGTTTCAGGTAACCCTCACTTTTTGTTTGTTTGCTTTACTCCCATGCAAGGTGAAGAATAGCGAAGTTCGCCCGGAAGAAAAGATGCTGGGCTGATAGAACAGCAAGACTTTTTTTTTCTTCTTTTTCTTTCTCTCTCTCTCTCTATCTCTTTTTTTTTTTTTTTTTTTCTTTTGAACCTATCTGAGTAGGACGAGGGTGGGTGGGGGAGGGAATGACTCACATTTCTTAAGCCTCCAAGTGGAATCCTTTTCTGGATACACATTCCACCCAGATCTAAAGCGCTAAGAAGATTTCGGCAGCGTCGCCTTATCCCACCTTTATTTACCTGCAGCCCTTGTAATGTGACACTTCCATTCGCAAACCACCG
The DNA here is from genome assembly GCF_003343005.1 of Rhea americana. Classification (NCBI taxonomy): domain Eukaryota; kingdom Metazoa; phylum Chordata; class Aves; order Rheiformes; family Rheidae; genus Rhea; species Rhea americana. The sequence continues at coordinate 193,534 of NW_028186701.1, read as the reverse complement.
CGGCAGTTTCCAAGCCCCGCTCGGCTTTGTCGCAGCGGTGCACTTTTGTCTGAGGGTCTCTCTCCCGGTCTGAGGGTGAGATTTTGGGGTGGGAGGAAGGTTTCTCCCCTGCCTGTTAGACACGCGAAGGGGAAAGCTCGCCAATTTCTAATTGATGGGGGAACGAAGTTTAACGAACTCTCTCAGATGGAGAGCTTTGTCGCAGCGCGAGGAGGGAAGGATTGGCCAGGGTTAGCGACACGCCACGGAGGCATTTGTGAGAGGGAAGGGCTCTCTCGCCTCTGCAGAGGCGGTAAGTTCCTGGCGGGACCTTTTGTGGCTGCAAACGCGGAGACGGATGCGCCCAGTCCCTCCGAGGAAGGCAACTCGGGATCGGAGCTCGGGAGCCGGCTCTCGCTCGGGGTCGGGGAAAGGAGAGAGACACTCGTGGTCTCCCCGCCCCCATCCTGCTTTTTCCCTCCGCCCCAGCCAAGCACTTGCATCCCGAAAATAAGCTGGCCTTCCCCTATACGGCCTCCTCTGTGCCGTCCCCCTGAGAAAAGCCTGGCGGCCCCGGCCGCCTCTTCAGCACAAAGATGGAGCTCCCGGGCCGACGGCTCAGACGACRGCGGGCAGGGGGACGGCGGCGACTCGGTGCCCCTCGGCAGGGGGCCGACTGAGGGGGCTGCGCCTTGCGATGGAGCTTCCCTGGGGACAGCCAGCGGCGAGAATTGTGGGCCAAAGCCCAGGCGGCTTCGTTCGGGCTGAGAGGGCCGGGGCGAAAAACGGCCAGTGCTCAGTCTGCCGTCGCTCGCCATCCGCTCGCTCCCACCTTTCCCGGAGGGCCCAGCCGGTGTAGGAAAAAAGAAAGTTTGCGGTGACCCCGAGCAGTGCAAGGCTCTGCCGGCCCCGGCGGGGGACGGACGAGCCCAGCCACGTCGAGGAAGCTCACAACATAACGAGCAGGTCACACTGACAACCAATTTCCTTCAAGGCGGCCGAGTCCCTCCGAAAGGGATCCTTTGTCTCTCGTTGCTCTTCTCTAAGTGAAAGGGGAAAGAAGAAGAAGAATTGGAAGAGGAGGAGGAGGAGGAAGGAGATGAAAATATATTCCTACCTCTGATCATTGTAAATCACGATAAAGTCAACAATAAGCTTTGGTCCTTTCGCCCTCCACCCGCCCGGCATTTCCCTGCCGAAATGGGCAGTTCGGAAGTTTTGACAACCTACAAACGGACAGCCCTCCCCCCTCCCCCCCGTCTTCGGAACAAGGTCTGGGGGTGCGGGGGGGGGGGCTTCTAGGCCCGTCGGCATACATGTCTCCACTGTTGATTTGAGGGATTATTTGTTGCTAATACTCCATGGACTGTCGCAATGCCTCTGACAATTGTCCCCGAGTGTCAATCGGTCGGCAGGACACAGGAGGTGGGGGTGTAGAGAATCGCTGTGGGTCCCCCCTCCTTTTTTTTTTTTTTTTTTTCTTTTTAGATAAGGGTTTCTGGAAAGAACGAGCCCTTTGCTTCTCAGCAAACTTGTGAATGCGTGTGTGTGTGCGTGTATGTGTGTGTGTGTGTGGTTTGTGGGTTGCTATAGATAGACCGCATTTATTTATTTATTTGTGTCCTTTTTTAGTACTAAATTGTTACCAGTCGCCTAGCTGCAAAGTCCCCTTTTCCTCCCACGGCCACTCTCATTTGTTCCTGAGTCCAACGACGACAAGGGGGACTCAATGTTAAAGGTAGAAAAAATAGCAACACAGTTGTTTTTGTTAAAAGGGGACATACTAGGGCTGAGAAACAGCAAAACCCCAATGTTGGACAGCTGTAAAATCGTGTAGACAGGTTGTCATACAGCAGTGGGGACTTTTCTGAAAGGAGCCCATTGCTAAGCATTAAATACACACACAGCCCAGCCCAGCAGCTGCGCGGACACACACACACACACGCACGCACGCACGCACGCACACTTCTACACCCACACACACCGAGGAGAGGAGGAGAGTGGCCCAGGCTGCGCTGGGCACCACGTGCTGCACCGAGGGGGGTGGGTGGGAGTGCGGGGCGGTGCTTGCAGCTCAAGTGGATGCCAATCAAAACATCAACTTCAAATTGTATCTGAAAGATCAGCCTAGGACCTAAGGGCAGACACATCAGTTGGAGCTCAATTGTTGATCAGATCACATCTAAGGGATTTAGGAGCACAGAAGAGCCGAGATTTGAGGAAAGACACCCCATTGAATCCTTCCATATTCCTCCTCCTCTATACCTAAATTGCAATATTTCTCTGACAGAAAGAAATCAGAACGAAAAAAAGAAAATTATCGGCTCGATTTCTCTTTTCTCACCCTGCCTGCCTCCAGTAAAGGAGGGGCAGGGGGAAAGGAAAAAAAGAGAGACAGAGAAAGAAGGAGAGAGATCCAAAGAAGCCTGGGTTTGTTCTGCTCCCCTACCCGGGTGTTCAGACTCCCTCCTCCCACTTTTTTTTTTTTTTAATTCCCCCCCCCCCCTTTTCTTTTTTTATATTTCTGCCGCTTCTGCTTCTGCCGCCACTGCCGCCGCCGTCACTGCCGTGCCCGCGCCCTGGAGATGTCCTTCCCCCAGCTGGGCTACCCGCAGTATCTCAGTGCCAGCCAGGCGGTGTACGGGAACGACCGGCCCGGGGTGCTGGCCGCCGCCGCCGCCGCTGCCGCCGCCTCGGGCCGGCCCGCGGGCGCCGAGCTGGGCAGCGGCTCGGCCGCTGTCACCTCGGTGCTGGGCATGTACGCGAGTCCCTATAGCGCCCCCAACTACAGCGCCTTCCTGCCCTACACCGCCGACCTCAGCCTCTTCTCCCAGATGGTGAGTACCGGCGGCGCCGGGTCCGCTCCCACCCTCCCCGCCGTTTGCTCCGGCCCCACGCGGCGGAAAGCAGCCGAAAGGCGCAGAGGGAGAGGGGCTTAGCGAAGAGGAAGGGCTGAGAGCAGGCGGAGGCCGCTCAGCACGGCACTGGTCTCTCATGGCTCGGCTCCGCGGGGCTCCGCGCTCCGCGCGCCTGCCGCACGGCTGCCCGGAGCAGGAGCGCTGGCGGCGGCCGGCGGGACCCGCAGCGGAGAGGGCTGAGCAGAGTGTGTGTGTTTGTGTGCGTGTGTGTGTGTGTGCGTGTGCGTGTGTGTGAGAGAGGGAGAGGGGCGGAGGGCTGGGGGTACAGCGCACTCCCTCTCTAGACACAGCACGAATCGGCCTCGTTGGTTCAGCCGGACAAAACTCCACCGAGTTTTTCTTCCCGGCAGTGGAAGAGCTGTGCAGGACTCCTGTTCCTTGCTGTTGACGCAGCCGATAGCAACGCGGCTTTTGTTGCTTTTATTGTTGTTGTTGTTGTTGACGGGTGATATTGTTGGTGCTGTTGTTCAAACTGGCTTCTCAATGCGCTCCTGTTTCTGTCTGATTATTTTCTTTTCCATGAAGCTAGAAATAGGTTCCGTCTGAAAGGCCAAGTGAAAGGTAGCTGGCACGTGCTTTTATTTTAAGTCATTTTCTTTGAACCTTGAAAATGGTCTGTTCAGTTTCATGAACTTTTTATACTCTAATTATGGCGGGTATCATAGATCGAATTTTCATCAAGTGAAGGAGTGCACCTACGTCCCATTATAGGCATCGAAGTAGAAAGGCATATCCGCACTAACAAATTACCATTATCCTGTTTGTGCTCGATTTTTTTTTCCTGAGAATGCATTGCGTAAAAAGTGAAATAGGTCGAGTTTTAACTAGCTGTTTTTTTTATCTCTGATCTCAAACGTTTTCGTTGCTAATAACTGCAAATTTCGCAGCGGCGGTAGGCGTAGGTTCTACTATATTTCCCAATGGCTCTCTTTTCTCTCTTCCTCTCCATCCCCCAAACATAAAGTGTGAATATTTATAACTGAGTACACATAAGGCATAACCTGTGAGAGTTTTTAATGTGAATGTGTGTATATTTATATAATACACATGTAAGTAGGTAGTTAGGTATGTTTTTGACAAGGGTCAACATCTGAAATCAGGTCATTTTTTGTGCTGCAAATATTTCTCCTGAAAGCATTTGCAGTAAACCCTATTTCCCACTTTTAACCTTGATTTTGGTAATGCAGTAAAAGTTGACACAGAAGCAATGAGCGATTTACAAGTGGCTTCTTCAAAAGAATTCCCAACAGATATTACAGAGAAATATCATTTCAGCAACAATAACAAAAGACAACGGAATAAAGGGAGTGCAGAAAACCTACTCTGTAACACATTCCAAAAAATTACATCAGGTTTTTTAACGATAGCATTCTTCTCTTTGTGTATAACTTTTGCCTCTGAAATTAAAATACACGTTCACTTTAAACTGTTTGAGAAAGTTAGATTAGTTTCTTTGTGGACATTTTAAAAGACGTTCTTTTTTAAGTTTACATAAATTTCACATAATTAATGCTATGAATACTTTTCTGGACTAGAAAAAGTAACATTATAATAGAAACGAGAAGAAAGGAAAATGGCTTTTAATGTTGCATATGCAGGAATAGTTTAATTTCCTACTACCAAAGGTATCCTTGTGTTTTACTACGGCGATAATTATTTACCATGATAATGGTATTTTGAAATAAATTCTAGAATTCTTTTAATTTTCAAATCAAGAGCGAAAACAATAAGTTATTATCTGGACAATTTGAGGTAATAATGAAGCCTAATGAGGTTGTTGGAAAGATAAAATGTTATTTAACAAAACACCCGATGGTATAATTTGACTTGTTGTGTTTTACTACTGATGATAAAAAGAATATTGATTGCAAATAAATCATTGCCTCTAAATGCTTGTAAACAATTTGTGTTTGCTCTACCCAGATCAAAGTAAAACTTATGAGATAAAGTATCTGCATATACATATTCTACAATGCGTAGATCAGTTTTCATTACAGAGTTCAAAGGTTCTCCTAATAGAAGTCAATATTTTACATCATAATCCTACAGTATTTGGAGGGACTATGCAACATATTTTACAGCAGAAGGTTTTTCGTACCGAACTATTCGAAACTCTGTTCATATTCCTAGTCTCGTTTCACATTAACTCCTTTTAAAGACAAATCTGGGGCCAAATAAAAACGCTCTGGATGTATTGGTAATATTGTCCTGGATATTTTGTAGATAATTACAGTAGCGTGCTGAGGGATTAGTTTGTACCTGTTGTAATACTTGTTTTTTTTCTGCCCGATTATTTCGACCACATAATAAATTGTCTCGTCGAGGTGAATATGAGCTTACTGCGCTTCCATCATTTGATTTGCTTTGTTTTGTAGAGAAAATGCGCGTAGTGTTTGCAGCCCACAGCTTAGTCCATCTCTTTCCCTTTCTCTGCAAGAAGCAGGGACGGTTTGGGAATACCTCTGTATGATCTAAATGTGAAGAGCTTGGAGCGAGGAGGGCCGAATTTGACTGTGAAGAGCCTTTGCACTGTTTACAGGCATATTCCGGCTCCCAGAGTAGCCTATTCAAGTCTATTAGAGACGCTAACGAGATAATTGATGTGCTTTTTCCTCTCCACTTGTCTGAATGTGTTGCAGGGCTCCCAGTACGAGCTGAAAGATAATCCGGGTGTCCACCCTGCTACCTTTGCTGCTCACACTGCCCCTGGCTATTATCCCTATGGACAGTTCCAGTACGGCGACCCTGGGCGGCCCAAAAATGCTACCCGGGAGAGCACTAGCACCCTCAAAGCCTGGCTCAACGAGCACCGCAAGAACCCTTACCCCACCAAGGGTGAGAAGATCATGCTGGCCATCATCACCAAGATGACCCTTACCCAGGTCTCCACTTGGTTTGCCAACGCCCGCCGGCGCCTCAAGAAGGAGAACAAAGTGACCTGGGGTTCTAGGAGTAAAGATCAAGAAGATGCCAACCTTTTCGGTAGTGACAATGAGGGGGATCCTGAGAAAAATGAAGATGATGAGGAAATCGACTTGGAGAGCATAGACATAGATAAAATCGATGAGAACGATGGGGAGCAGAGCAATGAGGAAGAGGAGGAGAAGCCTGAGCTCCTGAGACAAAGCAGTGAAGAGCAGCACTTGGAAAAGGAGAAAGATTTGACTTTGTCAGGGTCTGAAGGGCTGAAATCCAAAGATACAATGGCCATGGTGAAGGAGGCCTCTGATACACGAATCTTAAGCCCCAGTGGACAGAACAATTTACAGATGCCATCTCTCAGTAAACCCAAGATTTGGTCTTTGGCAGAGACTGCAACCAGTCCTGATGGTGCCCTGAAATCTTCTCCACCTCCACCCCCTCCTCCCCAGGTTAATCACACTTCCCCACAGATCCAGCACCCTGCTTTTCTCCCTAGCCATGGACTCTACACGTGCCAGATTGGCAAATTTCACAACTGGACAAATGGGGCTTTCCTCACTCAGAGTTCCTTGCTAAATGTGAGGTCCTTTTTGGGAGTAAACCATCACCACGCTGCTCATCACAACCACCACCTCCAGGCCCAACAACAGCCTTCTGTTTTAACAGCAACCCTGGGAGCCCTAACCAGTGAAAAATCTTCAGAGAGGACCAGTCCCAAACACATAGGTAATGCACCATGCGGAGATCTCCCTGTCCCTATCCCCCTCAAAATAAACACACACACACACAAATGCTCATGTGTGTGTGCATGCACACATATATACACAAAATTTTCCTTGAGGACAGTGTCATATTCAGCCCTGGTGTAACTGATTACTTTTAATGGAGTAACAGAAAGTTTACCCTAGAACTGAATTTCTCCTCCAGCATGTCGATTGCATGCATTAAGTCCATTTCATGTGGACTATTGAACACTCACCCTATATGCTTGTCAAACAAGTTAAGAATGCAGTAATAGTTCTGTGTAACATATTCTTTCAGCTTTGCTTTCTTTTATTCCTGATCCTCATTTTCAAATCATTTCAAAGACAATCCAAACTGTGGCAAGAAAAGCTTGTATTCTCCTTAAGTATTGAGAGTAAGGATACAGCCGTGTAATAGCATTATACATACATACACATGTACATGCACATGTCTGAACAAGAGGAAGAGAGGGAGGTGCATTCTCTGCATGTTGTATAGATTTTATTTATTGATAATCTAAAATGGTTCTCCTGTCTTTTTGTTTGTTTGTTTGTTTTGTTTTGTGTCCTTCCAGAAAGAGAAAATGTACCAAGAACTGAATCCCCTTCTCAGCCGCTCAAATCACCTTTCCAGCCTGTCCGTGACAAGTGAGTTTGTTTTTTTTCACTGCAGGAATGTTACTTATATGAAACAGAGTCTTTGAATACTAAAAACTAATTATAACACCTAATCATCACCATAATAATACATACAAACAACAAGAGCAACATAGAAATTTCTATAATCTTTCCAAAGTTAAGCTAAATTACAATTATACATAGCCAGCCTGTAACTTTTCTGAGACTTAAATCACAAAGATATTGTGTTAATCATACAAAGGAAAATGATTTCAGTGCATTTAACTAATAGTAGGATTCCATAGCAATAGACAGGAGATTATAGGAAAGATTTTTTTTTTCTTTCTTTCTTTCTCTCTCCCCTCCTTTTTTTTTTTTTTTTTTTTTTTTTTTTTTTTTTTTTTTTTTTTTTTTTTTTTTTTTTTTTTTTTCTCCCCCTTCCCCCCTGCAGCTCTTTGGCTCAGCAAGAGGGAACACCGCGAATTTTAACGGCTCTCCCTTCTGCTTGATTAAATGGTTTGATGGAAAAAAATTACAAAGACTGGTATTAAGGACAGAAAAAAAATGGAAACGATAAAAACGACTCCCATCAATCTCTTTTTGCAATAAGATGGTGCAAATCCATAAAAGTGATTACTCAAATCTGTAGATGGAACCCCTTCTTCCTTGTACCATTTCAGATCGTGTTATTCTAACCATTCTTGGATTATTTGTTTGGTAAATGTTTCTCATGTGTTTGTGTTTTTTTTCTGTATATAGAGAAATTTCAGATTGTAAATACCACRTCAGTAAAACTTGTCTAAATCATATATTTTTGTCTAATAAACTAAATGAAATTATGAGCTCTCTTCAAGTATGTATTCTGTTGTTGCAGATCTTATGCATATATTACAAATCTATTCAAACATTATTTGCTTTCTCAAAAAACAAAGTTTTGTTTATTTATTTATTTGTTTGTTTGTTTTTGTGTGTGTGGGGGGGGGGGAAGGAGGGTTGCCTTTGGGTAACCGAACCATAAAATACTTAATCCAGACTTTTAATGAGCTGTTTTCTCGAAACCAAACTGTCAGCTTCCCTTTTCATACACATAGATTTAAACCACTGAGTGATGCTGATTCTTCATTATCAAAATTTAAGCAATTTTTAAAAATTCTGATAAATCAGATGTGTTCTGTAACAACTATTTTTTCAGGTATAAATGGATCGGACTTCCAGTTACGTTATTCAGTAGATTATTGGAAAAGAAAGGGAAATTTTTTYCTCTCGGCTCCCTAGAATATAACCTTACTTTCTAAATCAGTTCCTAAATTGGATCGAGATCTTTTGTGTTTTAGCTTACATTCTGATCAAAGACGAAAAAAAATAGACGGAGATTATTTGTAAGCATTTACTTTTAAAATAAATACTGAGGAAATATGACTGTGAAACATCTTTCATACGAGAATAAGTAAAATCTTAGCAGAAAAATGGCAGCTATTGCACTTCGAGAAGAAAGTTCTAAGATTCTGATCTGTTGGTTAAAAAGAGACTGGCAGAAAGAATGTATCGTTTTATAAAGGCATTAATCTTCCAAAGACAATCCGTTAAAAAGTGTAATATTTTGAATGTTTACTTCTTTTTTCTCCTAAATGAGAACACTAAATGAGCATTGAGGTGCTAATAAGATACCAGATGGTTGTTGATGGTAGAAAATGGAAAGAAGCAGCTGGGAAAGTCATTAAGAAATAATGTGGTGACGCCCTATCCAAACTGAAGCAACCTCAAACCAGGACTTGTCGGAAACAAGATGAATTTTTCAAATAAAATATTAATAAAATCCAAGATCAGAATATTGATCTTGATTTAGCTGCAAAATCTTTGCCAGAAAAGACAGGTCTAAGTAAAACTATCATTTAGAGATCTGCTGACGAAGCAGTGAAAGTGGTAGACGTCTATTTTCTCGTTTTTCAAATGGATCTGATGAAATAGAATCGCTCGGGATATCTGAAGGGCTGAAATGGACAACGTGTTGTCTTTCGGATAAGATACTCATTTTGACATCCTGCGGGCTTCTAGCATAACATCAATTAGTTTGCTTCAAGGCTTTTAGTTGTTTTCTTTTTCCTAAATCGCAGACGGTCCTGGATTGGTAACTATTCCAACAAAAGAGTGTATTACAATTTTAAACAAACCATAATAACATGTCTTTCAGTGAGAAAAAGAGAGAAGGAAGAAATCTTAAGAAAAAAGGCTTCAAGACGTCTGCAAATACGAACAGACCGTCAGATCAGTACTACTATAACGTTGACCGATTTTCTTTCTCTTTCATATCAATTTTAAATAAATAACTGCAGCATTACACCGGCTGCCCCCCGCCATCGCCTCATTCAGGCCCGATCTCTAAGTTTCTTGCTATTGGTACATCTGGCACGGAGCAACCCGGCAGTCCGGGGTGCCACCGGATCGCGCTGTACTCCACTGTCCACCTGGCTTTCGTATTGGCCTCTTTCTTTTAAAAGGAAAGATTACATTTAGAAAGCATACAACACTGCTCTGTGAGGCTAAGCAAACAAGTTGGTGCCAAATTGGCTCGAGAGGAGAAGAGCGGGGATTACTTTGCGGCATGCTAACATAAGAAGGGAGTTTAGTTGCGGAGAGCAAGGGCGTGTGTGTGCGCGTGCCCGCTTGCGGGTACGAGGGAGGAGCGCGGCGGCGGGGAGCGCTGTCCGCCCCGGGCACAGCGGCCGAGGGGCCGAGCGGAGCGGCGCGGAGCTGCCTTGAGCAGGCTCGCAGCGCCCTCTGTGGGTTACGGACGGCGCCAGCACCTTCCCCGCAGCGGTTCCCGGACGGCGATCCTGTGGCTTCGCCTCAGTCAGGCTTTCGGGAAGGGTGGCCGCTTGCTCTTTTTTTTTTTTTTTTTCCAAATCAGAAAACATGGTCCATAGTGTATTTATAATTTCTATTATCTTCCGAATAGCGAAAATTTCCATTAGTTTGATAGTTTTCCTCCCTTGAGAATCTCATTATCTTAAGAGGTAGAATCTTCTGCAGAAATTCATTTCTTTTAGCTGTTTGGTTTTTTTCGCCTCAGACCTCACCATAACCTTTCACCATAACCTCAACAGTCGTGATGGGTTATGTTTACCTCCCAAACCCAGTAAAATGGTTACGGGTCAGGTTTCTGTCTGGAGGTGAAGAGCAGGGGACGCGCCCGCGCTGTGCCGCTCCGCGCAGCTGATGGCCTGAGCCGCACAAGACAGCCGTTTATAAAGTTTCTGATCAGCAGAGCCAGCGGCTTCTATTTAGATTTCGGGCCCCCTCCCCCATCGAAGCTAACTCCAGAGCCGACTGAAATATATTGCATTATTTAAATACAAAATGCTCTAGCGTGGGTGCATGCCTAAAAAGTCATTCTAGAGAACTGCAGAGTTAAGTTAGCTGTTGCTCGAAAGAGAGAGAAAATTTCGTTAGTTTTCCCCGTTAACCATTCAAATAATTCTTCTTCGAGGAAGTTTCAGTGGGAGCGGATTCGTATGTGCGTGTGTGTATTCATTTCGTTATATGTTGAGCCCTTCAAAATCGTATATTTGAAGGTTCCCTGGTTCGCTGAGATTTGTAGCAGGTCAGTGTTAGCATTTCTCTTCGATGTGCCGAGCGTGAGCACAGCGGCGTTTGGGCTTCGCGCGCGCGGCTTGCTAATAGAGAGCCTTCTCGGGATATCCGGCCGCAGCAAGTTTAGCACAGGAGTTCAACGTGTCTGACTGCAGTTTTAGAAACTAGCAGGGTATTCACATTTCCCTAGGTTTCAGTTGTCACGTGAGCAATGCTAGGAATGATCGTTTACGTCACCTTGGCAGGAAAATGTTTTGTAGTTTTCTGTCATATTTTCCATTTTCATTGAGATCTTGATGGCAGATGTATACAAACAAATACTGCAGGGCAGGGAGAATAATAGAGGAAAAGCTTAAGCTAAACGATTTGCCTTAGTTGGGACTGCTTCGATCTGATAAGAATAAATTAGAAAGTTCTATTTTCCTACTTCTCTTGTCTTTTCTCAGCGATGACGGGATCCGAACCTGCTAAATAAAGTCAACAGGAAAATTTGCACTGAATTGAATGGGACCTATATCGAGTCATCTTTCTGTCTTTTGGAGCAAGATATAATTTCTTGCTAATTAATAACTCTTGCTAACGAGTTATAAACTCATATAAACTCACACTCGTTTGCACAATTCTCTGGTAAAATTGTCTCATTTCTTGTTTCTATTATTATTCACTTAGCATTAACAGAAGGAGGTCAGAAATCTAAAACTGTAAAGAAAGAACACTGAAAAGTTGATATAATCCTGAGTTCAGCAAACTCCGAAATTAGCAGCTGCAAGAACCCACTAAGAGCAAACGGAAGCTTTACSGGGATTTAGCTTTGTCAGAGACACAGTTATAAAACGTACTCATTGGTATGCGTGCCTCATTTTTTATTCTTTTTCTACTTTTATTCTAGAAAGAAGCCTATTTTTAACTAAGAAAAAAAAAGAACCCCAAGAAAAGGAGAAAATCAGTAGGGTGTATTTGCTTAAACTGGAACGTCCTTATGATTGTTGTTTTCAGCTCATGTAATCCCCTTTGACGCTTTGGTTGATTTTTTTTTTATTACTATTATTTTTTAATGTACTCGCTCCAAAACTTGAGATAATGCAGCGGTGAAGATGCTGCTGACAATGGCAGGGAGTTCTGGTTGGGGCGCGCTGCGGGCCGTCCAGCTGGGCCGGGCCGGGCTGGGCCAGGTCGGGCTGCAGCACCGTTGCGGTGAGCCGGGAGCAGGCTCCAACTCTCTTCAAGGATCTCCCTAGATTGCCCGGCAACTTTCACTTGTGTGATCATGTTTTCCTCCTTCCCCCCCCCCCCCCCGGCCCCATACACACTCCGCCCTTTTCACGGGAGCCGATCAATTATTCACAAACACATTTATCTCCCCTGCAATATGGAGAATTCATATTCATATCTCTGTTTTAGTGGCCTGACACTGATTAATGCAATATGCACCGCGGCTCCGAGTACGGCTCCACTCTATGAATCACGAGCTATAAAGTTTCAATCGTCCTTGTAGATGAGACTATTACAAAGAGCGCAAGCTGGAGAGGGCGGGGGAGGCGACAGCAGGCAGAAAATGGATCTCCGCAGCTCCAGGCTGCCGTTCCCGGGTTAAACAGGCTCTTATTTAAATAACCCAGCGGCTGACCGGGAACAATGCAGGCCCTTCATTAGCTGCGCCCAGGGGGGACTCCTCGCGCCCCGGCGGGAGGCAGCGGCGCGCCGCCCGGGGCACCCCCGAGCCCCGCAGCCTCACCCCACGTCGCAGCCTCCCTGCCAGCCTCGGCGCGGCAGTGGGCGACAATCGGCGGCGGTCGGTGCGCTGCCCTCATCCCGTTCCCCTCCGCCGCTCACACACGCCGCCCTCCCGTCCCCCCTCACCACAAGCCAGAGGCAGGAAAGAGCAGCGGGGTGCTGCCAGCCCCTTGTGCACGTGCTGGGCTGGGCTGGTGGCCCGGCCTCCCCGAGGGGGCCCCCCCCCGCCACCTCGGGGGAGGCCGTGGTCCGGCGCTGCCGTGCGGTGGGGCTCCCCGTGGGGAGTGCCCAGGCAGGCCTGGAGAGACAAAACTGTCAGCTTACCAGCCTGCAGGCCGTGGGCGTCACCATCCTGCCCCTCCTTGAAGGGGCTCCGGCCAGGCAGCTCTGTTGCTGCTTGGGAGGGAAGGTGTTAAAAGGCATTCAGGCACAGTCACGTTGCTAGTTCCAATGTTATTATTATTCCTTTTTTTYCCCCCGTATTTTTTTTTAATTCCCAAATGTTCTTAAAAGGCAAGGTGTTAAAGAATGACTGGAGCTGGTGGAGGCATGTTGGATAGACTTTCAGCACACACAGTACAAACAGCACAGAGAAAACACTAATAAGTGGTTTGTGAAAGGATTTGTCAAAACTTGAGCCTCTAAGTACATTCCCTCTTCCCTCCCTCCTTCCCTCTCCCTGCTTGCCCCTGGCTTAAATTCAGGGATAAGGATCCTTTAATCCGATGACCAGCTCATGCTGAAATCCTGCATTTTGCACTAGCTCCCTGCTCCAGGCCCGAGCCTGCCACAGCTCATGGGAGCAGCTGCGCAACGCAATGCTCTCAGGAGCCCGCATAGAAACGACAGCCCAGACCTGAACTTCTCGCCACGAATAAAGTGATCGTGGCTTAAATTAGCCAGAGCAGGTCCCGGACAGTCTGAGAGGCAGCACAGGAACTGCCAATTCTGACAGGAAGGGTTCGATACTACCGGAGCCTGTTGACAAGCGCTGCTGCCACTGTTGCGCGAAGGGATGTTGTGTGATTTCAGGTTGCTGAGCTGCAAAGTTTTACGTTTCTCCAATAAATTTTACTTGGGACTAACAAATCACGTAAACCACTGGAACATGTAATAAATGTGGCCCATGTGACATGTTTTCCAGTGAAAAGTTACACAAATGGCTCCTGGCTAGGTTGGTGTTCCCAATTGTGCAGTGCCCCCATGCAGTTTTGTTCATAACTCGCCCATAAAACCAGCCATGTGGACAGGAATCACAGCAAGCACCAGGAGACTGAAAACACCATAGAAATAGGTATTCAAATTTTAAGACTTAGAAAATATGAGCTCTTAAAACTAAACAATGTACTTTTGTGAGAAATTAATTTACTTGAGTCCCTTCACCATTATTAATATTAGCTTTGGCTTCTCTTTTGTGTATATGAAGAGATGTACGCATGATGTTTGTAAAAAGTGGAAAAATACATTTTTTATCTGATTTTACTTACTTTAATTAGTTTTACAGACATCCTTCATGCCTAATACTGAAACTTGTTTCCTGACATGTTTTTGTGAAATCAGACAATGAAAACTCAAGGCACAAATGGGGTCCCAGTCTCTCTTGTGAGAGAATATTAAATGCTGAAGTAAACTCCATGCAGAATTAAAGGCAAGTTTAAAAAGTAACATTTATTTTTATGCCAGATTTATGGCTGACCCGTAGATAATTAAAGGTTCTATTTTGAGCTGTTGGCCCCACACAATACATTGTCCTTTGTTGCAGCACAAGTAGCGCTTTCCCTGCGCTGCCTATGGTTCAGAAACAATGGAGCAATCCATTTATTTTGTTGGTCAATTGTAGCACAAAGTGAGGTGGTCAGTGTGGAAAGTTTATCACTGTCTTGTCCCTTTGGAAGAGGCAGAGCATTCACACACCCTCTGCCCCAGTACACAAATGTCAGTTTTTTTGCAGACTGCTGTTTTCCTTTTGAAGATGCCGATGGTGTCTCTGATCCACTAATCCATTTATCCAGTTTCATGAGTGCATTGGTTGAATACGTTCACAATAGCCTTGCCCAGCTGGAAACAAGAAGTCAGTGAGTGCAGCCGGCACACCCATCACTGCCTGACACTGCTCTCAGATGAGACTCGAGGACTTGTCTCAAAAAAGCCCATCCTGGACCAAAAGCAAAACTGAGAAAAAGCCTCCCAGCCTCCAGCGAGGTATACAACACTGAGATCTTCTTGGCCCTTAGAACAGAAGTATTTTTAGTACCATCTATAGCATGCTAGAGGGTTGTATTATTTTCATGATACTTGGCTGTGTCAATGAGGGTTGAAGCATGCTTGAGGAAAAAAATGCCTCAGGGACTGTGCAAACAAGTGCACATTAAAGAAACTGGGCAGTTGCAGCCAAGGGGGAGGGGGCAGGAGAGGCAACGGGTTTCCATTTGTGTTCAGTGCTCTTCCATTATTTGCCAGCTTTTTATTACATTTTCAGTGTATGTTTAATTATTGCTGTTATTGGTAATAACAGAATGTTTGAAAATATTAAATACACTTGTGAGCTTGTGTGAAAAAGAAGTTAAAAGGTGTTCGGTGTGCAGAATGTTAAAAAGATCTCACAATGAAGTGATTAACATTTTTATGAATAAAATTAATCACGCATTAACTCTGCAGCTCAATACATCTGAATGCCAAATGTTGCACAGCAGCCCTTTCCCCTAAACTCAAGAATTTTGGATGCAGTATTGACCCACATCAAACACTGGCCTATTAGTAATGGCAGTGTAGTTATAAGAAGACATTTTAATAATGTACATTTACATTTGAGGCAAGCAAATAAAGAGGGGGAAATAAACTGGGTGTATTTGGTTGGGATTTGTGAGGACTGGTAGGCACATAAAATATATTAGGAAACAGTCAATAGAAGTAACTGTTAGGAGAAAAAGGAGTTTACGTTGCCTGCGAAGAGGCAAAGAGCAAAGTCACCATAGTAAACAGATTCCTGAGAACTATGCTTTGCTCTTATTGACTCTTATTAGCATGCTCATTGTTCTGGGCAAAGATTATTCGGTTTTAAGATAGGGACTTACCCGTTATTAAAATTTCCACTGTGTCAGATAATAAAATGTGATTTCTCTCTCCTCTCTCTCTCTCCTCCTCTTCCTCTGTGTGTGTGCGCGCGCGTGTGTATGCCTGTGTGTGTGTTTTCTAATCTCTTGCCACTGTGGTTTTGGGATTATTCCAGCAGGCTGTACAAAGGGAAGCAAAGGCATCTGAAGTGTCACTCTACAGCTGTGGCAAAGTAACAGAATTTCCATTTTGTTGATGCTCCCAGCACATGTGTGCAGCAGAAGGTGATATCAAAGGAGCCGTTCTTCCTCAGTTCTGCACATTATTTTTCACTGCTGTGGCGAATCTCTCTGAGCTCCATGAACCAATAAAACAACAGTCCCTGTTTGAGTTGATATATTAATATTTACTGAGGATTTGCAAGGTCGGGGCTAAATGTCAGCAGATTGCTGGGGCAGTACTGTGGGGAATAATTAAACAAATCTCACAGCAGTTCAGCCTCCTAACATCTTTATTAATCTTTTTTTTTTTAACTTTCCTGAAACAGTACAATGAAATATTGCTTTTTTTTTCAATCTTAGTGAAGATTTGAGAGAAGTTTAATAATAAAATCCTATATTAAAAGTATTTGTTTTTGACAGTTTCTTGGCCCACTCACCCACAGATGTTAGTTAGTTGGGAAGGCTGTGATGTGTGAATTATCACCAAGCTGTTGGGATTCTCACCTGCCTCGCTATCAAATTCATCTTGACCAGTCTGCCAAGCACAATAATATTGCTGCTATAAATGGAGACCCAAATTGGCTTCATTAAGTGGTAGGTCCACTTGTCTAAGTGAAGAAACTGAAGAACACCAATTCAGTATGTGTGTCTTTCTTAACATGATTATAGCATGCACTTTAGTACAACTTAGACAATTCTCTTTAATAACCTTCATAATTAGTGTTGGGATGCCTCATTACAAGTCATTGCCTGTAGCAGTCCTAGGCCAAACAGCCCTTCTCAATCAGATTTATTTATTTATTTATTTTTATCAGGCAGCAGGAGCTGTCTAGAGCTTTTTGTTTGTGTAATAGCGACTTGCATTAAGCCCCCAGTGTAAAAATACCACAAGGAAATTAATTGCTTCTGTGCAGATTCACCACAGATGTGTCCTGTTATGGGGAATGGTATATTTCTGACATTGCTATACTGTAGTGTGTTGAGAAAAAAAAATCTGGAAAAGCTACAAATGCAAATATTAGCATCCATAAAGATTTTTCATGGTGTAGCTGGAAACAAGGAGATTTTTAAAATGTGTGAGAGCCTTCAAGCCTTTTTAAAAATAAAATGTTCTTTTCTGATTATTTAAAAATACATGAACCCTCTAATAAAATGCACATGGCCACATGTTCTCTTTGGTACTGGCTGATAAATGTGCTACTTAAAATAACACACACAAGGAGTGCGGTGACTCAACGCAATAAGAAGGCTGACACACAAAGCTGCCCTCAAGGTCACTTGTTTGTTATCTATCACTGTTGGTCAGGTTGTGAATCACAGCTGCAAGTTTCAGCAAGTTAAGGGTAGGAGGAGCTTTTAGAATGCTTGCCCTGTGGAAAAGAAAAGCTGAGCTGGTGGTTTATTAGCCAGGTCTGAACATCACCCTGCAGCTTCTGGGTAATGCCCATTCCCCTGTCACTAAAGCAAAGCTGGAAAGTGTCTTGATCCAGATACAAGTGCTTTGATTTACCTGTTAGAATTCAGGTGGAAGGGTTTAGGGTAAGCAACTGTACTACTGCAGAGCTTTGTAGCACTGTCTTGTGTTTGTTTATATCATTTTCCTTCATCTCAATCCTCATAAACTTCAGTTTTAACTTTGGGCTCATCCCTCTGATACAGTTGCATTTGTCTAGTGACATCACTATGAATAATCAAATATTAACACTTCACAACAATTACAAGAATGAAACACACACATAGAATAATATAATATGGGAACTGTGGCATTTGTCTTGAAATAACTATTTGCATTCTTCATGTGTGACTGTGACTGGGAAATCCTGTATCTTTTAATTCTAGGAGCTACAAAATAATAATAATAACAAAACCCTAAGCAACTCTTCCAGTCAAATTCAGGATGTCACCTGCCTGATAATGATACAAGAACAATAAAGCTACAAAACAATAAAGCTGTTCCAGTAATGATTGTCTCAAGTTGGAATTTCTAGGTATATGCAACATGGAAAATTCAGGAGGAAGTGAATCTTGTATATTCAGGCCCATTGAACCTATATGCAGGAAACACTTCTCAAGTCTCAATAAATATGTTGGATAAACATGGCTTCAAGAAAATCCATACATTAACTGCGAGCAATAGTAGGAACATGTAAGTTATGTAAGCAGAGCAGGTCAGCGTTCTGTTTTACAGTACTGCAGTTTATAGGATATTGTACCATCTATTGCAGAACAATCAGCAAGATAAGCTGCGTAGACAAACACACAAAGTCTTACTTTTAAAATAAAAGCGTTTTTTCATTCCCATCCGTTGGGGATATACTATGATGATAATAATTTGCTCCAACATGTGCATGCTACTTTTCTTAGGCTATAAAAGCACAAACAGCTCAGATTCACAGTCCAAGAGAATGTGATTAGTATTTCTGTGTCTTGCTGTAGTAATACCTGGGATCCTTGCCTAGAACATGTGAAATTCTACTAGATGAGATCCATGCAGTACATAACAAATGCTGTCTATTATACAGACAGCTGAGGTGCAGAGGTAAAGTGATTTCTCCAAGTTACCCACTTTGTTTATGACAGAAATTAGATCTGAACCTAAGAATTATGGATTTTAGTTCACAGACAGTTGAGTATAAAGGATATTTCAAAGATATACAGTGACTTTATCTTGGTAATGAAGCTGGAACAGGTACACTTGAAACTGAATCTGCAGCCTCATAATATATTCACCGCAGTGTCATTACATCCCATGATATAGCTGTAAACATTTTAACTCTGATACCTGAACTTAAATACTAAAATCCATATTTAGTTATGTGAGCAAAGGCAATTTGATATTTAAAAATTATGTTCATTCTCACTGAAGGCACTAGGACTACTTGTACCTGAAAGGGCTATGTGTATAAAGAATATCTTTTAAGCTTAAACCTTAAGATCAAGTTATATGTTATTTTTTTCCCCCTTTTTGAACTTCAAAGATGCTTTTAAATATTACTCTGTATATTTCAGTGGTTAAAAATGGTTTTAGGAGTCCAAATTTGTTATCTTTTTTTTTGATAATGTTTCTTTAGTGAAACTATCTAATTCACAAAATGAAGCAATATTTAGAAAAAATAGTTAAAAACAGCTTTTTGAATACATTTTGAAATCCCTCAATTTTCTGTATAAAAATACAAATATATACTCTACAACTTCAAAATCAAAACTATAGCGTGTAAAGTAAAATAATAAAATATGGAGTATTTGTTTTGAAAGAGTTGTTAAACCTTGAAAAACACTTTTGAAATGTGAGATTACAATAAATACATTCATACATGTGATTCTCCTATACACACAGAAGAAAGGGGAAAATGGATATTTTCCTCATTTGAACCAGGCGTGTTTTAGGTTGTGTGAGAGAACAGGAGACTTATGAGGATGGATACAGTGATATACTTCACTATTTCTCCAAACTTCAGCAATTTGGAAGCTGCTTGAGAAAATTGAATCAAATAACACCTGTAAATGTCAAGAGCACAAAATCTGAAGTTTTTACCAGAAAGAGAATTTAAGAGAAAGAGAACAAACCAGGATGCCATTACTGAAAAAAAAAAAAAGAGGAATATTCTCTTTTAGAAATTAGTGGTGATGATGCTTCTAACAGAATTAAAATGTATACCAGAATGATAAAGGGAGAGATTATTATTGTTTGAGGAGAATCAAATATAGAGGTGTACCAGCTGTTAACATTTCTATGTGACGGCTGTGCCTTACTTTCCAGAACCTTAACAGATAGTAATGCTTTAATTCAGCACCTTGCTTTGGAGAGGAATAACTTGAGGGAACATATATATCCCTTCCCAGGTTACATTTTTGCTGTAGTGAGCTTCTTACTAACTTTACAAGAAATTAAAACAGTAGAACAGAGGAGGAAATGGATGCAAATGAATGTCACCAACTACATTTTAAAAATTTATATGGTCTTCTAAAATATCTGTGTGTATACATGTACATTAGAGAGCAAAGAAATTATTCCCTCGGGTCTTACTCATAAGGACTGCTCTGTGAGTCTAAGCAATTACATGTGGACAAGAGGTAAGAGGAGATGATTTATTCTGAGGACAGGAAATTTGTATCCTTCTTATCATCTGTGGTAAATTCACCAAGAAGTTAACAAAGCCTGATCTTGCATTATGTTTTGTGTGGCTGCTGTCTGGGTGTGGAGGTGGTCTCAGAAGTAGTATGACAGAATTTGTTGAGCTCCTTGGAATGCCCAAACACATGCCATTCTTGGTTAGGACAAGGCCTACAGTCTGTCCAGGCTCATCTCTTACAAATCTATAATGGAGAATCAGGGAAGCATAAGAGGAATGGTGTTCTCCCTTACAAACCTGTCCATGTCAATTGTTTTTCAGTAGATCTAGCACACTAAGTGTGTCTACCTTACTAGGTTATTGTCTCTGTCATCTTCTTTTTCTTTTTTTTTTTTCCTTCCTGTATATTTAGTTTACAGTACTTGAACCTGTCTACATTTATTTGGTAAGCTCTTACCAGCTTTGAGAAACTAGCTGAATTTGGTCACTTCTTTGCTGAACGCCCCTTTGATAGCGCATGGTGTCTGTACCCACACTGCAGGTCCTTTGGGTCTCTGGCACAATCACAACATAAAGTGCAAAGTTTCTTACTTGCATCATTGGCACTGACTCTTATCTTTGGAGTCATGATCTGCTCAGATCTCTTCTGACAGTAAGCATCCATAATATTGGGCTAATTGATGACCTTGGATGTGGCTTCAGTCAGTATTGCTCCTGGAAAGGAAGGGCTGTGGTTGAAGACAATTTTTGTAAATATCCTTGATCATCTTCATTACTTTTCCTCATCTGACACTGTGCCTCTCCTTGGCTTCTAGACTTTTAACACAATTCTCTCTTTTCATCTTTTCAAACAATCCTTTCTCTTCGCTTCCCCTACATCCTCTCAGCAAAGAAGAGGTTTTCTCTTTGTTGCTGTAAGAACAGACTGCTGTCATTATACAGCCAGATAATATTGTTCTCTACATCAGAYGTCTATGTCTGTCTGCTTCTATACTCCCTTCCCTGCTCCAAACTGAAAACATTTTCCCCTCCTTACTTGAAGAAATGCTACTTTTAAACTTCTTGTGAATCTAAGAGGACCCCCCCCACACACACACATTCTTTCCACAGTGAGTTCCAGCCTCTATCTTTCCTTCACTTTTGAAAACATACTCCTCAACTTGCTGTTCAGAATATCTAGATATCACTTGACTGAACTTTTGGGACAGAGGGAGAGAGCAATGGGATGAAATCTTGCTCCCAAGTCATCACTACAATCATCATGGCCTGTCATCCTGGCCAGTCTTCTGTCACTCTTGATCCAGGCAAAAGAATACAAGAATGCTGTTGTTCTGGCTGACATAAGCTGCTCCTTACATCTAAAGGCGGGCAGAAAGATGTTCTCTGTGCATCTCCTAGACAGAAGAAGCACATCCTCTCATATCCCTGTTCCTAGAAAGAACTTCTTTTGCAATTGGCTATTGTCTCTTTATAACCTCTCCTTGGAATGAGATTTGAAGCTACCAGGTTTTCTGTAAGAAACCATTGGTCCGTACCTGAATGTGCAGAAGTTCTCTTCTCCCAGGATCAGGGCATGTGCACGTAGATCTCACAGAGAAGATGGGGAAAACAGTGATAGGGCTAAGGGCAGTCCAAAAGGACCTTAAGCCCAGAGAACAAACATGTTGGAAAGTATAAAAATATTTTATTGTTATCAAATGTATAAACCTGATGTGTAATTCTAAGCAGATCAAGCTTTGGGCTGTTTGCCCAGTTGTTCATAAGAAAGTGTCCAGAGTGAATAAGATTGTGAGATTCTCTTGGGACACAGTTCTTGATTTAATTATTTCTTGTTCAGTTTGATAATGTACAGTGCTCTGCCAGAGGGAATTTTGGGCTTACATCTGTGTTTGTCCTGATGTTCCGACAGCAGGGACAGGACTAGTTACTATGTGCACTATGTGTAAATCAAGAGTCCCTGTGAGGGCTCAATAAGTTGTGTGAAGTCCAGTCTCAGTGTGAGCTCCATCCTTGCCTCTGCCTCCTTGTCTATGGAACAAGCACTGTCTTAGGATTTTCTATAGTGATTCTCCCTTCCTCAAAGGATGCTCTTGCTTCCTAGTGTTGTTGAGAGTCTTTCCTTGAAAAGTTTTGAAATAGAGTGTGTGGAGTAGGTAATCTGCAAAAGGTAGGAAGCCGTGACAAGAGGAGACTCAGACTTATGTGCATGACAGGTGTCATACTATCTGCTTCTCTCTAAGTGTCTTTCTTTTTGGAAATGTAATCATCTTCAGTCTCATTTTCCTCCTTTAAGTTTTGAGTTATTAGTTTTGAGGTCTATCTTCCCATCTTCCATTCCAAGAATAGAATAGGCTGCACAGAAGCCTCTCTGGTTGTAGATGTGTTATTCCTTACTGTGGCACTGCTTTCCTCTCTCCATAAAGCTGGCTTGGTCCAACATGTCAGTGCTTTCTGCATTTGCAGAGTTTATAGTTGCAACAATTGTTGTTGCAACTGACTTTCCCAAACCATACCCAAACTAACTCCATCCAGAACTTCCCCTGGTCTGACACCTTCCCACAGGTAACATGGTATTATTTGTGTATGTGCCATACTTAGAAATAAGGAGTCTATGTATGCCATGACTTTTTTGAAGATATACTCTGTGGAGAGAAAGAAGGAATGGGGGCATGTCATGAAGATCTCACAATGCAGATCATGATGCGAAGTCTCATTAAAGGTGTGAGTAGACTTAGGTTCTTCAGGGTGGATACAACACAGCACAGGTATAGAGGCTACATGGAGGGATAAGATGGAGTTGCTGGACACCTCCATGTTTTTCTTCCCACATATCTTCCTTTTCCAGTTGTAGCATGCCTGTTATGCCCTGGAGAACATTTCAAAACTAAATGGAAACAGTCGAGGAATTTGGTTAGGGAATTTGGCCTCAAAGCTACCAACAGGGCAGAATTACAACAGAACAGTGCAAACATAACTTTTCAGGCTGGCATGTCTCCACTGTAATAAGAATAATTTAATATTTTGGCTAAAAAAGAAAGCATGTAAGAATATTAGAGCTTATTTGTTCAAGTTTTTTAGTAAATTTTGTGTTCAAGGACATTTGAACATTGATATGATTTGAATAAATTCTGTCATCTCAAATGTCATTCATTAAAGTACAGATAGAATTCATGGAAATAGTAAACTATTTTAGCTTCACAGAACTTTGTAAGTACGCCCAGATTTATTGCAGCAGCTGAAAGACGTTCAATGGTGTTCTAGAATGCAAGGCTACAGCATTTTGTCTGTTTTGTTGGTGCAGTCTAGTGAATCATTTGGTGTTCCTTTACATATGCCATTTATTAGTCTCTCACAGTCTTTGAGTTCAAGTGTGCCATCTTTACTTATGCAAGTAACATTTCAAATACAGGAAGTTCCACTGACTTCCAGGAGTATTCACAGGAGTGCGAATAGGAGAATGATTTCTGTTTCTTACTCAAGAACATATCTTGCTATTGTAACACCCATTCTTCAAAACTATTGTATTTTAAGATGTATGAATCAGAAACTATATGCCACTGATGGGGGTGCATATAGGATGAAAAGGGCATCATTCCTTTAATTCAGTGAGGGCATGTATTTTCTCACTTCAGAAAACATGATTTATATCTTTTTTTGGTAACTGCTATCATTGGTCACAATGATCTTGTCTATATTTCAGGCCACAGGCAGGTCTCATAAGAATCTTATTTAATTATGTGATATATTAATGTTATATTGATTATGTTATTGCTTGTAAATCCTATTGCTTAATAAAGCTTCAGTCATTTTGCAATAAAGTTGCATATGCAGTCAATTAATGGCTGTCTAGGGGCAATGGACAAAGTAGTAGGGATATGGTGCTAAGCAGAAATCATGCTACTAGGACTATATAAAGTCTTAGATCAAGTGAAAAATAAAATAAAATATATATTTAGCCTCTACTCAGTACACTGATTCACATTTTTTTTCAGATCCAACAGAAAAAGCAGCACTGTGCAAAGCATCTGGACATGAATATAGGGCAGGATAATATTTGATTAAAAAATACAAGTAAACGATAACTGCCAATATTGAGACCATGTGAAGGCAAAGGAACAAAGCATACTTTCATTGCTAATCATGTTAACATCAAAGTTTGAAGAGTCCATTCGCCTATTCAGAGGAAATGCCATCACACTTCTGACGATCACATCTGCCACTAATATCATCCGGTATGTGGTCAGGTCTCTGTTCTGACTTTTATCTCTCTAACAAAATTTCATGTCTTGATTTTAACATCTGATGCTAAATTCAGGTCACTACCAAATAAGTACAAATTTTACTTTCCATGTTCATGGTGTAGTCAAGAGATGTATTTTAAAATCAGTACATAGTATGAAATAAATACTAATTTGGGGGGGGAAGCCTTTCCTGGTTTTAGGTGGATTTCTTTTTGTTTACTTTTCCCCTTAAGTTGCCTTAGAAATTGTTCTAGACATATAGGAGATGAACAGGTCTGATTTATCACTACAGTACTCCATTTTCTTACCCAGATAAAATTTCATTGATTTCTGGCAAAACTGGAGTAGTGCATTCACACTCCATACACTAGAAGGTGTAAATTTACAATCTAGAAAGTTTTAAGCATTGATTCACAAGTCTGTGATACCCTGAAGTTTTATCTTCCCTGGGGTTTTATCTCAATGACATTTATCTGACCCAATATATGTTGATGACAACATCATATAAACATATATGATAATTTGTAACCATATAACCATTCAGATATGCCCCTAATGTTAAAGATTTCTTGCTTTTGTTGAGATGATAAGTCCCAGAACTCTTCTCTCGCCTTTCTTTCAAGTTGTTTAAATGGAGGGAAAATACTTTCTGCAGATATATTTCAGTATCCTTCTCAGAAACTGTTACATTCTCAATGCTTTTAAAAATGGGGCATTACAGCAACTAAGGAGGAAAAGGGTTCCCTGATTTTAAAATTGGGGTGGTCTAATCAGAAATTTCTGAGCACATGAAACAAAGACATTGGTAGCTGCTCTTTCCTTTACACGTGAACATAGCATTCATCCTTAGGTTGAAAAATAATAAATTCTAATGTCAAAGTTGAAACAAGTCAGTGCTAATAGTGAAGTGATATAATAAAGAGTAATGAATTTCTTCATATAATAAAGAAATGCCATGAGTTATCCAAATGAGATGTTAAGCATGTGTCTCCTCTGTTCTTGTATAGAAGTTCTTTAGGTGGCATCTAACAAGCCTGTGCTATTTTTCAAAGCAGAGAAGGAAGAAGTCTAGCATATTGGTCAACATTTCGTTAGAGTAAGAACTGGCTGTGATGAATAAATGCTATGCACATTTTAGTTTTGTTAGTTGTACATTGATATATTTACCTTGTAATGACTGTAATGTCAGCTGAAATACTTGTAAAGAGTTGTGCAAATTCTTTGACTGTAAAAATGCATTGTGACACTACCACTGAGTCCCTGTTGCCTCTTAAATTTTTTTCTTCTTGTTAGGTCTACATAATGTCCTTTTTGGCAACTCCTTTTTCTTTTTCTGTTGTCTCTCCTATTCTTTCTTCCCTTCATTTCATTTTCATTTTCCAGGTGTCTACAAAGACGGTAATAAAAATCCATGACTCATAGAAAATGAACACTCACAACTGTGGCTGTTTTTTCTACCTTGGTTAAATTATATAAAAAACAACTGACCAAAATATTTTGATTATTTTTGATTTTGTCAAGTAAAGAAAATTCATAATTTACAAAGTTTTAGCAAGATTTCTTTTTTTCATCTGCTTTATATATCAGTTAATAGTTTATGCACATGCAGCGGTCTCTTTTTATATAGAATCAAACCCAAGGAATATAAAAATCCTATTTAAACACTATTACTTGCTTGGTGCAATACATTTGTCAGTGTTACTAGTTGAATATCCGGCATGTCACTAACTGGTATAGACAGGTAAAACACTGTTTTTCCAGTAACAGAAGAGCTATCTTTTAGTAAAAGCTTACCCAAGGTGGTTATAGTAAAAATATATCTTAATTCGATCAAAAAAAGTTGGTGTGATACTGACAACCATCTGCTTACACAAACTAGAAGGTCAGATAGTAGAATGACAGTTTCATTTGCCAAAAGTTGCAGTAATACTCTTATTTAAACTCTCTTCAAATCCTCTTATTTTTGCTGTATGACAATAATTAAATGTACAAACATAATTAAGGTATCAGGTATATTTCTTCTGTTGCTATTATGATAATCATATTATCAAAATTTTATTGTGGGTTTACATGAAATTGGTTTTTCAAGATTCTGCTTTTAAATAATGGCAGAAACTACATAGTTCCACTCCTATACATCATTTAGAATATAATTCTATGAAGTTATCTTTTTTGAAGTCCAGCCATTGGTGGGAAACTGCTTTTGAGCAGTTAAATAAACAGGATGGTGTTCCAATTTAGAAAGTAAATTCTTTTAATTCAGTTAGGTTGAACTTTTATCATAACCTCTAAATGTACTAGTATTATCCAGGACTACATTCAAGAGCTTTTCTACCATTGGTACAAAATTTTTTAGGTGCCAGATTACAGCTTAGTGATTTAAATAATATTGCTTAAAATACACTATGAGTGGCCTATAAATTTGATGTTTTGTTGTGTTAAAAAGTTTGTAAATGACCTGTCCAAAATGAGAGTTAAGAAGACAAAAGAAATCACGAATGATCAATTTTTGTCTTACTGAGAAAAAAAACAAACTAAATAGACACTAACAAGTTTAAAAATGAAGGTGATAAGAATTAAAAGCAAATTAATTGACTGTAAAACATGTTTCTCTTTATGTCAGGTTTTCATCCTAAACCAGAGATTTGAATTTATTGGTATAAATGTAGAACAAGTAACTCTTTCTGACTAATTTTAAGTGTTAATATTTCCTATTTTCTCTTCGTAAACACTCATCAAGTATAAGGGAATAACAAGCAAGAAATGTATTTACAAGCTTTCCCGTTGAACTTGAGAGAAAGTTATTTTGGTATACTAAACATTTTCAAAACATTTATGGAACAGGTTGAAAGCAAGACACCTCTTTTCTGCTTGAAGACGTCCAAGGTACTTTATGCATTTGCAAGTGGGTGGCAGGGATGGAGGACATAAGAAATGCTGGAGGCAGGAAGTAGAGGTGCAACATCTCCCAATGGCTTTCTACTGTCACCAGCCACTTAAAAGAAGGGCCTCTCTATGACTGGTCCCACAATGCCCTGTATTTTTCCCTTGTGAGCAACGAGGGGAATTGGAGCAGAGGGCAGTGTAAGGAAGAAAGGGGAAGTTGTTGCCAGTTTTTGGCTGGAGTATGAAGAACTTTGCATTGACCTTTGAAAGACTTGAGGCCCAGGAAAGAGCATTTCCCCAGCACCTAGCCCAGCTCAGGGAAGATTGGCACAGGTCTACACCAGCGACCAAGTCTTTCCAACAAGGCTGCATCAACAGCATCAGCAGTGGGAGAGACACCACTGAGCTGCAGGAGTAGATGCCCACTCCTTCCCAGAGAGGTGGTTCCAGCTCCTCTGCCTGTCAAGCTGGGATGAATTGAAGGGAAAAAGCCTGGAGAAAGAGAAAGGATATGGAGAGGAGGAGCAAGAAAGGAGCACGTGGGGAGAACATATGGGACAAAACAGCTTTGCTCTGCTAGATTGCTGGGACACAGATCCCACTGGAGGCTGAGATGACATCAAGATAGAAGATGGAGAACAAGCAGGAGATGCAGCTGCTGCCTCTGGTTATGGCTCTGGCTGAGATTCCCCCCAGAAAGAGCAAAACTCTCTCCAGAAGGGCTAGGAACTTTGCTCCCAATCCCCTGCAGTCACTGAAGCATCTGAGGCCCACATACCCACTCAGCCTGGGCCTAGCTGCTTGAATAAGTCCAAGATGACCTAATCACCTTTCAGTGGGTGGCTGGGATGGAGGAGATAGAGCTCTGCTGGAGGCAAGAAACAGAGGCACTAGTCTCGCTAGACTGGGCATTGTTSCCCTGTGACCAAAAGTTTGGTGATACAAGTCTCACGTAATCCTTCTGCTGACTGGCAGTGCTTCTGACCACCTCTTTAGAGTGAAGAAAAGGGATTTCTTCTATACTGATCAAAGAAAAAGATGCATGAAGAGGATCCTACTTTCTTTTAAATACTGCAAAATTCCTCTGGCTTCAGTCAGTGTGGGACTTCTGCCCCCTCACTGCACATCTACCTGTGGGTATCTGGGTGACAGAGTTAGGAGAGCTTTTGACCAAAATCTCCAGGCTGCTCTGAGGTTGGTTCTCAAGGGAGTAGTCTGGGACCAGGCCCTTAGAAAAAACAGTAAGGGAGAGAGCCTGCTTGCATGTAAACTTTTGGAGAGCAGGGAGGCAAAGAAAGCTGCCCTGAAAGAGGATTGTGTACCAAGTGGCCTATGGAAAGGTGCAAAGGGAGCAGATGGTTCAGGAGCATCTTAGCCATGGGCTAGCACTCCTGGGTTCTCCTTTGTCTCTGCCATGTGATGGCAGCTGCCTAGTTTCTGGACTGCAGATTTTTTTTTTCCAAAAGGGGCTGACCAGAAGTAGCCATCATCTTGGAGAAACAGAAAGCTCAGAGTGCTTGTTTTGGCTAGGCCAAACAGGGCCACTTTTGCAGCCTGCAGCACAGGAGGGGAAAAAATGAACAAAAATCAATGTAATCACACAGTAACACAGGCCCAGCATGTATCTGCATGGTCACTTCTGGCTCACCTGGGAACAGGCAGCATACTTGCAGCTATGAACAACTCTGCATGCTGCAACCAAAGCACTTCTAAAGAGAGCTGAAGACAGTTTCAAGATGGAGGGGTTTGGTAAGTCAACCAGGGGAGGTGCACATCAAGGGAAGCAATCATTCCCTCCTGCTTGTCATTGAGGAGATGCCCCTGGAGGACTGTATCAATTTTGGGCTCCTCAATCAGTATAAGTCAGGCAGCAATATGCTGGAATGAGCCTATCAGAAGGCCACAGGGATGAGTAGGAGGCTGGAAGACAGGGCACACACAGGGAGGCTGAAAACTAGGTTTATTCAGCAATAAGAAAAGAAAGTGAGAGGGAGATATTACTGTCTGTACTGGAAACCAGATCAAGACTTTCCTCAGAGATACACTTATCAAGCCAAGAGGTGATGGACAGAAGATGCAACATTTAGATATTAGGCGGATTTTTTTTTCCCATAATAGTGGTCAAATCCTGCTGGATCAGATGCTCAAAGATTTTTGGAAATCTCTGGTCATGGAGATATTCAAAACTCAGCCAGGCAAGTCCCTGGACAACCTGATTTAGTTGGCCTTACTGGACTAGGTGACCTCCAGAGATCCCTTCTGCTAAATTATTCTATCATTCCATGAAATGCATTGCAGCTGTTGTCATAGTGCCAGAATTTGATACTTTAAAAGCAGGAGTGGATAGTAATGCCAAAGTTATACTTACCGGCTTACAAACAGCAAGTATTTGTTTCTGCCTAGTGTTTAATTACTACTGCAGTACTGTGCAAATTATCTACCTTTTTAAAGTGGGATTATATTGATTATTTTTACCTCCTTAGGAAGCACTACTATGAAAATATACTCCCACAAGTCTTTTAGCAAAGAGGATAAAAATCAAATTTCACAGCTGTGCTAACATTAGGCCTCGACCGTTTTCAGTACCTATTAAATACAAAATGTTAAAATAACACTAAAAGCCTAATTTAAGCTGACAAAGGCAAAGAAATGAAAATTTGGATAAAAAAAGATGAAAAAGAAAGTAACCTCTTTCTCTAGACATATGCATACTAACCTTCTCAAGGTTTTTAATGAGATTTATATTTCTTTTGGACAAAATATACTGTCCCTGGAACTATTAGGGAACAAATAACATGGGACCTTTTCCAAAATAATCCCAAATTCCAAAAATAACTCATGATTTTCATAAATTTTAATATATTAAATACAATTATTAAGTCTTAACGTATCAGATTAAGGATATTGCTGTTGTTATGTTCCAATTAAATCATTTGGAGTTTTCTTATTGGGGATATTGCATAATGGGAAACTTATGACAATACTGAGCAGTTAAATGTGCTTCTACAAAAGAAGTTAAAGTGTGTTCATAAGCTTCTTCTCAAATGTAAACACATCTTACTCTATTTTTTTTTGGGGGGGGGGGAAAGTAGTTTAGGAAGTTCAGCTAGTTCAAGTATATTTTTAGAGAAAGATACACTTTCAAATGGTCTTTGTTAATATATTGATAGGAGTTGCATGGGCATCCCATGACTAGCTTGCAAGAAAATTCAGGCAAGAATGAAGTACTGTAAAAATGGAGTAATTGCTATTGATGTTTCTATGTGTTGTTTCTACTTTCTTATGAGCTCTAAATATATCCATATTTGCTGAAAAATGTTGTTTGCCTTATGTTAGATGGGTATGGTGTAGATATTAACAGAAAAAGTCTTGTGATTGGTGATTTCCTGTCTTTTTTTGTGCACTACAGATACGTATACCTTACAAGACAAATTTAAATTCCTTTTAAAGGTTACTTTTATATTGAAAAACATATACAGATATTCTACTTTTGACCACACCACACACAAACACCCACACTATAGCTTTGGAATAGGGAATGTTAAGAAACAGATAAAGCTTGGTCTGAGGAGACTATTTACAGTCATCTGTTGACTAGTCCATGATGTAAGGTAGTGCTGGGTTTTGTCAGACATTGAGTATTGGGAGGAGGAAGCTGGAGTGTGAAGTGTCAGGCTTTGTTATCATAAGGTGAGTGGCCTTTCAAAAGGTATGAAAAGTCAAAGTCCTATAATAATCTATCAATATAATATTGCCTCAGAATTCTCCAACTGATCTTAGGTACTTGCTTATGTCTTTTAATGTTAATATGGCTTTTTTCTGCAAGGAACACCCATTTTGATTTTCAAACAAGGGGCCACAGTTTTTAACCAAGAGGAAAAAAGTAACTTTTAGCTTACCTTTAAAATATGTCCCGTGATATATTCATGTATGATAGAGCTACATGTAACTGAGAAGCAGTGATACATATTGAGTGAAACAATAACAGATATAAAATCTATAAAAGTTAACAAATCCTTCCTATTCTACTTTTAAAGGCTCAACCACAGTCAATGCAAAGAAAACTGATGGATTTTGTTTATTATTCAACAAAAGCTTTAGGAGACTAAAGAACTATTTAGATGCCTTTAGGTGCCTTAGATGCCTAAGTCAAAATCTATGAACCAGAAAAAAGTCCTCCTCCTGCTCATCTGCTATTTAACCCTGAAGATATCTCCCTGTTTGATTTGAACAAAAAATTTTCCGCCTAACCATCTTCTTCTGAGTAGATCCAGAAATATTCTGATTTAAGCAGAGTCTGTCTTATGCCAAAGTATGGCTGGAGGCCTGACTCCCAGGTGAATTCTTCTGGCTTAACATCTTTAGGGTAATTGGTGGGCACATTCTGAGCATACCCAATGAGTCCTGCCGGGGTCAGATCTCTAAGACAGTTATAGTTTGTTCATTTTCCTCAACTGATATAAATATATATATATGTCCGTTGTTTTCCTGAAGATCATACTCCTTCTGTGGCACTAAGTCACTTTTGCTAAACATGACCTTTTGACCATGCATTTTTATCATATGTGAAGGCTTAAAATTGACTTTAGTGTCTCTGTTCATTCATTTCTGTATAAAAAACATCTCTGGCCAATATTCTAGAATTTTAGTCTCCAAAGTCATTTGGAGAAGCCCACGTATATTCTCCAGCAATTTTTCCTGTAACATTTTACAAATAAATGGTTTTAAGCTCTTAAAGAAAAGTCTCTCCAGTACCAAGACTCTTAGAGTTGATAATAGGACCTTGGAGGAATTCTGTGCTAGCAATCCTCACTACTGTCTGCATCATTTGATAATTAGCAACAGCTCTAGTAATCACAGTCCGCATTTAATATTAAAATACATATTTTCTAAAATAGTTTCCATGTTTGTAAACTAACTCTGGAAAGCATTCTGCAATTCTTTTGTCATATAGACTTTTGAAAAATATGTATACGTCCATCAATTGTCTCTCAGGTTTATACTCACTTTAAAAATCATAAATTTTTAAGAGAAAATAAAATCTTTACTTCTGAAGCCCGAGCTGTTTTTGGCAACACCAGAGAAAGATAATGGACTCTAGTCCTTTAACTAAGGATGTGTAATTTTTAGGCTCAAAATCTAAGACTAAAGCCTCTTCCTTTCCTGGAAATGTTCATATTCAGCTCTAGCTGATAATCTAGCTTCTGATTTTGTAAAGTAAGTAAGGCAAAGTATGACCAATGAGTACCTCTTTTGAGGCAGGTGGACAATTTAGCTTTGTGTTTACTGTGCCAGAATCTAAGGGCTAGAGATTGTTTAATTCTTTCTGTTTCTCAAAATGTTATTCAGCTTGACATTCCAGAGTCTTTTGGCATCTTTGCAAAGAAGCACTTTTAAATTCAAGCAGCTAGATTAGAAATAAGATTCTCTACATATCATTCAATCTTTGAACCTTCTTTTTCATTAAAAAGATAATATAATAAAGCTTTATAATTACTTTGATCTGCTTATATGTATTGCAATAATAACTTTTCCGTAGGAATATTTTTTCTTTTTTAAAGTGGAATTTTTGCTTCTTAAACTCTTGTTCAGCACCCCTATCTCTTTCCAAATTTATTCTGAATTTCTTGCATGATATTCACAAACGTTATTTGTGAAAAACAGAATATCTTCTATCCACAGCATCAGATATTCTCCCATGAAAAGCCTCAGGTACAAATCATTATCCAAATAGCAGTTTAAGGAAATGGTGTCTCCCAAAGAAGAGCACTTGTGAAAGTGTATGCTTCAGATTACTCAGCTGAGAGATTAAGATAAGTGTAAAACATCAGAAAAAATTCTAGGGAAGTTGGCTTTACAAAAATGAAGGATTCTGTCATGTTATTCTATAATGGCAAAGTAATATGCCAGTTCTATTAACCCTTATCCTTGTTCTGTAATTCCCAGAGCAATAAGACTTTTTTAACCTTCTGCCATAAAATAAAAGTAACTTATTTGTGTCCATGAATTATTGTGTCCTTTAAGCTCTATCCTGTTCTATGATGAGATCTTTCCTGACTCCTGGAAGATACTATCAAACTCTTCCTCAGAGTTTTCCAGAGTAATGAACTCCAAAATTGCTGGGAGTTATTGTTATTCAACCAATTGTTATTGTAATTCATAATAAGAGTAAAAGTGTAACACATTTTAAATGAAATGATATTTATCTTTTAATTCTTTTCCATAAAGCTCTTTCTTTTCCATTGTTACCATACTTTAGCTTATGAACAACTTTAGTGAGACTAAACTCACCACTATAGCCAGAGTATTACCTATTTTCTTTTGTCATCTACATTTTCAGAGTTTGAAAACTGATGAGCTTTCTGTTTCTCGTGAAGATTTTTCTTATTTTATCTTTGGCCTCATGATTTGTTCAGAAATCACTCCAAGGTAAGGACTCTCACAGAAATTTGATTCATCCTCTGATGAGTACTGATATATCAATTCTGAATAAAACAAATCATTGCATATCATAAAAATTGGTTCCAGTTGGGACTAACTGTTGCCCTACTGAGTTAAAAAGGATGAAATATTGTATTTTGATAAGGCATTTTCTATAGTTCTACAGGCACTTTCGACCTGGACACTGGCTTTGTAGTTCTGGTGTTTTTACCACAAAATTTTTAACTAAGCATAGTCTCTGTTATAAAAAATACTAAACATTTTAAAAGCACTACTGACTTTCTAATTTCCACAGTTTGTGTTCTTGTGGGACAGAGACACTGGTGTATGCAGAGGTATTATATAAAACATTCTGGCAATATAAATTAATTTTAAATAATAGGCAATTTAAATACATGTACATATTGTATAGAGTTCCACTCAGATACTATCCAGTCCTTGTTAATAACTACAGGCACACAGTAGTTTTGTTGAAAAGTTATATGAGAATCTCATAGAAATTTGGTGAACAGGAACATATCATAAGGAGAGGATGAGCTGTGCTGAGCCTAACCAAAACTCCATCTTGTATAGAAAAGTGGTGAAAAGTGAAAGGCAAGGTAAAGGTTTAAAAGTAGCAAGCATACACTGATGCTTCCTATGAACACATTCCCAGCTTTCAACAGTTGTGGCAGAGGAATTTCCTGAGCTGAAAGTGCTTCCTATGTATTTAGCAGTCCTCAATGGGTTTATTTTCATGAATTTGCTCAGTCTTCTCTGGTATCCTTGTAAACTTTTATTATCAAAAACAGAGTTTACAACATGAACTGTTCACAACAGTGAGCAATCAATTCCATAGCTGCCACTATATTTTATAAGACATCTAATACATCCCTTTTCAATTACCCCATTTCTAATTGAAGAGTCTCAGTCACTTAGTTATTCCATCTGTAAGGAAATCCCTCCATACCTTTATCATTCTTGTTTTTCTTTTCTGACCCTTCTSTAATGTCTCTATATACTTTCTGCAAAGAGAGAATGAGGCCTGCACATAGTACTCAAAATGCAGTCAACTGATTGATTTATATCAAGGCATAAAAACTTGGTAGTGGGAAGCTCATCCAATCATGTGAACAGTTCTCATGTGAGCATGGGCTTGTGTGCCCCATATGAATCATCTCGTACATACCCACATTGAATTTCAAAAGTAATTAAAAAATTTTTACTACCAGCTGGAGACATATTGTGCATAGGATTAAATATATTAACAAACCTTTTCTAGCTCTTATTTGTTTATAGGTAACCTAAAAAGCAAAACAAATCTGAATCCATTTTTTTCACCTACTTTGTAGTTCTTTTTGTTACCGAGAAAATCAAGTCTGTTCTTCCAGAGTTTTGCTTTTAGGGAGCATGAGGTGTTATATAGCACAGGTATCTTCCTCACAGTTGCTTACAGACTGCATTTCCTCTTTCAATTGTAAAGTTGGTGATAGTGGAGATTATGTGGAACTCAAAATCAGTTTTCAAAGGTCCACATTTTATGAGGCATGATGAGTTCCTACAGTGGAAGGATCCATAAGTCCTAATTCTTAGTTTTACTGTTTAACTTGTTTTACATTTGCTGACAACGGAGGATTTTGAGATCTTTGGTCATCAGTCAGAAGAAATCTAACAATCACACCTTGGCAGATTTTAAAAATCTTTGTACGTTTGCAGATGAGTTGTCATTCACTTGCTTTCTGTGAACTGCTGCTGCTTTTTTTCCCCATGAAGTTGGTGATGAGATGAGAAATCTTGTGCTGATGCGGATGCTATCTTGTCTGTAATGATTCTTACAGTAGTATCACAGTTTCGTATCTGTGCACATCAACAAGTTGCATACCTGTGCCAGTTCCCTCACAGCCACAGAGAAGACAAGGATCAATTTAGAATGTCAGAAGAAATGGGTGAACTCAGCAGCCCTTAGCTAGTTTGTAGAATAGGTTTTCCTTAGATTGTATCATGCCTGTTGTAGTGTGAGATACTGGTCTACCTTAGACCACAGTCCAGAACTATTTGGAGATAATCTGGAAAGTCTTCACATTCGAGTTTGGTACCTCAGATGATGACTTTCAGATACTTTTAAAAAAATTTTCTCCAAAAAAAATCCAAACAAAATGAAATATATCTTGGAGAGCAGCTCTTCTGGAAAATAACGTGTGTGAATTAATCCGTGGGAAAAAGGGGAAAAGAAATTCACGATTAATGGAATTGTTCAATATATGCTCTCAGTAAAAAGACAAAATGTGAATTTTATGCATTTGAATGTTTGAATGTGGAAGTACCTCTGTGGACATACTCTGGGATTTATGACAATCATTCTATTTTTCAGTGAAAGATTGAGAAAAAACCTAAAAGAGTATTTCTGTGTAGCAACATCCTGAACATATATATATATAAATTTATTTTTGTCCATGTAGCCATATCTTGTGTGGTTTGATATGTAGTAGAGAGTGTAGTTTTTAGAAATTTCAGGCATGTCACATGGCTTATAAGCTCACATCATTTTGCAGTTTCGACAGTTTTACAGAAACTACCCAAGTCCAGAGCAGTAACGGGCATTTATGCCCACTAGAAGATGTATTTTACAGTAACCAACTGGAAGGAAACATTTTGAATCTGCTATCTCACAGAGCAAAATACTCATCACTATCTGGCAGTGCTTCAGTCCAGTTTTAGGACTACATACACATGTCTAATAATCTCCCTTTTCTGTATTAATCCTTTTCTTACATTATAATGCTTTTTTCAAGTACTGATGTTACCACCCTTTGTCATGTTTCAAAGATGATCTTAACACACAAATCATTGGCTTCAATGAGAACCCTTATAGCAGAGGGTACTACTTGGTATTCTTGCAATAATAAGAATGTTTTAATAGATTTCTATGTATTTTCCGGTAGAGAATTTGGTTCCATCTTTCTTCCTTTCCATTCTGCATGTTCTCTTCTGCTTGCACATAGCACTGTACACTTTACACAGTATTTCAACATAATGACTCTGTAGGGCAAAAGACGTGATCAGGAATAAGCACCTCTGTGACTGCAGTCTAAGCAATTCCTGCTGTAACTATTAGCCACTTCCTCATTTTCCAAAACTTTAACAGCAAGGCAGCAGATTCATGTCTTAGATAAAAGTCACCTAATTGCATTCCTTGGTTTGAGAAAAATAAACTTACAAAAAACTCATCTGTCTTGCCTACAAAGTGAGTTTACAAAAGAAACTTTAGTACAGAAAAAAAAAGAGTACTGGACAGAGTTATGAATAGTTTTATTATTACAATATTTATATAAACTATTTTAAAAAGCATAAGGACTGTTTTCCCTTTTCATACATTTGTAGCATAAATATCATCAATGGTGGTAAGCATGATATGCATGTTTGGCAAATAAATTCTTTAAAGACTATGCCTGAAATATAGAGAGCTAGAAATAGGATCCCTTAAAGGAGAAGTATACTATTAATGAACACTGGTGATGAAATAACAAGCATTTAAAGCTAACAATAACAAAATGGTTGAGAGCACTATTTCCAGGATCTAGACCATTTTATTAATAGACTGTTGATTCATATTTTTAACACAGCTTAGTGGAGACAAATGTTAACTTTTGATTATCTCACAGTGAATTATGTTGATATTAGAGTCAATTTTAAATATAGCTCAGATATACTTGAATACATCTCAGAAATGCATCTCTCAAATACATCTCAGAAAGAAAAAGATGTTAAAAGATATTTTCTTCTCGGTCATGTCTATGTATGCAAAGATTTGAATTAAACCTGTTGCACTGAAAGGTGTTTCATGTAGGGGCTTGTGTACTTGTTTATATAAAGCTACTGTTCTAGCAGATATGCCTATGAATAGATCATTTTTAGAGTCAGATTCTGCTATCTGTCTGAACAGAGGAAAGAACATTAAAATTAAATGTTAAAGCAAGTAAATGCATTTAGTTCAGCTTAAAATTCCATCACTATAGAGATAAATACCTTTTATAGTTTAGACATTTCTATTTAGGCTTACTGAAGGCAAAGGACTTTGCTTTTGGAAAGTTCTGAATTAAAGAATAACCCGTAAGCCAATTTCTTGAGAAAGAGTACTCTGCAGCTATGACTGAGTAACTGTGACAGTGCAGCTTATTAGTTCAGTGTTGTTGCATTAAAAAAAAAAGTTGAAAAATTACTACATTCAAAATCCACGCTCCTAAATCCTGAATGCTATCATAAGCAATATTCCTATGTTTAGTCTGTTAGGCCCTTAAGGACTCCTCTAGAACTAACAGGGTTAAAACCTAAAAGCTGTGTGTATGAAGAAATCAGAGAGGTCGATATGAAGAGGAAACAAGTTTGAATTTACAGTGCTGTTAATGGCAATTGTATTTTGTGATCAGCACATTGCAGGACTGGGCTCCCAGCACAATCAGCTGAGAACTAAATGAAATATAATTCCATTAGGAAAACCTTCACAATATTATCCAATGTATTGGCCTTGGAAAATCCATAGACTGTTTCGTAGTGCCTTTACTCTAGATCACATATAAGTTTTACTCTTTTAGTTATGCTCTTAGCTATTGAACTCTAAATCTTTCAGTCACGTGTCAAAATAAATACTGTTTGACAACTAAACAATACCTTTATCATCCCCAATTGCTCACTGACTTCATAGAAGCTTACCTTTAGTCTTCACAAGAAAAAAGGGAACTGTGATCTCAATATTTCAACACTTTTATTTACCTTATCTGTAATATAATTAATAGATGACTGCATAAAGATCAAGGTGACTATCAAAGAAAATGAGACAGCTTCATATGAAACTTGCTCTTTTGAATCAGTCTAGGACTCTATCAAAGCATGTGTGATAATTTCATGTAAATCCCGGTGTTCTGAATCTGTATCTTTTAACCTGTACATACCATTTTTAATACACTACATTTCAAAGACACTCAAAGCTGATCTAATTTGTATTACAGAATTACATTATAATCTGCAAGCAGCACATCATACTGATTTCTTAAAATTAACGTGGAAGCTCATTATAAAGATGTCTACAGAAGGCTCATGTAGTTCTCAAAAATCTTGTGACTTAAAACAACCACATTTTGTATTTAAAGCACACTTTTTTCTAGACAGTCAGAACTTTCTCTTTAGTCTATGTTTTGAAACTCTGTATTTTGAGTATAAAATCAGGATTAAAATACTTGGTAGCAGCCAGGATTGCCATTTATAAAACAAAACAAAACAAAACAAAACAAAACAAAGGCTTGTTATGGTGTTGAAATATATAAAAAATTTTGATTTTTGAATTTTGAGATGATGGACTAAGAGGAGTGGTCAGCATAGTGGAAATGAATGCAAGAGCAAAGGAGAGAAATAGAAAGCACTGCAAGTAGAGCTAYTGTAAGAGGAAATCTTCAGTTGCATTTCTGCTAACATTTTTATGTGAGAACTAAAGAGACTTTTCAAAATGAACTGATAATGATATGATGACATGTAATAACATAATGACATGTAGACCTTGTCATGACTACCTAATAGACAGTTGTTTACCTGGGTACCCTCATAAACTGCCTTTTTACTTGGATCCAAGGTAAACTACCTTTTGGAGGATCACAGCAAAAGCAGTATGGAATTACAGGCCAACCTCTTCGGACCATTGTAAATTGTAATATGGTCGCTGAGCATGCTTTTTAATTAACACTGAATCATCACACCAGAGCACTGTCCCATGCAAAAATTGCTTTTTCACTAACCTACTGTCTGTCTGAATACTGAATTACATCTACCTCTTTTTTAATCTTTCGCAGATTAGCAAGAATTGTCTACCACTACACGTGGTAAGAGTATATTAGAATACTATGAAATATACTATCTGAAATACAATTGACATAACTAGTTGATCAAGCTTAAGGTTCATAAAAGATGAAATGAAAAAAAAAACATAGGAAAGACGTCTACCTTAAGAAGACCTTGATCCTTAAAGTAAGCTTATTATGCTGAATACTGCTATCCACCTGGAGAAGCTGCAACAGAGCTACGCTTCTAGTGAATGGCCATTTCCCAAATCTCTATCATATAGTCAGGATAGGGAAAACTCCAGGATAGCTGGACAATCATACCTCACTCCTGTGTTACTTTCTAATGGAAGGACATCAAACCAGATATTTGTACCCTTGGTCTGGCTAATAACAATGTGTATTACTATACCTTCTCCCAAGAACAATCCTTCTAAAAGGTCAAAGATTCCTACTCTATCCAGAATATTTCCGTATAAATTATTAGGAGTCATAAACTTCTTAGATGGAATCAATGTTTGCAAGCCAAAAGAAAAAAAAATAAGTATAAAAGAGACATTATTTTGTCTTTGGATATACACATTGACACTCTAATGCAAATTCTGTACTCTTTATGAACGTTCAGCTCTTAGAATGGAGTGGCCATATCCATGATGTGCTTCTGTGGATAGCTGAAACAGATTTGGATGAAAAAGAGTGGCACACTGAACTGTGTATGCACTATTTTTCATTTACACAGACCAGGCAGAGCCCAGAACTCCCTCAACCCTCCCCTCCCCCCCCCNATTTGGTCTATATAACTTGTATTAACTCAGTTAAAATAATCTTTGAAAATCTACAAATATAGCATCAAGCAAACCTTTTATTTAGAGTGTGCCATATATGAGAAAAAGGACTAGAACAAATATATTTCATGTATGAGTCCATAATGTTAGTTGTGTGCTATCAAAAAACAAAGAATTTCCAGAGTGCCTAACCCCTGAGAAATAGAATCCAGATTTATACAATTGTTTGCCCGTCATCTCAGAGAATATAGTTTTACAGAAGACAGAATAGGGGTGTTCACAGGTGAGATCTGTCTAGTAAGTGCCAGGCAATTCAATTTAGACAGAAAAAGCCAATAGGAAGGATATGAAGCTGAAGATGAAAGTCTAAACAAAGTAGAAGTACTGTATATTTTATTTTATTTTATTTTATTTCAGATAGTCAAAATCATTTAATCACTAGCGAGTTGTAAAGATTTCTGAGAAATACTTTGGATAATGTTATAGCTCATCAACATGAATGACTGCATGAATTAGACAGCAAAGTCGGCCAGTCTACAAGTAAAAGAAGTTTGCCTGTTGCTTTGAATGTGAAGGCATCAGTGTCTTTGGTACCCATTTTCAAGCATCTGGGTGATTTTATTCATCTGGAGTAGGCAGATGTTAGATTTAAATTATCCATTAAGAAGGGATTAGATAAGGTGTATTCATTAACAAGGGAAGAGGAATAAAGGTTGTATAGTTCACAGAGCTATGATAGCACTTTTCTGCATTTCATACAGGAGGTAACAGGTACTTTTTTAGATTTTGTGCTCATTATTTGTACAAAAGTTGGTATCAAATAATTGAAGGAAATGTTCACACAGTTGAGGACAAAATTTCACCCATTACCTTTGATTGGAACTGTGTGCGTGCTAAGGACAATGTTTGGTCTTTTAATTCTAAAAAGACATTATCAACAATGTAGAGTGAAAACATGAAAACTAAGCCCCATAAAAGCTCCGTCTAATAAAAAAAGCGTGTTAATAGCACACTTTCTCTATACTAAACCATAATCATCCTGGGATATATATTAATTATACCTTAAAGGAACTATAAGCTAACCTGGTATAGAAATGAATTTTTTAAAATGAAAACGTTTGCTCTCCTTACCAAAAAGTACTTAATAATTCTTATGAACTGTTTAATCAAACATGAATCAAAAGATCCCACTGTCAGAATGTGTTTCTAAATCTTACAAAATTTGTTGACCTGTCTTAGGAAGTCTAAATAAAAAAACCTCTAAACCAACAATTTCTATTTTACCTCTCCCTCTAATTAAAAAAAAAAAAAAAAAGTTCAGACAGAGAGAAATGATCCTTGCTAAAAACAAGTACTGATCTGAAACTACTAATGATGCTTCAGCTTTGAGTGCGTGCCTTATTTTTCAGGAAATAACTCATAACCAGTACAGATTAGAGCTGTGAAATAAAAAGCAGAGCCACATCTGGCTGTCACATCTGTGCAAAGCAAAGCTACTTTATTTGGTTTGTCTGATTTATGGGTATATCTAAATCATCTCAAGCCTACGATTGTCATTTGCATAAAGGAAGCAACAACATTTTATCATTTTTAATTGCCATAAAGTGCAAACATATTTTGTGCCTTGTCACTTCACTATAGTGTCTTTTAAGGATATTTTAACTGAGTGGAAACAGTGCATAAAAATATATTTTCCTAATATTAAAATATAACAAAAATCTTGTAAATAAATGAAATATCTATTTACTTCAGCATTTTTTTAAATAGAATAAAATTGTTTACTATACAATTTATATTGTATGCATAAACAGATATACGTATATATGTGTGCATACATGTATATATAAAAATTGTTTACAGAAAATGAAGGAAAAATTCTTTTTATAAGAGGAAGGTTTGGTCAGATTTTCAGCTATGTAAATGAATGATAACTCATTAACTTATAGGTCTTAAAATTAAAGTGTTGAAGTAATTCAGTGAAAAAATTTGAAATATTTTCTTTTCAGTGTTGAGCACAGAAATAAAAATATTTGAAATATTTGTTTGAAGGTTCCATCCTTGTGCTTGAAAATTCACATTTTCAAGAACTCTTCAATTAACATTGTATTATTCTCAAAAGAGAGTTCTAAAAAGAAAGATACTATAGCTTTTCTGAAACTTTGAAGTAACACATGATCAGAATAATTAGCCTCAACTCTTTGTGGTTCGTTAGCATTTTGAGTATTGCTGGCATACCTTTGCCATGTCATGGGCAGTAGGGCTGGACTGGCTTGGTGTTGTTAGCTAATACCATTTTCTAGTTATGGATGGGAGTGAAGTGCTGAAGACTGCTTGCTGAGGCAGCCCTACTTGGATTACCTTGGGACCCAGTTGCATAGGCTGAATATCAGCAGACCTTTGGGGAACGATTGGCATATTCTGCCTGCATAGCACTTCCAGAATACTTCCTCTCTATTCTGATGTATCACATTAGTGTCTTCTGGCTCTTGCAGTCACAGAGGTTAGATTTTTCTACCTTTTAGCTAGATTTTCTATTTTTTCCACTGAAGAGAAGAACAAAGCTAACACTTTTTTTTCAGTCCTTCCTTATAAACAAAGAAGAAATATGATATTCTGGAATGTTACTATTTCATAATAAATGTATTAAAGAAAATAAATGCTCTTCTCTATGAAGAAATAGCAATATTATGATTGTTCAGTATCTCTTCAATACATATTTTTATTACAAGCATCTTGTTGCGGTCTGTATTTACAATCTATCAAATATATATCTTTAATGTAATATACCTTCCATGTTTTTATGTATATATTATTAATAAGACTCATAAGTAGGACAAGCCTCCATAACTGTATTTACTGGTGTATTATTGAGTTTAATTTGAGCAGTGCATGGAGCCAGATATCTTTCACTGTGTTTTTTTTTAGCAGTATCATGGATTTAGTTGCATAGATGGGCCTATGGAAAACACTAAGTTTTTTCTCCTGAAAACATTTACACATGTAATTAACTTTGCACACATGGACACTTGCACATGTGTTCAGTAAATCAGTAAAGCACACAGCTAACTTTAGGCAAAAACTCCAGTGCATCCCTACAAAGCAGGTTAAAACAAGACTGAGAGAGGAAGAAACACAAGCAGAGCCTGACAAATACAGAAAAACAGCCATTTATGATGTCACAAAAATCATAATGTAAATAGCACAGAGGATAGAGAAAAGTATGAAAGACAAGCAATATCAAGTTCATACATCAACAGATACAAAAATTACAGCTACAAATTATAAAATAATTTTAAGAAGTTAGGTTAACAGGGAAGCCTATTATCTTTGCTGAGTATTGTAAAGCAAATTATTCATAATCTGTAATGAGAAAATACCAAGAATGACTTTAAAACAACCTATGTAATTTGGAGGTCAGATTAACAATGGTTTTTAGAGTCAGCTATTATTACCTCTTTGAAGAAACAGTAGAAGCAAAATCATATCTCAAACAGAAAATATACACAGTGAGAATAAATCCCTTTGGATTAATACAATGGCATATACAACAAAAATCCAATATTTAGCAATAGATGCTTAAAAAAATGTTACATTTCTTATATATTACTAGCTGAAAATATTGTTTTGTGATGGATTCTCAAGAAAAGAACATACCACATGTATATCTTTAACTTTTATTCACTTTGCAAATATATCCCATCACATGAGCCTCATTTCTCTAATACTGTAATGATACTTCATTTCCTCCATGCTCCTGCAAAGCTATGCTCAAAGAACAAACTTTAAAATTATGACAATTTAAGTAGTGGAGATTCAAATATTTTGAAAGTTTTTGGACATTGCTGAAAAACATCAAGATAAAATAATTAAATTTGAGAAAGTCAAAGTCCATAGAGACATATGATGAAATATGCTCTTCATTTATGGTTGTTTCCTTTTGCTCAAATTAAAGATATGGAATGTTTGACAATACAAATTAATGACATTTAGAGCAAATTAAAGCCGTAACTGGCTTACTAAATAAGATTCAGATTGGAAAGAGAAGATACAGGTTATGTAATT
Organism: Rhea americana; assembly: GCF_003343005.1. Lineage (NCBI taxonomy): Eukaryota > Metazoa > Chordata > Aves > Rheiformes > Rheidae > Rhea > Rhea americana. The sequence continues at coordinate 149,459 of NW_028186701.1, read as the reverse complement.
CAAAAAACAATTCCTAGTGTGGCACAGTTGTTGTACTTAGATCTGTTCTGAAGTACTGGTAATAGAAACTGGCAGAAACTTTTCTAAGTGCAAACATTTTTTAACATGCAGAAAACAAATACAAAAATCTCAAATCTTAAAACACTCAAAGGGTGACCTATTTAAAATGTTCTTTGAACACTTCAAATTTTAGAATGCTTCTTGCAGAAAACACCAAAACACCAAGAATTATAGTTATAACAACTGAGATTTGGGAACTAAAGTAATATATCTTTAATGAGAGGTTGTTTTAAATATAACTTTGGTGATCCTGAAGATAACAAATTCCTCCTTCATCTAGGTAAGTATTATTTTTTTAGAAAGAGGGAAGATTATGTTGCACACACATTCAAACTCTAAGCTCTCTGATGTGGAAACTATACACTCATCTGTTCTTATGTAAGATCTAACACAGTAAGACTTTATTCTTGGTTAGTCTTCAGGTAATACCATAGTCAACATGATTAAATAAAAATAATGAGAGGAATCTGGATTTTTGTTTTGCTTTGTATTAGAAGAATCAGAAAGAGACAGGAGCAGAGGAGTTTCCTGCTCTGAAAGTTAGTATAATGTCTATGCAATATTTAAGCATCACTTGACCTCTTAGGGTAGGACTTTAGGGTAACTTTCATGTTGCATAAGCCTCATATGCACTTTCTGCATGGTGATGATTTGTACCTAATCCGAGTCTCTCATTCTCTTCCACCTTGAACTGTTTTCTGTCATTCTGTCCTGCTGCCCCCCCTCCCCACCCCCAGCAGTTAGGTAGGTGTTTAATAGAAAATAGATGTAGAAGGAAATTGAGGAGGTTATCTAGCCCATCTCCTTGATCTCGAGTTGAGTTAACTTCACTTATTCCACTGAATACATTTGTCTAATTTGCTTTTAAAAATGGCTATCTTTACTACCTTGCTGTGCAACTCATTCCTGCTCTTAACTGTTTTTCCCAACAGAAAGTTTTATTCCTAGTCTCTAACCTAAATGTCCAGTTTAAAGCTTTTACTTGTTCCTTACCCATAGTGGATGTGGAGAACATCTTATTCCTTTGCTCTTCTCAGTCACATTTGCGTATCAAAAAATTACTACTTCTTCTGTCTTCCTTAAACTAAACAACCCCAATTTTTTCAAATGGTCTTTCTAACTGCCACTTCTCAGCCCTCTTGTTTCATTGTCTTCTCTGAATAACCTTTGATTGTTCTGTGTCTTCCTTGAAGAGCAACACCCCAAACAAAAGACCACTCTAGCCAAGGCCTTGCTCATTCCAGGAGAGGAGTCCTAGTTATATCTCCTAGGATGCTGTTTGTGTTTTGGAAGCGGACAATTCAATATCTGTCTTCTGATGTGAAAATACAGTTTTCCTAAATATTTCAGTAGACTCTGGTTCCTGTTTTGCTGTCTTATGTCTTGTGTGCATTTTACCAACAACAAGATAATGTATCTTGTGCACTCAAAGGCTTCTCACATTGCTATAGAAGAAAATGAGAGTGGTCTGACTACCATGTTGGCTTTTATTTACCTCCTCACTATTTTCTATTAGCCTACAAATAGTCTGTAATTCATTAGTATCTAATTTCATAAGACTGAAGTTAAACTGTCTCCTTGCATTTCCTATGTTCCTTCTACCCTTCTAGAGGTGGATATTGTTTACCCTGTGTTAGTCTTCTAGACCTTCACTCACTGTCATAAGTTTTCCAGAATGCCTCTAATGCTTTTGAGATTAGTGAAGTTATTTCTTTATGTATCTTGGAGTGAAAAATCATCATGTCCAGCTGACTTAAAATTATTTAATTCATTTTAGCAGTTTCAAGCTTGTGCATACACTTTCATAGCCTGATTCTTTCTCTTTTTACAGCAACATTTAACTGCATTGACTGTTTGACTGAAACTGATTTTTTTTTTTTAGTGAAGACTGGAGCAAAAAAGGCATTAAATGCTTTGACTTGCTTCATATCATATGCCAACCTTTCCACTCCATTGAGAAGGGGCTAGCTTTTTTGTTTGTCTTCTTTCTACTTATTCTAATATCTCTTGACAATGTCTTATTTTGTGCTTCAACTATTCTTTGCCTCATACTCGAACTATTCTTTTGTGCTTTCACAAATTACCTAGTTTCTAGGTATACTTCATTCCTATGTTTTAAGTGGTTGAAAAACTCATTAACGCTAATTTCACTATCCTTCATCTACCATAAGGTAATATACACTTGTGCCTTGACATAGTTTTCAAAGCAATAGCTAACTTGCTGGAACTCTTTTTCACTTCCTTAGATTTATTTTCTATAAGAACCTCCTTATAATGTTCTGAGTTTATCAGAGTCTACTTTCATGAAGTTTACTGCCCTTAATTTTCTGTTTCTTTTCTCTTTCTTCCTAAAAAATAATGAATTTTGTAATTTCATTGCCAATCTCAACAGAGTTGCTTTTTGTCTTCAGATTTTCATCTAGTTCTTCCCTGTTGGTTAGAACTGTATCCAGAATGTCCTCTCTCCCTGATTCTTGTTCTTTCCACTATTTGTATACAAAAATATGAACATATTCCAAAAAACTGTGAGACATTTATTTCTCATGTTTGTGATCATTGCTAAAAATAGACAAACTGCCTAAAATACTTAATTTTTCTAGGAGTTGAGAACGAGAACATCTAATAAAGACTTGAGACTTTCCGTCTTATGAGACCTGTGTTTTCTTTACAGACAAAAGTACTTGTCAGAAATGATATTTGACAACTTCTACTGCTCTCTCTCACCTCCACACATTGATTTTCACCTTGTACAGTACTTTAGCTTCAATTAGGCACAAGGTGTTATGCCTGAGACCACTTAGACACCCATCAGATGGACTACAATCAACCACTGCTTCTGCTGTGGAGACCAAGGAGAGAAAAACTGATCTGGTTGTCTGACAGGCTGAAAAAGGTTTCATGGTAGCTGCGGGCTAAAAATATGAACTATAAGCAATATCATTATAAAGTAGATGAAAAGCAAACTCCATGGTAACCCAGCTCCCTCATTATGATCAGATCACTTGGCACATCACTGCAGAGAACTTTACTTTGGAAAAAGAATAGATTTTTCATGGCTAGTTCAATAAAAGAAACTATTTTATGGGTCCAGAAGATGGTTGAGAGGTCAGAAGGAAATAATTTGCTTTTATTTTGCTTTAGAAATTAATTCCAATTTCTATAGCTATTTATTACAAATTCATGGATATTAAATACAAAGCATTAAAGCAAAAGTTAAAAACAGTATGCATTAGTATTTTTGGAATGAAAATTAAAATGTGCTGCCACTTTTGCAGTTCAAGTCATTATGTTTTATTGCTTGGATTAACATTGTACTATAAAATATAGTAAATAACTGTTAAATTTGCTCAAGATTATTGTGAGTTTAGTTTTGGGAATGAATCAGCCTACCATAATTTTTTTTCTATATACATAGAAGCTTTCTTAATTTTATTGCTCAACTTTAACAATATTTTGCCATACTGAGCGGAGAGTCCATGTTAAGAGCTCTCATACATTTCAACTTTAAATAAGCTAACAAATACTGTGTTTGATATTACTGCTTCAGTTGTAGCCAACTGCATGTGGTAAATATATCTTCCTATTTTTAAACTATCACCTAATATGGGAAAGCTATGTTTGTTCAGAAACCATTCTTAGCCAAGGAAGCTGATGAGGTCTTTCTTTTCTAACCAATCAACATTATATACCAGGAGTCTCAGCATGACAAAATTGTCAACTCCAACTTTTTCTTGCTAAAACTTCTTAAAGGTTTGTTTTTTTACATCCTTTTTTTTCCAGACTAATACAAAAATAATAACAGTTTACAAGCCATATTAGGATACTGAAATGTTCAAATATGTATAACCAGACTGTTAAACGAGGGAATTTAATATCTGGATTTTAGATGCCCTGAGCTAATCAAGGGGACTGTGGGTTTCCTCTTTTGATCCAGAACCATATTGCCTTGGTCCTGAGGACATTAATGGCCTCAATGGGCCATGATCAGCCTCACCCAGGGCTTCTATCCACATCAACTACCCCTGGGTCCAGGGACTCCATCTAAGCTAGACCTGGGACTTCAGTGCTTGCCTGAGCAATGTTGGAGGCATGTGAGTCTCCAGCTCAGCCACAGCTGTGCCCATTCCTGTCTGTGGAGGCAGATCTGGATCCTAACTTGCACACTGATTTCCTGTCTTGACCTTGGATCTGCACTGTAGTTTTCTGGCTCTTGGTTCAAAAAGGTTGGTGTACATTTTCCTATGTAGTTCATCATTCCAAGGATTCTGCAAGGCCCTTTCGTATCTACTGGAAGGGACATTTAGGGATTGGCCCGAGTTATGTTGTAGTCTGTCTGTACAGTTTACTATATTCACCCCTTCTGACATGTTACTTTTGTTACTTGAACTTAAGCCACTAGTCCCTCCTCTACTATTTTCCCCAAATCAAGCTGTTATTTCTGCAGACCTTAATATCTTTCAGAGCAGCAACCATTTGTTGTATTTTTATTGGAAAAGTCTTAGGTGCAGTATATAACTCCATTGGCAATTTAATGTTTTTTTTTTTTTTTTTTTTTTGCAGCAGTGTTGAATGTTGAAATCCTGTTTTTTAGACACTCCATTTGAACTACACTGATTAATCAAACTTAGCAAAACAAGTGATGTCATTCATTTTTTCCCATAATTTCCCTTTCACTTCTCTCTGTAGGAAGATGGCAAATATTTCCTCTTTCATTCAGGTTTATGTAAAAACGAGATCCATTTTTTCTTCTCTTATAGTGATCAACTTACAGACTCATTCTCTTTGTTTCTCTGCTCATGCTATAATTACCAGAACTATGAACCTATTAAACTTCACATCCATCCTCTGTAATACAATGGGAGAAAATGCATTTTGGAACAAATAGTATATGTTCTTCTCCTGAAAAAGTGACCTTAAAATCTTCAGTGGTTATGATCCTAGCCTTATAAGCACCTTTGCAAACTGTAATCCTTTTTGATTCTTTTCACTCAATTACTTTAAATATTCTCTTTGTGCAAATAAGTTCTCTGTCATAAGTCCTTTGTTTGAAAAATAAATATCTCAGTTCTGGCTTTTTTTTTAGTGTTGATATTGTGGCTTTCACTACTATGTTAACTCCTATGCTATCCAACTTAAGAAGTGTTCCATTTGCTTTGAGGCTGAGAGTACAGAAAGAAATTGTCTCACTATTTTTAGTGCTACTGGACAGATGCACCAATGTGAAAATCCATGTCAGATCTTAGTATTTCTGAACTCAGGCTATTGATTTTACTGTATGTTTTGTAATACTTAAACATTCACCTTTCAAAGCAGTCACCTTGCTCAGTAAGCCAGGTCATGCTTGTTCTGTCTCACAGTTGTTCTTCCCTTATGAATTTGGAATTCATAAGGTTGCAAGGTATCTCAGCAACTAGGGAGAGTATACACCTATAACACCACATTAGAAATCTGCTGAGTTATACAACTATACATTTATAGAGAGCTGGTTAATATTCAAGCATCACTTCTTCCAAGCTCAATATGAGTGAATCCCTAGGAGCAAGAAGTCAGGAAAAGGGGGCAGGAGACCTGCATGGATGAGCAAGGAGCTTCTGGCAGAACTCCAACAGAAGAAGAAAGTACATAGAATGGGGAAAAGAAGACAGGCCGCTTGGAGGGAATACAGAAACATTGTCAGAGTATGCAGGAACGTGATGAGGAAGGCTCAAATACATCCGTAGCAAAAGGAAGACTGGGGAAAATGTGGGCCCAATGCTGAATGGGGTGGGAGTCCTTGTGATGAGGGATGCAGAGAAGGCAGAGTTACTGAATGCCGCCATTGCTTCAGTCTTTACTGCTAAGGGCAGCCCTCAGGAATCCCGGGCCCTCGAGACAAGTCTGGAGAAAGGCAAACTTTCCCTTGGTTAAGGAGGATCAGGTTAGAGAACATTTAGACAAACTCGATACCCACAAATCCTTAGGCTGTGGTGGGATGCACCCACGAGTGCTGAGGGAGCTGGTGAATGTGGTTGCTAGGCCACTCTCCGCCATCTTTGAAAGGTCATGGAGAACAGGAAGGGTGCCAGAGGACTGGAAGAAAGCCAAGGTCACTCCAGTCTTCAAAAAGAGGAAGAAGGAAGTCCAAGGAAATTACAGCCAGTCAGCCTTGTCTCCATCCCTGGAAAGGTGAGGGAACAGCTCATTCTGGATGTCATCCCTAAACAGGTGGAGGAAAATAAGGTGATCAGGAGGAGTCAGCATGGATTCACCAAGGGCAAATCCTGCTTAACCAATCTGATAGCCTTCTATGATGGCATGACTGGCTGAGTGGATGAGAGAACAACAGTGGACGTTGTGTATCTTGACTTTAGCAAGGCTTTTGACACTGTCACCCRTAACATCCTCCTAGATAAGCTCAGGATGTGTGGGTTAGATGAGTGGACAGTGAGGTGGATTGAGAACTGGCTGAAAGGTTCAGAGCTTTTCTAAGGCTCAGAGGGTTGTCATCAGTGGTGCGGAGTCTAGTTGGAGGCCTGTGGCTAGTGGAGTTGCCCAGGGCTCAGTACTGGGTCCCATCCTGTTCAACTTTTTCATCAGTGACCTGGATGAGGGGACAGAGTGCCTCCTCAGCAAGTTTGCTAATGATCCCAAGCTAGAAGGAGTGGCTGATACCCCTGAGGGCTGTGCTGCCATTSAGAGAGACCAGGACAGGCTGGAGAGTTGGGCAGAGAGAAACCTCATGAGGTTCAACAAGGGCAAGTGCAGAGTCCTACACCTAGGGAGAAATAACCCTAGGCACCAGTACAAGCTGGGGGCTGACCTGATGGAAAGCAGCTCTGCAGACAAAGACCTAGGAGTGCTGGTAGATGACAAATTGGCCATGATCCAACAATGTGCCTTTGTGGCCAAGAAGGCCAATTGTCTCCTGGGGTGCATTAGGAAGAGTGTTGCCAGCAGGTCGAGGCCCCTCCACTCAGCCCTGCCCCTCCACTCAGCCCTGGGGAGGCCTCATCTCGAGTACTGTGTCCAGTTCTGGGCTGCCCAGTACAACAGAGACATGGAGCTCCTGGAGAGAGTCCAACATAGGGCTACGGAGATGATTAGGGGACTGGAGTATCTGCCCTATGAGGAATGGCTGCCAGAGCTGGGCCTGTTTAGCCTGGGGAAGAGAAGACTGAGAAAGGATCTTATCAATGTCTACAAATGCCTTAAGGGAGAGTGTCAAGAGGATAGGGCCAAACTCTTTTCAGTAGTGCAAAGCGACAGGACAAGAGGCAATGGGTGGAAATTGAAACACAGGAAGTTCTGCCTGAACGCGAGGGGGAATTTCTTGACTGTGAGAGTGACGGAGCACTGGACCAGGTTGCCCAGAGAGGTTGTGGAGTCTCCTTCTCTGGAGATCTTCAAGGCCTGCCTGGATGTAACCCTGTCTAACATGCTGTAGGTGCCCCTGCTGAGCAGGGAGGTTGGACTAGATGATCTCCAGGGGTCCCTTCCAACCTTACTGATTCTATGATTCTATGATTCTATATGGCATCTTTTGAGGAATAGAGAACAGTAGAGAAACAGAGGAATTATTTGATAAAATCTTTTTTGCAGGCCCAAGATAGAATTTAGGCTTCTAATTAGAATAGGTTAAATCAAAATTTTAGAAATCAAAATCTGAAATGAAGTCTAGCCTCTCTGAAAATCCTTCAGTACTGCATTCCTGGATAACTGCTTAGAGCTATCTTGACAGTAAAAGCAAAGTGTCTAGAGAGGAAAAGGTATGGCAGGGACCTACATCTTCTCTTTTGTTCTTGCAAGCTAATTAACTCATCAACCCTCACACTCTCCATATATTTCTTGATATTTCACTTGCTTATCTAAGATACTACTAGAAAATATACCCCCCATCTTTCTTCTTCTCATTTTATCATGTTTACAGAATAGGTTTTATGCTAAATAAGCTAATAGTTTACATAAGGTAGCAATTTAGTCTGTGCTGTATATATTTATGAGAATATTTACAGTTTCAGTAAAAAGTTTTCATCCTTCCTAAAAGATTTCTTCCTATTTGCAACAAGATCTCTCAAGGTACTGTATATTTTGGGTTGTATGTTTTTGTGTTTTTATTTTGGGGTGGGTTTTTTTTTCTGTTTTTATGTTATAGACCAATTCTATGGTGCTATCTTCCATGCTCTTTGCACTAATGTCTAACATGGTCTGATTTAAACTCTGCTTCAGCCTTTCATTCTTCAAAGTGAGTAAGCATTCTCTTTTGTACCCAGAATGCCAACAACCTGTAACTGCCTTCGATGCTTGACCTCTGTATTGAAAGTTTGTTATAGTGTCTCTCTGAAGAAACATAAACACAGAGAGATATCTCAGTCGCTGCATAGCCTAAATATATGCCTTAAAGTGAAAACATCTCTCTGACAAGAAAGTAAATTCATCTAATTGCATGAATTGTGTTGAAGTGTTTCTGTTGCAAACTTGCATTCAGGGCTTTGAGTTTCACACCAGAGATATGGTAATATTGCACATGGCTAATGAAGGAGGGGAACTTTGTATTTCTTACAACCTTAGTACCAATACCATCAACAACTATTACAGGTTAAAAAAAATAGAACAGTGCAATCTTCACTGTTAGGTAAAGCAGAAAAAACCCATCATTGTTATGTAAAGCAGAAAATGATCTTTAGTGACTTTGCAAAACTACCTGAATTTATGTTTTTTTTGTTCATTTGCATAGTTAGAACTTTTGGAGTGAGTGGGACTTCAAGACTTGCTTTTATTTCCCTCTGTTGCCATTAGAGAAATGAATGGGAGAAAATTGTCTGCTGTTTTCCATTTTTCCTGTCTAAGAGAAGAGGAAGAAAGTACAAGGCATTAAAAGGAAATCTAGCTCTTTTCTCTCTTTCTGTCAGCCAAAGTATGAAGCTTAGGATTTTTTTCTTTAGATATATTTGTAGAACTGGGCAATATCTAACTCCTATGATCTTAAATAATGTTTTTACTTCTGATTTTGTCCTCATAATTTCTTCTAAGGAATTTCTAGGTGACCTGATCACACTTTTCGGATACATTTCAGTAGTGGCAGACCTATATTGAAGAACAGGATGAGACAATCCTTGAAGATAGAAATTGCCTACACAGATTTGTATTTCATCTTTCATGAACAGCAGTTGCCTTAACAACTAGAGAGCCAGAGTCTTGCAGTGCTGAGAAACCGTACAGAGTTTACATACAGGGTGAAGAGGGGAGCCAATGGACATGCCTTGGTAAAGCTATGGAGGAACTGTAAGGAGAAAGTATGCAGGTAGAAAGATTTGTCTTACTTTATCAAAGCTTTGAAATTTTAATAACCTCTGCCTCATTCTATCTGGTCACAGGAAACTGGTTGATACACAGGGAGCTAACATTGGTTTTCTGCAGAAATATAAAAACTGAAAGCTACTTCTCACTGTCTTAATGATCTACTGCCAGATTCAGTGAGAGCTTTGAAATTCTAGGTTTTAGGAATTTGCTAAGTAACAGTTTTTACTGAGCTTATTGTACCATCATTATGATTTTATGAACTTTGATCATATTTCCCTTCAGCTTTCTCCTCTCCAGACAAAAGTCACAGCTTTTTAAGCTGCTTTTTCTCAAGGCAGCTTTTTCGTTCCCATAACCATTACAGTTGCCCTTACCTGTACATTTTTTGACTCCAGCTTGCCTTTGGATGAATGTTGAATATCAGTTAGGGAGTTCAGTACTCAACATCAAGAATTATCACCCAACAGACTAATGAAATGAAGCCTCATTCTGTTGATCTCTTAGCTCTGCGGTGTTCTACTTCTATCAGGAGTCACAATATAACCAGTGTATTTGCTGCCTTGCCATATGCTAATGCCACTTAGGAAATGCATGCTTGTGTGAGTATGAGGAATGAACAAAGCTCATTAAAAAAATTCCTGTCCAGTCCAGCTTTATCTTCTAAAAAATATGCTTTCAATGCTTATTCAGAGATTTTATTTCATTCCTTCTGCTTGTTTTCTACAAATAGTTTAATAGAAAGATTTACTAACAGGAACGTTCACTGATACACAGAACTTAAAAGCAAATATTGAGGAATATCACTGTCAAATGATTTTAAAATTCACAGAAATGAATATCTGGAAACTGGAACTGAAGTCTCATTCAGCTGACCATAGAGCAGAGATAAGCTCCATGAACTATTTGGACAATCAAAACATTATAATTCTCCATTATTACAGATTTCCAATTAATTCTTTCAGAATAAGACACAACCATAAATGGATCACATGAATTATTAATTGATTAATTTCAAATAAATAAATGTGAGTAAATTATGAACGGTTCACAGACAATTTGCAAACAGAAAAAGGCAAAATTTATCTTATAACTTATTTACTATGAATAATTCTCCCAGCCCTACATGAGTCACTGGTGCTCTGAGCATCAATTATTTATATGCTTTTTAAATTTTGTTTGTTGTTTGATTTTAGTATGGGGAAATATAAAGTTACACAATCTAATATAGCTCCTGAAATTTTGGCCAGTATGTCTACCATCTTTCAAAAGTTCAGCCAGCTAAGTTTCAGCTGTGATCATTACAAGGCCATAGTTTCAGTTCTTGCTGCCTTCAGCCTCCGTTCACACCAGACCCAGATTACTTTACTCACTTAAGTTGAGGCAGAACCATACACGAAAATTTCATGGTTATAAAGGAGGCCTTGAAATAGTGATGTATTTTACAATATTAAGTGTTCCAAGGTGTCACCATTGTCATCTCAGAAGAATAAAAATTTCAGCCTATACAAGATTTTCTAAAATTTCTTTCTAAAAACCATAGTGCAACAGTAGAGTGTAATATGTGTAGTATACCTACTGGCATATATCTATACACAGGCCACTAATCTAGATTTTGAGACCTGAAATTTATTACATTTAATATTACATGAAAACAATACGAACACATAATCTGATCACTCTTCTTTACCTCAGACTATATCCAATATTTCACTCCACAGCTACACCAAAACAGTCACGGCAATTTCACCTAGCCTAGGTTTTATTTATACATTCCTGTTACCTGCACAGTCTAAATTAAATTATGAATAGTAGACTTTATGCACACCTAAAAATGTCTTGTTCAGTCAGACTGAAGGTAAGAAAAAGATCATTATACTAAAAAATATTTGAAGATGGGGACAACTTAATGAAATGAAATGACTTGGGCCTATTTTTTATTTCTGCTTGGCCAGTATGTGGGCACTTAAGGACTGTATAAATGACAGTCTCAGGAATAGGCACAATGTATTCCAGGCACATCATTTTGTTCTGTCTGCATGATCATGTATAAACTTTTTGGGAGATCTCCAGGGCTTTGGCTTCCTCAAAACCTCTTTTTCTTGACTTCCTACCATGCACCATGGCTGATGGTGCTCCTAACCCAGACCACAGTTCTTCTCTGATCCCCCACTCATGGCTCACAAGGAGGGTCCTTGGAGCTTGGAAATGTGAGTAGTGCATCCAGAGGCAGAGGAATGGGGAGAAGGGTTAATGGGTGAGCTAGAATCTTTTTCCCAGACTTAAGCCTGCATTTATCATGTGACCATATAGATATGCCTGTGGTTCATGATGGCAGGCAGGATGAAGGCTTGAACCCTATCCCCACCTACAGGCCAGATGTATTCATTCCTCTTGCTGAGGCAGTTATCAAAGGTTTACACCATAACATCAGAACAGGGTCCTCCAACGTAGACTATAGTGCCATCTCAAAGCAAATTATCCACCAATTATAATTCCAGAAGTCATCCTTTCTATATCTTCTCTCATCTCAGGTTTTTCACCCACACTGCCTAGCTCTTCTTGAGAAGCTCTGATTATCACATTGATTATCATCATGTTCCTCCTTTCCCTCTTCCCTACTCAAAAAAGGAAAAATCTCTCAAGCTTGGGATGGACAAAAGAGCTCACATGGAAGAAATGTCTGTGGATAAGGGACTCCCTTTACCTGTCAGCTTTAAGGCCCTCTGATACTGCCTTATTCAGACAGTCTTCCTCCAAAGTTCTCTCTGAAATCAATTATTTTAAGGTGAATTTCATATAATTAAAACACTATTTGTGTGAAACAGGCACAAATTTACATTGGAAAATTACAAACATCTATATGACATTACAGATACACAAGAATAGGACAACTTCAAATCATTGGTTTGATAATTATGTATTGGCCAAATGCAATATATTGCATTTCATGAAATCAGTTTTGAGATATTAGCCTAACAAATATAATCTGTAATAATATGAGGACTCCTTTTCCTAGTCAATAAGAATTATTAAGATGAGACTCTTAGTTCTTTGAAGTGAGAAATAAAGGTAAACTCTTTAAAAGATACTTGGCAAGTGATTTTTTTATTATAATTATTACCTTTCTGACTGAGATGTCTGGGTTTGTGCATTTTTCATGGTTCTCATCTGAATCCAGGTTTCAAATGCTCTGTCAAGATTTAAAACCCAGGAAATAAGTTCTCAGTAGGTGCTACTTATGTGTTTCAGCAATGCATCTGTCAAGATGAAAGGGCAATCACAAAAATGTTTGGCCACATCTGTGCAATGCTTCTCTATGGTGCAGAAAGGAAAAATCTCAGGCCAAAATAGCAAACTGGATATCTGTTATACTGAGACCCCTAAATTACATATTTTCTGAGGAGAAGTCTCACATTACTGTGCATGTTGATTTATTGAAAGAATGATTTATTGGTTTTGGAAAAAGTGATAAAAACTATTCAAAAGTAAAGAGCTAAAGAGAAACAAAAGATTTGGACTTATAGGTTTCAATTAACTCTGTGTTAATAGAACCTTGATTCTAAGTCATGTGATTTTTAAATTCTCTCTATATAAATATTTACGGATACAATTTTTATCTAATCCAGAAACAACTTATTCAAATACAAGTCTACCAGCAGAAATAAACAATGATTACTGAAAATTACCTCAGCCCTCTAAGGTCACCTTTGTGTTATTGTATAGGAATAAAGTTACATCTTGCTCCCTATTTAACTTGCTTCTTATTTAACATAAATGTTAATTCTGAGTTTATGTGTTTCATATGTTCAGCTTTCTCTGAGCTTCAGTTACATGTTGCAGGAAGAAAGCAAGAAGAAAAAAAGTCAGTATTTTTTGCCCCTTTTAAAGCAAAAATTAAATTTCAGCAGCCCTTTCTATTCTCTAACAGGTTGTTTTATTAAGATTTCTTGACATTTCATTTTAAGGCCTTGGTTTCCAGTTCTTATGAGTCCACAGTTTTGGACGAAATAAAATTAGTCTGATATTTTTGCATGTTGATTGTCAAAATTTATCTGAATTTTTGGTAGGCAGCAGAACAAAAATAAGGTGAGATGAGAAGCTAGAGCAAGAAAGGATATGGAAATGAGAATTTGATCACTCCAGAAAGTGAAGCTAGGTTTCTCCTCTGTTAAAAAATAAAAGAATAACCTTTTTGTTTTTATTGTTCTAAAAATAAATTTATTGGTTCTTTCTTTGATCATTTATTCATCTAGAGTCCACTTTCTTTGGAACAAACACTTGAAGTTTGGTGAAAGAAAGTAGTTGTGTCATCCTTATGCTCTTGCCAAATCCTTTAAAATCTACTCAGATTTGGCCATGCTTTTAAATTTTTCTAAAATTAAAATTATCCTATTGTCTGCTGCTACATACCTATGAAATCTATTGGAAAAAACATCTCATTCTCATTTTTGAGTGGAGACAACAACATCCATGGACATCGCTTGACAACATTCCATGCATAAACTAGATCAGTTCATCAACAAGATGGGGACAATACAAGCATTAAAATAATGCCATGAAATAAAAGGGGAAGGTCAAGATGAATTCTGAAAAAAAAAGAAAACTACAGGCAAAACTATGGTTTCAATAATGGGCTAAGAATTGTATAATGGAGGACACTATTAACATCATAAAGTCAAAAACTGAGTGGGTAGGAACTGCCAGACTTGGACCTGCTTGAGTAACTAATCTCCTATCTGTAGAGACATGACATAGAACTGATAAAGCATTTTTACACCTAAAAGTCAAGCAGTTTAAGTTAAACAATAAAAGTTAGAGCCTTATGTTTTAGCATTTGATGTCTACATTGGCATCTAGTATTAGAGTGCCAAACTCCATTGAGTAAATAGGGAAAGTTGGATATAAGGATATCTGTGTGTATGTATATGTTGCAACATGGCCGTATTGGACCTAGTTCTTTGAGATATTCTGCCATTAAGGAACTAATTCATACAAACATCTTGATCTCCCTTTTAAGATTTTCTAAATATCTGTAGCTTGTTTCTAATATACAAAACACTTGATTTCAAGACAGAGAAAAAAATCTCTACTAGTTGCAAAACTTACTTAGTGCTGGAAGTAAAAGGCATAGTGAAGAAAGCACTGGAAAGAGAAATTTAGAAATAAAACTGATAAAATAGTGAAGAAAGAACTTAAAACCCTATCACAAATTGAACTGTCCAGATATGCGACAGCCATCTGAAAGAGACTGAAATAAGAATTTGAACTTTTCATGAAAGTAAACGGAGCAACATAGAAAACTGATGAAAATAAGATATTTTTCTTGTATTGTTTAAGTCTATGACATTAAATCTACTGAAAAGTTTTCCATTAGAAGGATCTTGAAGAAACCAATTATCAGACAGTGCTATAGATTTTAAAAGAATGTTACTTTACTAGTGAAAATGTACATAAAGAATTAATCTTAGAAGCAGAGACATTGGCCTCTCATTAATCACTCAATGAGAACATCATGTACTTCAGAATGAGATTCAAAATGTTTGCATGCTGAACAGCCCAATTAGCATGTTGTTGCCTGGAGCTAAGAAGTAGGAGAGGGTCAGAACAGGGGCATATTTTAATTCCTGCAGTTTAACTGCATCGTTAGGAGTAATGTGATGTATTTTATATACTCAGGATGCACAGCTCAGAGACTCCTTATGGCACAGGCTGCAATATTCTATTCACAAAGAATAAAACAGTCATACTATTTAAAATTAGCCAGAGAAAGAGCTCCTCCTCCCTGGAGATTGGCTTTTTATAAGAAGCTCAATAATTCTGGAGCATATCAAATGTGTTTTGAGAGCACTGACTGAAGCAAACTCCTTGGAGACATCAGCAGATAAGTGCTTGGCTTCTAGAGTCAAGAGTCTTGGTGCAGACTGGTTGCTGTGTTGCCCCGACTGTAAAGACTTGTCATGCGTAGGTCTAGGTATCTGTGGAGTTCTGAAGCTAAAAATGATGAAAGAGAAGGTGATAATGAAATCTTAGGTACGTCTAGGATTAGCTATGATCAACTCTCAGAGTTCATAGCTTTGCAATTTGGAACAAAAGCTCTTGAGTCTTGAATTTGATGCAGAAGCATTGTGATAGATGTATGTGCATTCTTTCATTCTGCTAACTATTTTTTCAAAGAACATCTTTACTCGTGATGCAGAACAGGGGTTTAACAAGACTGTGTCATTACTAAGACTATTGTCTCCTTCACCCTACTTTACTACAGAATGGGTAGGTGTTAATGAGTGTAGCATGTAATTACAGCCATTGAAAAGAGGTAATACTGTCTTGCTATTGTCTTGTTTTACCCTAGAGAACCGAATTCTTTATTTTCCTGCCATGATATTGAGCAAGCTATTTATGCCAAAATTTTCAAAAGGGTTCTCTAATTGTATGTGCCTCATTTTGGTGTGTCACACATCAATCTAAGATATTGGGAGCAACTGCACCCAATGAGCAAAGACAGTGGATGCTATGCTTTAAAGAGTAACTGTTACTTGTTTTTGAAAAGCAGTTCTGTAAGATATCTCATATTGGGTACCTACAGTGAGTGGAAGCTGTTGACTTTAATGTCTCTGTGCATCAGCACATTGTAAGCTGAAGATAGTTATATATCTCTACTTCGCATTGTTATTTTGAAAATAAATTCTTATGTTACAGGGACATGGGAAAACACCCATGGGAAAATGAAAGAGTCTATATTCAGTGAAGGATTTGAAGTGTGAGCTAATGTGAAAGCTGGGAGAGGCACACAYTGGAGAAATCAAAGAATTAAGCAGTTTTTCAAGATCACTGTGCCAGCCATTCTGCAAGTGGTGGTCTTCTATAGAGAACAGCATATGTTTATTTAGCTAAGAAATGTTTTTTTTTTAAAAAAATCACATGTGCAAAAGCCTTGAATTAAGATGTTATGGTAACTTTAATACTGACATCTTAAAACTTCAGCATTTGACTTTGTAACCTAAATGGTTTGTTAAACTGGTTTTCTAAGTGTTTTTATATATACATATAAAGAGGCTTTATAACTAAATAATTAGTGTGACATAGAGGCTTTATAACTAAATAATTAAGATAGATTGGTTGCAAGAATGGTGCACTAACATGTCCTGAAAAAAAGAATAAAACTTAAAAGTTGTAAGTGTGATGGGTCTTCCTTTAAAAGCTGACATTCCATGAATGCTTATCCTGGATCTTTTAGTGTAAATAAAGACAAAACTCAGATAAGGAAAAAGGAAATACTCTGCCAAGTTTTGTTTTGGTTTTGTTTTAATAGGAATTTATTTTAAAGTACTATGAGTATTGGAATGTTGGAAATAGTACTAGGGGTGATGAATTACTAGCAATGTTACAGCTAACCCAGTAAAGTTACCAGAAAAATGCACTGTAACATTTGTTCTGTGATCAGTCACTGAAATTACTTTCTCCCCACAGTGAAGTCTCAAGAAGTTGGGTGTATTTTTATTAACATGTACAATTTTAGTCATTTTCTTTGACTGGACATTTTTCAATGGGATTTGAGTGATATCCATTGATATCCTACTCTTCATTAAAAGGATGTAATTACATGACAGTGTATCAGTGAAGGTGATTTTTGAGCATTCCAGTTTTTTACATGGACCAGGGATCAGTGAAAATTAAAAATAGCATATGTAAACAAAACACTCCACTTGCATCATAAATAGAAATGTTGGTATATCCTGGTTAAAGGGTTTCTTACTGCCTAGTTCTAGGAAGGTTTGGTGGAGAGAGGAATGTGCCTTGGGGATAATTTAAAAAATATTAATAATATACAGAAGAAATAAAATGTAAAAGCAATATGAAATCTTTTTTTTTGTTTGTTTGTTTTTGCAGGAATAAATATCATATGTAATGTGATTGAGAAACTGTTATAGAAATGAAATGTGGAGAATTGTCTTACGCTGTCTGTATATGGTTGTAGCCTTTTCCTTTAAGATATTTTCCTTTTCTTATTAAAGTCATCTGGACTATGTAAGCAGTTATTCTAAGGAAGCAAAAACTAATTCTCTTACTTATTACTGAAGGGCTGGCTGGGGAGATTTAGAGCATGTAGCCATTCAAGAGGCTGTTTGGAAGGAGATCTAAAATTTCTAAAGTTAAAAATGACTGTGTCAGGAAGACACTTCAAAGAATTTCAAGTGGAGACAGAAATAGAATACTGTTTGGTTTTGTACTTTTTTCATCTTGGACGATTTTATAACACATGCTTAGAATATAAAATATCCCAGTCCAGGTGACAAAAACGCCATGAAGTATTTAGAAGATACATCTCATATAATGTTAATGGGTCTGTGACACGTAGAGTAGTCATGAAAGATGTATGTATAGGTGCAAGCTAGAAACTGTCGACAGTATTCTTCACTTAGGTTATGGTCACACACAGTGAAAGGCTGAAAGGCAATAGTCCCAAGGTGCAAGAAGGGAAATGCTGATTGGACATAAGAAATGAAACACCTTTTTCCAGTGCAAGTGGTTATGTACAGAAACAGACTGCCCGGGGAGGCTGTGGGATCTCCATTCTTGGCAATCTTCTGGCTTGACTAGGTAAGACCCTGAGCATCTTGATCTAACTTTGAGGTCAGTCCTGATTATGCCAGAAAAATGAATTAGATGACATCCAGAGGTCCCTTCCAATCAGCATGTTCTGTGGTTCCATGAATGGGAACTTCCCTGACAAACAGGCATGTAACTTGGTAGGCCCTTTGACTATCTTTCTGTGTCTGTCTGATCGTCTATGTCTTTCTGAACTCCTCATGGAACTGTAGAGGGCCATAGACACCTATAGAGCCTTACATTTTGATTTCATCATATTTCCTTATTGCCTAAATCACTCTGGCTTTCACCTGTTAAAGTCATAAATATGGGTGAGTTCAACTCATGGATATGAAGCAACAAACTCTGATACCTAATTTACTTATATATAGATTGTTAGAACAGATGACTCATATTACCTTATATTGCCTTCATATAAGGTAATGATACAGTTTTATCTTCTGACTTCAAATATTTGTGTAGTGTTGGACTCTTTTTTTGCAATGGCTGGTCAATGAAAGTGTGTGTTCATGGCCAGATTATAGCCTAGTGCTTGAATATCTTGAGTTGTCTAAATGGCAAAGTAAAACAGATGCTTCACAGGGGAAACAAAGCAATATTTCTCTAAAGCAGATTATGAAGTCTTTCTAAGAGAAAATTTAAACAGAAATTAACAAGATATGAACTGCAAATCTGATGGCTGATTTTTGTAGTGTGATTACATAATGTATTGATAAAACAAACCTAGTAAGTCAGAAAGAGATGCTAAATCTCATACCTATTGCCTAGACTTGAACTTAAGGATACATTTTGTGTCAGTTACTGGGAGCTGCAAAATAGCTTAAATAATGTAGGATATATGCTATGCAATGTTATTTTTTGTTCTTTCTACTGTAACTAATAAATTTTCATGTTTGTCTTTGCTTTTTAGCTTGCTGAAGGGGCARCACTGTTCTCAGCCTTTATAAGGGTCTGAAAGTATAATATTCATAAAAACAACTAGTCATAAACATGTCATATTTCACAGAGTTTATGTGAAAGGAAATTGAAGTCACTTGAAAATGGAACTGAATCTTGTCCAAACAACCTTAGATACACTAATCCTCTTTTACTGTTGTTGTATATTACAGGCTTCTTTATCCATGCACACTATCATTGACCATACAGTGTGTTATGATAAATGTTCCCCTTCCTGGCAACTCATGGAGTTCTTTGATCTTTGACTTTGTTGGTGGTGCTTTTTTGTTAACTTTAAACTTTGGAAAAAGAGAAGCCATATGCAGGTGAAAGAAACAATGGAAAAATAATTACCTCCCAAGGTGTGTGTGTGGTAGAATTATCTGTCTCTTAGATAATTGATTAATATTTAAGAAATAATAAACAATCATACCTCAGGCTAATAGCCTTTAGCCTTTAGATCTTTATTAAAGATCTGTAATGGTCTGTACCACCTGAGTAACTTGATTTTGTCAAGCAATATTCCCCAAAAGAAGTCAGGATATGAGTTTTATTATACTTTTGTGAGTAGTTCCTTTATTTTAACAATTAACAATGAAATAACAATGACAAACAAATAAAAAAAAGGATTTGTATTATGAGTTTCAGACTACCTATATCTCCACCTATACAGGTATAAAATCTATCTAAACATTACTTTGATTGATATCATAGCTCTTCTTCAGGGTTTTCCTCTGCCTCAAAAATTGTTACATATATGCTTTGTGATTCAGGTCTGTTTGTCTTTCTGCTGCTGCTTCTGACAAGAATCCACACCTTGTATAGGAAACTTCATATAGGGAAGTTCATGTAATACTGTCAGAAAGATGACCTTGTCCCACCCTCTCCCTGCCAAGGCACTCATGCGTACATGTCTACAATGCTGGTTAGTCGCCAGATCAAAATTATGTTCTTGCCTGTAGTTGTTATTGTTATACATGAATGTATGCTCAAGTAGAGAGGTTGGCCCAGCTCTAGAGGAGAAAAGCTGACACATAACATCTCTGTACAGGGCTAAAGTGTCCCCTATACAGATGGAATACATAAGGCTTGGGCAAGGCCATGGATGCTAAAGTCCAATCTGCCAAATTTGGTAGTTCAAATTTGACTCCAAGGATAGTGGTAATGATTTGAGTTTGTTTTAGCTAGTTAACATCCAACAATAAGTTCAGTAAACCTGTGTATTTGGGCATCCTTAAGCTTGGTATCAGCTTCAATGTTAAARTAGCTTCTTTTCATTCTTACTCTCCTGCGCTTACAGAGTTTTCTGGTTCTGTCTGTGATTCAGCCATTCAGTTACATAACACATTGTCTACATATCCATATGTACTTCTGTGGTTTCAGGTTCCCAACTAAGCTCACAAGTCTTCCATGTATTTAAAGGCCCAAAGTGGTTAACTCTGGGCCCAGTAGATCACAGCTCTGCACAGTCTCTGTTTAGTTCCTCTTGGCTGTCCATTCATCTTGAAGGTTCAGACACAGTGTTTAATGACGTGTGGCTCAGTGTTTAATGACATGGCAGAGGTCTCAGATGCTATCAGAGGCAACTCGCATTATACTGTGCTCAGCAGGATTATGTGATGGAGCAGGGCTAAAGCACCTATAGACTCCTAAGTGCTGTGTCTGCAGCACTGAGATGGAATTCCTAGAAAGAGAGGTCAGAAACTGCCATAATATATGAATTTTTGCTATAGTGAACCCAAAACAAATTGTCCACCAAAATGAAGTTTTCAGTAGAGTAATCTGCTAGAAAAATATTTTGACAATATAGTTGACCAGATGCATTTATGAACTCTCATCCTGTAAAAAAACTGTATATTTGGGATCCTGCAACTCCAGGTTTGTGAACTCCTCAGTTAGGTAACTTGTCAAAAGCTCCTACTAGTCTCAGGTTCTGCAGTAGGAACAGCATATTATTGGTTAAGCAGCTCATATTTTCTGACTGATCCTATTCTTTTACTATGGAAAGTCTTGGCAACAGGTGCAAGCAAGGACATTTATGTCAGTATTTGCTTCTGAGAAAACCATGACTTTATTTAAAATCCAAATCTGGAAAACCTTATCTCCAGAAAGTTTTCAATTTTTACAAATTATTCAGTGGAAAGTTGAAAAATAGTACAGAAAGTAGGTGTTTCTATTTAGGAGTAGAGGGAAAATTCAGTAAAAAATCCAATTACCAGTTGAAAAACAATATAACAGAAATTTTTCAAAGCGTTAGTGTTTATATTTTATTATTATTATTATTATTATTTCTTTCTTAGCTAGAAATGTGTTTGTTGCTTTTCTAGAAATATGTTCGCATGCCATGGTTACTTCCTGTTGCCTGAATTTCCAGTCAGGAAGAATGGTTGAGTCTCAGTTGAGATCTCATTTGATATTAGACAACCTTAGAAGACTGTGCTGTTTGCGACGAAGGGGATACAGCTGAATATGGTTTTTCCCTTTCTTTGCATGCTTTTTCACGTGTATGAAGGTTTTCTTTCTGTATCACTTCTACATAGTTAGAAGTTATGTCTTTTGTTAAATAATTTAGAGCTTTCCAGTCTGTCAATCAGGGCAGGATTAAAGCTGTTTATTTTTCTTTTTTTTTCCTTCTCCTTTTTTCCCCTTCTATTGTCCTAGTGTTATCTGTTTCTTTTACAAAACAGAAAAGAAGAAGGCAAAATGAAAAAAATTAATATCCATGTACTATAGCTCTGTTTGGTTGTTCTTGAAAGGAGTAACCAGGCAGAGATCACATCAGAAAATCTATTTTACATTATGCTCTTTTGTGGAAGCTAATCTTCTATCTAATCACATCAAAGTTTATTATTAGTTTTTAAATTCTAACATGTTTTTCTCTTTTTAATGTTTTGGGTGAAATGTTAATCACATGAATACTTTGGAAGATAGAAGTTATTTAAATCTAGAATTTACATACAAAATGATTAACTAGTTTCAAAGTAACAATCCGAGACAACTGTTATGCCATTGATTTGCACTTGTCTTCACTAAGATGGAAATATAAAAGTCTTTACTTGACATATACCACACTTGATCCATTTCTCAGTTTTCCTGACATTTATACTCTTGCATCATGTGATTTATTAAGGAAAGTAAAAAGCAAATAGGGAACTCCTCCATCATTATGAAGGATGATCTTGAAGAGTCCTAGACACTGTGAAACATCTAGCAAGTGCTTAAAGATAAATTGTTGGACTCCAGCCATAACCTTAACAATTCTGTTTTTGATTCCCCTTTCCTGGGCATAGTTATTGAGAAAATAATGACAAGAAAACACTAGTAGTAGTGACAAGAATACAATAGTAAAAAATGCATTTGACCACAAGGCAATGGCCATTGTGTTCATGACTTTGTGAGGGTTATCAAAATCACTTTAAATTGGCTTTGCTCATTTTCATCACAGCTGTCAGAATGCTCTGATTGGCAAGGTCTTCTTATAATACTAAAAGTCTTTTAAAATCCTTCATCTTATAAAAATAATTGTATCTTAGATACTATCCTATTCAATCCTATAGCTCACTGTCAATGCAAGACCATAAAACTGAGATCTTATTAGCTTAATGCAGAATTTTCCAAAAGCATCTGTCTGTTCTTCTTCCTTTATCACCCGCTGCCATCAATGTCATCAGCTATTTGGCTGTATGTTTATAAGAAATAAGATCCTGGATAAAAAACAGTAGCTTCCAGAATAACCAAAATATGAATGAGGAAACACATTACACAACTGACAGACAAGTTGAGAAAGCACTTTCAGCTGACTGTCAATGAATGCATGCTCTGAAGAGCCTATTGCATTTATATTTTAACTTGTATGTTAAAATAGTAGCAGCCACTATTTCACACTTTTTCCTAATCCCTTCCTGCCTGTAGGTAAACCTTTGCTTCACTGAAATATGTAGTTCATCTGTTTGTCACTGAAAACCATGCCAATTATTGTGTATCACACAAGTATATTGTGCAGAGCTGCTCCCATGAATGTGCCTTGACACTTTGTGGTAAGGATGAGAAAAAATCGTTCATATGATAGAAAACTGTGCTTTGTAGGTGACCAAAAGGATTTTGATACAAAAAGCTCAACTGAATAGGCTTTTTAGCTTTTTCTAAAACACACCTCTTATTCCTAACACAGTGCTTGCTTTTCATTATCGCTTTTTCCCATGTGGATTTGACTCTTGTCCTGAGCTGGATTAAAGCAATCTGGAGTTTTAGTTGCTATTCAGAGGGTGTTTTATGCCTCTCACCTAGCTGTACAGCTCATGAAGATCAATGGTAGTGTTAAGGCTAGTTAAGGCTTGCTTATTCACATGCCACATACTTTATGCCATACTATAAGTAACTTGCCTCAGCTCCCCATTCCTACCCCGTCTTTTGCAGTGCTGCTGCTGTTCAAAAGGAAGCTCTCAGCTAAAGCAAGCTGAGCAGAGTACTGTTAATGGGGCCGTCTGGGAATGGCCTATGATGAAATGGTGGAACCATCTTATTCTACCTCTTTCCTTTGTCTGTAGTACTGATTTAGCCTCCTGACATCACTTTCTTTCAAAGTTCACTTGTTCAGCTTGACTCTTCCTGAGGTATGCCTTAGGCTTGTCTGTGGATATAAGGGAAATTTTATTCTAATATTCAGGTTTTTCTTTATGAGCACTAGGACTCATTTATTTGTAATTTAAATGCAAAACTTGAAACTATTTGGTTACTCTGGAAGTTGGAGCCAGAAGATCCATATATCAGTTACCTTCCTATTTTGCATATTTGAAACTGTAATTGGTGTACTTAAGTTCATAGAATCATAGAATCAGTAAGGTTGGAAGAGACCTCTGGAGATCATCTAGTCCAACCTCACTGCTCAGCAGGGTCACCTACAGCATGTTAGACAGCGTTGCACCCAGTCAGGCCTTGAATATCTCCAGAGAAGGAGACTCCACAACCTCTCTGGGCAACTTCTTCCAGTGCTCTGTCACTCTTACAGTGAAGAAATTCCCCCTCACGTTCAGACGTACTTACTGTATACGCTAAGTCCCAGTAATGCTATATGTGTACACATTTCATTTTTCTTCTGGTACTTCCTATACAAATGCACTATTCAGTAAAGTTAATATTAGGATAATTCCTTATTATCTTTCTGGCCTCATTTACATTCATATAAATATGTGCAATCGTGGGCTACCTTCATGAAAAACATTCTTCAAAAAGCATACTTAGTTAAAGCCAAATTCATAACCTTACTACAGTTCTATTTATTGTTTACACTTAGCACTTGTATTCTTTAAACTTTGACTGTTGCCAGGAAAAGATGCCTATAGTGAATGATATCTAATATAGCAGGAACACAAGTGTTGTTATTTTTACACAAGCCTAAGTAAAACAGAGCTATGAGATTAACACATAACATTAACATATTTGTTATGTAGAGGTTGGAAAATACATCTGAAAACAGATGTTTTCATCTGTGCCTTATTTTTACTGTACGGGGATCCAACTTCAGAAGAAGACATAAAATTCTCCATGTTTCAAATAACCTTCCAGATCTCTTAGAGTGATGGAAGATTGGGAACTTGATTCTACAAGTGGAGAGCTCTGACTTTAGGCTTTGTCTGGAGAGTGAACATGACTTCTTGTGTCTGGACCCTTTCATGTTCAAAGGTTAATCAAACTAATCTATCAGAAATGGTCTTCAAGAGTGAGGCACTTACGTTTTGCCTGCTTCTGCCACAAAACAGTTCCCTCTTTCTCATTTCCAACTAGGGCATGTCCAACCTTGTGAGCAAGTCTCTGCTTATGTAACTGAACAAACATTTTGGCCCACAGGAAGAGGCTGACTGATTGATTTAGGTGCTCCAAAGGCTTGGTGGTGCTTGGGCTTCCAAGCAGTGTGACTCGCTTGCAGAGACTTAGTTCCAAAAGTCCAGCCTGATGGATGGGATCACTTTCTGTAGAGCTTCACAATAGATAAGCAACTTTCAGTCATGCATATTGAATAGCTTGTTACTTCATTTGATATTACTACCAAAAGATGCCTTAGCACATATTTTCCTACTTTCCTAAAACCAGGATTTAACACTGCTCCACTGCAATATTGTCCTCTCTTAAGTGAAAAAGTCAAAGATGTCACTAATGAATAGTCAAAGTGGCCATCTGAAAAAAATTAATTTTAATCTCTCTATGGGAGAACTACTGGCCTACATCACTACATTGTTTATGACATTTTGAAGGAAAGTATCTTAAGAAATCTAAACTTTATATAAGGAAAAAAATCTCCTATAGTCTGTTAATATATAAGATGGTAACATTCATGCACAAGGAAACACAGATTGCCTGAAAATGGATACTTTTTATGTGAGAACAAGTGAATAGTAAGATCCTCTTGACCAGATTCTTCAAAGTTCCTTTTTTATTTAGTGTTTCCCCTATCCCAACAGTGTTTGTTGCGTATATTAGACCTGCTTCAAGGTAATTTGAATGTACATGCTTAGTGTTTGAAAACTTCTTCGTTTGTCATTCATGAAAGACCATTTATTCATATTTGATTTTATCTCTCTTCTTTTCCCTTGTTTGGACTTCACATGTCTTTCAGATATAAATATATAGAAAATAATCCATATTGCTTTGTACTGGCTTCATGTATATTACAAAAGAAAATCCCCATAGCTTTAGGTTTGTGTGTATAAGTTCCTCTTAGAAATACATCCTTAGTGAGAGGAACATAATAAGAAATTGAGACATAAGATGAATTTTAACTTCAGAATGATGCTGATTCCTCCAAGACTGTTTGGATCCTAATGATTCTGATTAAAGAAAAGAAGTGACACTAATGAAGGCACATATAACTATTTCATATTAACTTTTGGTAAATTACAGGCATGGTTAGAGCTATTGGTACAATCTGCCAGTCATAACTAATCATTACAAAGATTAAAAAACCTAGAGACAGTTTTATTTGCCTTAAAATAATTTGTGTAATCAAATCTTTCTATTCCTCCGTTTTTTGTTTGTGTAACAGTGAGCACTGAGAAGAAAAAGGAAAGAAGAAAACTTTTAACATCGTTTCATTTTCTTCTTCAAAAAATAAAGCCAGTTTTAGATATCAGATTAGATATCAGAAATCTGATCAGAAAGCTTATACTACATCTTGTTGGTACGTCCTTAAATTCACCAAGGTTTTCTCAGTCCTCTGTGCAGCATAACTGTGACTTGCGCTATCTTAAAAAAGTGTGAGTTTTTTTATTCAATGGGTCATTGAGTTCTATTTAGTGTGAACCTTCTTTGTTTTCCCTCTGAAAAATAAAAACTGTCTTTCTCTACTTCTAGAGTTAGAATTTCAAATTCCCCTTGCTTTCCAACAACATTTTCAAAATTATTTTTTCCTTTTCACTCTTTTGAATTCCCTTATTGTGGAAGGTGGCATTACAAAGAAAAGAGTTTAAGAAAATAATGCTAGTCTTGTACATAGCATAAGCCAACTTGTATGCTGTTCTCATCAATGAAATCATGTCACTGAGAATAATCTACTTTTATCTGAGTGGATACCAAGTAAAGAAGGTGGTGGAACTTCTGAGATCTAAGATAAGATGAGGAAGGTAGTTTTATTATCTGTAACGTTTCTGGCTGATTGTGGTGAGCTGAAGATGGATTTGCTCTCTCTCATACATCACAAACATAACTTTCTGAAATCCTTCGCAGGATATATATGATGGTGAAATTGTAAGTGTTCCAAATCAAAGTGGAGTATCTTAGTATTTTGAATCTCTATGGTTTTCTTCTAAGAGTATGTTTTAAAAGGACCATGTGACTATGTCTTTTTGCTATAGTAATACTGTCTATATATAGTATAATGCTCTAACATCCAAAGTAATCCAATATAATTTCAAAATAATCAGATAATAATTATGCTCTTTTTGCACATGATATTTTAATAATTATCACAGGATAATTTGATCTCATTTAAATAACCTATTTGGTTATGCTATGTATGCTTTGTGAGATACTGATACCCAGTCCATTTATGTGTCTCTTTTGATTGACATTACTTTCTTGCTCACTACTTGCTTTTTGTATTCATCTAAAATAGACTAAATTCACCATGCACTGGATGGAAACTTAAGAATAAGTGTTTAGATAATTGGGCATCGGGGATTCTTAGAAGTCTTTATTATGTGAGAGTGTCCAAATAACATCTGTTCCTACATTCCTGTTATTCAGGGTTCCTTTGTAGTTATCAGGCCTTCAGGGACTTCAGAAGCAAGAAACAAAAGATGCACTGTTTCAAGTCTACTTTATGTAAAGCCTTTTACACCCATCTAGTTAGTGAATATATCCTGATTTAAGGTCAGACTGAATATTAGTGAAGAAGATGTGACTGGGTTTTGATACTCATCAGCACCTGAGTGTAGGAAATACACAAGAGTTGTTTAGGAAAATAACATTGCCAACACGCTTCTTGAAACCAGAAGAGCAGCTTTTTCAAGGCTTGTTTTAATAACAATAATTTTCCCCCAAATACCAAAGTTTTCCAGCACATTCTCTAGAGAAGGCCTTATTGCAAATGCAAAGGAAATGTAATTAAAGTTAAAAAACATAAAAATGAATTGATCAAGAACAAAGGAGAAAACAGGTACAGCATAAAAGGCAGTGTTCCTCAGAGATTTAAAGCAGCTAATCAATTGTAAAACATCAGCATGCCTGAATTATAACTGCCATCTCTCCCAAATCTAATTTATTTATATCCCAGTTCCTTCTGTAGGCTGACTACAGTGGCAAAATGGTGGGATAAATGGTGAGATAAACGCAGTGGCAAAATGGCGGGATGAATAGGTGATTTGACTTTCCAGTTGACTGAAGATTGTTTTTATCATCTCTCAACATCACTCAGATAATCTTCCCTTCTAATTCTGTTTTAAAGCTCTACTTTCAAACAGAAGTTGCTTGCTGTTTTGATTCGGCCCTGATGTAGCATCCATTGAAGATGGAACTCTCCTTAACCTTCTGAGCTCTCCAATGTCATCAGTTGTTCTGCATATACTGCACAATAGGAATTTTTAAGCGTGCCATCCTCATAAAGTTTATCATCTTTCATCTTCATCCTTCTTTCTGTGAAAGTGCTTCAATTATAATGATTTGGCTGCTTCTGCTTAGAATAGTACCTGGAACTTAAATGTAGATATCTTTTTGTGACAATGATAGCTGAGATACAACTGGTATGAAAGGAGGCACATTTTTTTTTTTTTTTTTTTTCCCTGAGAAAAAAATCAGCTGTAGACAATTAAACAGTAACAGTTGTCTGGCACTCTGCTACTATTAGCATTTCTTATAGCATAACTTCAAAATGAAGAGGAAGGATATCTTTGACGTAATTTAGGAATATGTACTGTGATCATTTGTGTACGGGAAATAGACAGTCAGATGATCAGTAGTTAAAGAAATGAGTTTTCCTTATGCCTTCATTTAACTTCAGTGATTTTTAGCATATTCCACTTCTATTAAGGAATGATTATATGGAAGCTTTTATCTTTCATTAATATTATCTCAGATGATTATAAAATGAAGCTGCACTTAGAAAAGGAAAAAAGAAAGAGAAGATCTGTTAGTTATTACTCATCTTAAACAACAGACAATAAATATATATGAAATTATAATTCATAGGCTTAGGAAYTGTATTTTTTTCTAAACATTTTATAGTATACCTCTTATTTTAACTAATGAAAGATTAAAAACTAATTATCATTCTATAGTTAACGTATTGTATCAGGTCTATTCATGTCTAAACCGCAGTTGTGGGTAGTCAGAGCACCAATGAAGTGTTTTATGGATTATCAGATCTATATTTTAATCTATCTTGTGGTCTTCTGAGTGATGCTTGGGAATTTTGCTGCATTCCCATGCTTTAGTTTTCCCATGTAAAATGGAGATGAAAACACTGATCTCTTTAATTACTTTATACTGAATGTCATCTAATACATTAAGGTGAGCAGAAGCTGGTAAAACTTACTCACTGGTGTGAAAATAAATAGCAGTCATTTAAGAGTCTCTTTGAAGATCTTAACTCTAGAGGGACTAATGCGGGTCTATGAGAGCAGCTGAACTTAGTGTAAAGTAGATGTCCAAAATAGAAGTCTACATGGAAATAACCCACTCCATTGATCTCCAGTGCCTAGCATGAAAGCTGGGCAATAAACGCTTGTATTTCTTTTCTAATAGTTTCCTCTTGGTTAACAGAGGCAGATACAAGAGGAAAAGCAGTAGAATTTGCTCCAGAAGTTATTCCAATACTTTTTGAAATGCCTACACGTTTCTGCATAATTATCACTCTCTGTTTTTCAGTACTGTTTTATTTCATTTTAAGAAGTTGTTAATAAGATCTATATAACATTCAGAAGAACTATTCAGAAGAATAACGAGTTCAGAAGATTCTTTATTGCAAGTGACAAAAGATTGAAAGAGAGGGTGCAGATCTTAAAAAATGTTTCTCTTATCACTCTGTCTCAATCTTCTCTTGAGTAGCCACAATATAACATTAACTTCATGAGATGTGAAAAGAGCTACTTGTGTTTTGGAAATGATTAAAAAAACACAAGGAATTTCCTATAATGTAATAACTATTGCTTTATGAAGATAGAATTTCTAGAAATGAAAATTCAGAGCATTTGGGTGAAACTTTGTACTGTATTTTAATATCAATGAATAGTTGATAGTGTCTTAATTGTGTAAACCTTACATTCTTTTTTTTTTTTTTTTTTGATAACAATCCTATCAAGATGCTGTAAAGAAAAGCTCTTAATTAAGCAATGTGATTTGATATGTTATTAAAAGGAGTATTTGCAGCTTTGGAACACTGAATGCTTTAACTTCATACTACATACTGAACTATTTTCTAGATATAAATTCAGCACAATTTAAAATTTTCCAGATATGTTTTTCTTTTCACTCCTCAGGAATAGTTTTTACAAAGTCGTTTGCAATTATCTGTCAGTTAGGGTATGCTATAATTATAGAACACTATCTGAGTATCTCAGAATGCTTACCCATAAAATACTGATTTACTCAAGCATTCATTTATTTTGTATATGGTTTCTGTTTGTAATTTATACATAGTAAGTGTGTATAATTCTGCACCATCCCTTCCCTCTGCCTTTCCCCAGCCCTTCAAATGTTTCTCTTACTGTGATATTGTTAAAGTGAAAAACAGCCTATGTTGCCTTTAAAGAAAAAAGAGAAAAGTAATTTGAATCCATCCACATTAGATAGAGACTATTCCAAACCTTGATAGAGGTGCTGATACAGATAAATCCCAACCAAGATCCATGTGAACATTATTGAATTTATTGTTTTCTAACTATCAAATCTCTTTCCTAACTTTTGATATAAAAGTATTTGGTTGAGGACTATAGTTGTAAATATTTTTGAAATTCTGATTGCTTTGAGGTTTTTCAATATATTACACACTTTTAAATGCTATTTCTATTTTGGAATGTCAGTTGTGTTATTTCCCAGTGAAATTGAATTAAATTAACCCTAAGACTGCTGATCTTGTGGTTTTATTTTGATGTACCATCATTGTAGCCCACAACCTAGACACTTAAAAATAATCAGCAATAAAGGCAAGTTCTTATGTTACTTGTGCTTAACCCAAAAAGAAGTGCTAGATAATTTAGCTTAGGGACTGTATGGTATCTCTAAGTGTCTGTGGAATATTGCAATTACAATATTGCTGCATTATAAGCTGAAATGACTATCACTTTATTTCTGAATATTTCTGTTTTAGGTTGTGTACAGTGTATTTAAATCATAATAAAAGTAGTCTAAAAGTGATGTGGGTTTTTGGATGAAAAGTTCTTTCAAATCTAACAGGGTCAGAACATATATTCAATAGAATTTCTCATCATTAGTCTGTTTTTAAGGTAAAGTTTTAAAGCAAGGCCATATTATTTTCTCATAAATTAAAGATAATGACAGGTACTGCCTAAATTCAAAGTTATTTAATTTGATGATTTACAGTAACTTTATTAATTAGTTCAACTTTGAGCTAAAGAATGAATCCTTGATGAAATTAGCATGTCTCACATCTTCATGATCTCAGCTGTAGAAAATGAACAGTTTTTCCAGTTTCCTTTATAGCTAAAATTTACTGAATTCCATAAGTTGATTGCATCTAGCCAGGACTCTTGAAGTCTTGGAAGTCATCAAAATCCTTCTCCATCTCTGAGGCATTCAAGGTCTAATTCTAGTACAGAATTATTAATTAAACAAAAAAGCTAGGTAGAGACTTGATCAAAAGTCCCCTGATGTCGGTGGCTTCCTCTCGCTTTAGTAGGCATTACATTTTGCCTTAGGAGCAGAAAGGCAGCTGGAGTCTAAACCAGTTTACCTAACATTGATTGCTTACATGAAAATTGCTGGTACTTTACTTTGCAGAGTGCGCAGAAATGAAATCAAGCTCAGCATCAAAACAAATGTGTTATTGACATTTTTATTCACGTAAAGGTGGCACTGAGGATATACAAGCTACCCTAATTAGTGTGTTATTGCAACGTCTGCAGAATGACTCTTCCATTTCTTTCCTGTTAGTTTTACCTGCTCATAATTATACTATTGAGGCCCTCAGAGGTGAAGATTTAGGCCTTAAAGCACAGAACAATTCAGTTATTTCATGTTAATGCTAGTCAGAATAAAGGAGTGCACCCATTTCTTCTTTAAAAAAGCCAAAGAGAGGATGCTGTTGATCAGTATATTTTGTGAATTATAAACGTATGATCAAATGTATAGAAAAGCTCTATAGATCTCTGATTCAAGAGGTGACTTATCAGCATCAGAGTCAAGCTGTTTGTTTCCACTTCTCTCACTGATATTATTGGGAAACCTCTTTAAAGTATCTTCCTATTTTTTGTTAAATTGAAGGTGAAATATGCAGACCTCAGTTCCCCAGAAGTCTTAATGTTAACACAAATCCTCTGTATTTGATGTGACAGAATTTGAATAGTCAATGCAATTAATGTCTTTCTGAGCCCTGATTGTCTGGATTTGATTCCAAAAAGCCAGTAAGAGACTGTAAATTTTCTTATGCTCTTGTACACCCACAAAATGGTTTGTTCATTTGCTTTAACTTTACAGTATGTAAAAGAGTTTTATTCAGTAAGTTTTTTGTGTGCCATTTTCTAAAGGATTTTGAAAAGTAAGACAGTTCTTGGTTTTGACAACATTGTCTTCTGAGTAGAACAGGGTTGATATTCGGTAAATACTATCTGCTTAGATTCTATACTTGACTTTATTCCTTTGTGACTCCAAAACAAGATTTGTGAATAGCACTTACTCTGAGATATCAGGCTGTGGTTAGTCTTGGATGGCTGCAAATAGTTTAAAATACTGAAATATACAAATAAATACAGTCGAAGCGTGGGCATATTTTACTGCCCAAGGTACCCATGTTATCTGAGATCTGCAAGCTTTTCATTTTGAAAACTGTCATTAAACTCTGGAATATTCTCTGACAGCTCACATAGCTTTCATATTACATATTTATAGCATGCAGTTAAACCTTTTCTTTGCTCTCAGAACTGGTGGGAGGAATGAAAAATACACATAAACTGGATGAATCCCTGCCAGAGCACAGGGTCAAGCAGAACTAATCTTATATAAGCAAAAAGGTGGGATGCTGCCAATGTTATCAATTAAATCTGTCCTCTACTTTTTTTCTAACTTTTTCATAGAGATATTTATAGTAGACCAGGAGGATACCAACTGAACCTTGCTGCTGTATGCACCTGTGATCATGCTGCTAATTTGATAAAATAACCAAGGATTTTGCAAGCCAAGTTCCAAACTTTGCAAAAGCATAATGATATAAAAATATTATATGGTAAATAATAAAAATATTATATGGTAAATTTGTTTCTATAAGATTACAATAAACTGAAGAAAAAAATTAAATGAGTAGTAACTTATGTAAAGACTGACAGTTCTTAATATGCAGAGTAAATTTAGTGAGAGAATAGTAACAAATCAATATCACAATGTAGCCCTTGAGGATTAATAGTCAATGCTTTCTTTCTGTTCATGGCCTCTTTAGTGAGGCTCCTAATAATAAAGTATAAAAATACAGGTGCCTGCTTTATATTATATCACTGTGCCAGTAGAATTTGTAGAGAGATTACAAACTCATTTTCCAAATTTCAAGGATAAAATACCTATATTTAATTATGATACCTTTTCTCATTATTAACATTAATTAATAATCATTGTCATAATAACATGCCAGTGCTTCAAAGTTAGCAGTTGTTTAAACCTTGAAATTTTGAATTCAAAAGACATTTTTGTTATTTCTGACCATTTTGGCAGGATGTACCAGTCCTTTTCCTTGTAAAAAAAGTTTTCAGATATTCAACTGGATTTTGAGACAAAATAAAATAGGTGCACATATTAAGAAAAATACAGAAAACCAGGACAAACATGCATACTACACATACTAAACAGAGCTGCATTGCTGTTATCTTTTCTACCTGCCTCTTTTTAGCTTTTCTTTATTCTCTCTCACTCAGATGTAAGGTAAAATTTGAGCACAAGATTTTCTCCAATAGAAGTCTGTGGTTAAGCTCTGTATGTCATCGGCACAAATCAAGTGTTGTGATTCTCAGAAGTATTTAATATGCAGTACCTGTCATTTAAATAAACAGTAGGTGATAGGTTCTCAGCAACTTTTAAAATTATTCTACCTATATAGGAGCTTCTGTTCTTGCATTAGGAAATTGTAATACAAATTGTGCTTCCTATTTCTGAACTAGAATTCCTATTTCTGAAATTCCTTTTTCTGAAACGTTTGCCATTTCTATTCTTGAAACCATAGTGTTTGCCTAGATATCCTCTAAGAAAATAGTTGTGAACCTTTTTCCTTTTTTAATCTCCACTCTTTTAACTTCTCCAGTTTCCTTTTTGCCCAAAGTGCTGTGTCTAAGGTCACCTCTTCAGCTACTATTACCATAGCAAATGTCTTGTTTCTCTGTACACTTGTATCTAAGCTCTTATTCTGCCATAAGAGTCAACATAATTTTACTACGAAGTCTTAACTACTTTTTCATAGTATTTCTTTACATATACATTGGAAAACAATTCTTTAGATGTTGATTTTTGCCTTCTCAGATTCACATACCCATTGACTTCTTTCCTATTYCTCAGACTTTTCATGTTCCCTTTTTCTTTCAAATGCTTTTTAATAATTTTGTCAAAGTTTTGTTATGTTGATGCTGACAATGATTATGTCTTTGTGCCTTGTGCACTGAAGCTTATATATGATGTTATAAAGTCCTCAGGGGAAAGACTTTATTTTTCATAGGATTTTGAAATGCTGTGGACATTTAAAATGTTGGTCACAAAGCATAATAAAGCAAAACTTCATTAAACTTTTTTTTTTTTTTGTAAAAACACAAGGCAAAATTTGATAAACATGGAAATTCTCCATGCCTCTACTTTGTTCTCCATATCCATTGAACTCTCACGAATGATTCATTCATACTAACACAAACTTTAATACATAAAAGGAAGATAGAGCACCAAGAATGATATCTGTTCTGAGGACCAGTGAGAAAATTTAATCTTACTTTAAAAATGCAGAATGTGGAAGTCAACATTACCTGTTTTGTATGGAACGAGGTAAAGAATTGCAAGATTTGAGATTCCACCTCTCTGTAGTGCATCTAATACGTGATCTTGGATAAATCATTCTTTTGTCCACCCACATTTTGTCCCTCTTATTTATTTAATTTACAGTAAATTTGGGGCAAGAATTAACTATTGTTAATTTTATGTATATGTGTTCTCAGTACAAGTGTGGACTTGACCTGACCTAGGGATTTTTAATTGTTACTGATGGCAATGATAATTGATAGTAGTATCATCAGAAGTTATAAATTGAAAATGCATTGATTAAATTCAACTCAGATGTTTTAATTTGCTTGTGTCCCATGTCTTCTAATAACTCATGGTCGTCTAAGAATGGTATTCTCCTCTGCAAAGTATCACTGTGGGAATACATCTCTTCCCCATCTCTGCTGAGTCATGCCTCTACTTCAGTAGAGCAAATAGACTGACAAAAATAGGTATGTAAAACACTGGTATATTTTTGGTTTGCATTACTTCTGCTAGTAGCATGAAGTTAGTGGAAGTGCAGAATCAACATAATTATAACTATATTCTCATTCAAAGACTGATTTTTTCTACTAGGTATACTCATGTCACTCTGTTGAAGTTGAGCATATCAGCTGCAGCTAGAAAACAATAGATTTCTTGCTAGCTATTTCAAAAACATGAGGAATAACCCAATGGGAAGGAGAAGTTACGAGCAGTGGGAATCCTTAGAAAACAATGACCCAAATTCTGCAGTACAGAAGGAAAGGAAAAATAAGCCAGAGAACATGGAGGTGAAGCATTGTTTTTTATCTAGCTATATGCCCATTTAAATCTAACATAGTTATCCCTGTTTTCAATATATATAATTACTTTTCTGAGATTTATGTGACTTGCTATCTCATATTCCAGAACAGATGGAAAAATAGATAAATTAGACGATGCTTTGACTATTGACAGTTATGGAAACAGGAAAGTGGAGAGTAGAAGGCTGAGGGCTCGACTCTCCACAGAAATGTGCAAAATTGGAGGTTACCACTGTTAAAGTGCAACACAATGTGCATACAGTGAGTCAGGGAGATCAAGACTGTTGAGATGCAAGCATAGTTAATGTAATGAATACTGTAAAAGAGAAGCATTCAGAACAGTGACATTTTATATTTGGCATAGAAATTGATGGAACAAAACAAACACATTATCCCACTTGTCTATTTTCAAAAGCTCCTCAAGTTAGTACTGTCCTGCTGTTCTGGTAAGCCATGCTCGCATTTCAAAATTTAAACTGTTTTAATTTATGTTACATAAAAACATTTTGTGCTCCTGATTTTTCCATTGCTATGGGTTAGTCTTCAAAACCTCAAAAAAAATCATATTAATTCAAAAAAAGAAAAGACATAATTACTCTTTTCAAAGGAAAAATGCTAAAAAGATATGGAGCTGAAAAATCTGTGATGTTAAAATGCCTTCCAAAATATTCATCACTCTGAAGCCAGGATAACCATCCATTACCTTTGCTATTCCATTCCACAAAATCCTAACAATACCACTTATAAAGGTATTATAAATGTATATTGTCTTCAAAATGTATTTTGAGAGTCTCAATTTTACATACAGCACTAACAAAAGAAAAATAACACACCAATAAAAGTAAATGAAATTATAAGCTACTCATGAAACTGGGTAGCTTTTTCCCAATATACCTAGTTACTTTTCTAAAAGCCTGAGATTTATGAGACTTGCTACCTCATATTCCAGAACAGTTAGAAAAACAGATAAATTAGATGATTCCCTGACAATAGACTATTGACAGTTACGGAAACAGGGAAGTGGAGAGTAGAAGGCTGACGGCTCAACTCTCCATACAAAAATGGAGGTCACCATCATCAAAGTGCAACACAATGTGCATATAGTCAGAGAGATCAAGACTGTTCAGATTAGAGCATGTTACAGTCTCAAAGGACTGCTATCAAATGTCACCCTTCGGCCTTTGGCATCTTTCTGAGATGCAAAAAGTTTATAGAAAATGAAAATGCTGTGAAATTGGAGTTTCTTAGTGTACTGTTTGGTTAAGCTTGCCCAATGATTATTATTGGGCTAGAGTGTACTGTATGTACAGTTTTTCAGTGTGTGAGCACTGAAAAAATAGTATTGCTTGAGTTAGCTTTGATATTCTTTGTTAATCCTTGTTAATAAGTAGTTCTCTGTAGCAGTGACTATGAACAGTTAAGTGACTTGAATTGATAGGTCTTTTGAGTTTGATACCTCCTGTAAGAAAACAGGATTTTTTTTTTTTTAATTACCCACAACATGGAACCCAGGTGCTTAYTCTGCACTTGTTCTGCATGCAAATCTCACTTGGACATCATTGGGATTCTATGGGTGGCTGGAGTTCAGGAGAGATCATCACTGTGAATGAGAAAGTGCAAAGCAGTCTGAGAATTTTCCCTTCAAAAAGAGTAGTTTGTTTCCAGCAAAAAAAAGTCTAAAACTTTCCTGCATTGATTAAGAGAGAGAATGTAAGAGGAGAGAAGAAAATTTTCTTAATTCTTTTTCTATTTTCTTATTCATTTAGGCAATGTAATGAATTAATGTTACCTTGATTCTAATTTGAGATTGTGTTGTGTGCAGGTATGCTTGAGCAGGCTTTTATCCAGTACCTACAATTCCTGGCAGTACCTATACTACCTAAATATACATATTTTTAACTGTGTAACTAGATGTATTGGTAGTACATATTAGCTAGGTCTACAGAGTTAACTTTGACACAATAGAAATGATTCTATCCCTTCCTATATAGCAAAAATTGCCTAAGGACTTGGAATCTGTGGAATCTTATGGAAATTTTAGACTTTGATTTTTTTTAATCTGTTAACATCTTTTATTTTCATGTTCTGTGAAATATTCCAGTGAATAACTGTCTTTGAAGAAAACCCACTGAATTGTAATCAAAACAATTTGCATCAGACACTTGAGATTTAATAGCTGAGCTTATCTAGTTTAAGAACAAAAAGGAACAGTGTGTATTTTATATAAATAACTTAATTTTTAAATTAAATATTCAAAACAAACTATTCCAGAGTTGTTGACTATCTAAAAAATTGTCAGTAGATTTTTGAAGAATAAATGCGTAATTCAAATAATTCAATAATTGAAGAAGATTGTGTTCTGTTTGCAGACAATTTATGAACAGAAAAAGGAGATGAAATAAATCAAATATTATTTTTGAATTATGTGCTCATTATCTTTATTAAAAATTTATTATAATATGAATTACAGAACAGAATTAGGTTTCTTGAACTGTCTTGGGAAGACCATCTTTGTTATGACATATTAGTAGTAAACACTAAGCTTGGTATTTTTAAATTATTCTGTAAATATGAGCCCATAAAAGATATTAGTCTTATTTTAAACCTGCTCAATAGATATTTGTCAGGAAAGTATGAAATAAAATGGAAGAAGGAAAAAGCCTGTAACTGGTAGAATGTTAATGAGTTAGCATTTCTTTTGGAGTAGCATGCAACATTTGGATTAAGTTTGTGCAATGTCAGTATAAGTTTAGACAAGTTTTGTCAAAAGAGTCGAGAGTTAAGGTAATGGTCTTAAACTCATGTTAGTGAATTTCCTAGGTGTTCAGATCTTTGAATTGCTTGTGGTTTTGTGTTTTCCTGTGATCACCTTTTATAGCTCATGCACTGTAGTACTTTATAGTATTTCTTTCTGTTACTGTAACTGAGCTCCATGGATGCTCTTAACATTTTCTTGTTTGTATTCATGTGCCACATGTAGTCTTCTCTTCTTCATGCACAGTACCATGAATCCTAGAGGAAGCACTCCATTCTACAAAAAAAAAAAAAAAATCTGTCAGTGTTCTCTCACGTTATTTGGGAGAATCTTAGCTGGTTTAAAAGTCAGTGACAGTATGTCATTTGGTTTACATCAAACAAAATGGGAAATCATGTTTTGAAGTCGAGATACAACATATCTTTAACTGCTAACTTGCAATAAACTTCGACACTTGACAAATACAATGAGAAAACTACTATAAGCATTATTTTTTCTTTAGTGAGAATGAAAATACATGATTTATCATTTTACAGGTGACTTAGGAGACTGAAAAAGAAAGGTTCTTTTAAAGAAAAAAATTTATCTTGAGAAGGAATATAAACATTCACATTAGCATATTCTGAGGCAGAATTACATATTGGTATTTCTTAACAGTAACATGCTGCTGTTTTAAAACTCATTAGAACAAAATCTTCTTGATGTTAAATTTCTTTTACAGAAGTGCCAGACGTACTTTATTCTTAGACATACTATGACTATTTAATCACAATTTCTATGAGAGAAGACTGTTGTATATCATGATTCTGGCAATTAGGAAGCTTAAATGTATCGTTACATTAAACAGATGCTTTCCGCACTTTCCAACCTGTAGTCTTCTTGAGAAAGGTGTCATAATTAATTGCCTTGTTAACTGTTTTGAGAGGAAAAAAATAAGAATCTGAGAATTGGTAAAACTATAAATAGTCAAACTTTTCTAAGGGAGAGGAGAAGACTAAGGCATTTCAGTGTAAACTGCTTTATATAGCTCAATAGGCTAGTCTAATGAAAATCTTGAAGAGCTAAGCATCTTGACAAAATGATAAATAGTCCCTTTTATCAAGGAAAAAATGCTGTAAATAAGTTTTTCTAATGCTTTTATTTTATGATATTAGATTAATTTTTCATTGTTTTATTTCACTACATTACCTTTAACTAGGACACTCAGTATTCCTTACAGTTTATGTAGTGTTTCAGTTCTTTTGGAAGCTAATGCCTTCCCATAACAATGTTTGGTCCCTTTCCACAGTTTTTTTCTACCTTAACCTGTCTGATACCTAGGTAAAGTAACTCAGCTAAAGTGAAGGGACTTGATTCAAGATTTACATTAATGTAAATGGGAATGAATTTCAGCTCTCAGCATTCTCGGTCAGCCTCACTTTCTCCCTTCCCTCTTGAAGACTGGTCATGCATTTGTCAAACAGTTATTAGTTCATTATGCATTTCAGGGAAAAAAAAAAAAAAAAGAAATAATGTCCTTTTAATTTACTACTTTCACATGAGACATTTGCCACTGAAGGCCACCAAGACAGTGAGCTGAAGAATTTCACTATGCCTGTGTGAACTAAGCAATTATTAGCTTCAGGCTTGACTTGCTGTCTCATAATTTTGACTGTGCCTGGTATCATTTCCTCATAAGACTATCTACACATAAACAGAGGGAAGTGTGATGGAGGACCATGAGATTTGAATATGAATTATCTCTTTGTTGTGTATTGTATCTTATGCATAAATTCATGGCTTTACCGTTTGCAAGTTATCAGAAGACAAAAACATTTCATGGCTGAAAATTGTTCTCATTATTCCATTTCTTAAATTATTTTTCTCCACTATGGCTTTTAATTCAATATATTTTGTTTTAATTCATTTCTAAATTTGCTTTTTATTGAATAAATTGTATCAGGATTTTAATAGAGGATGCCCCTTGCTTGGTATTAAGTTCCTGTGCATATGGGTAATGATCACAGACCTACTGTAATCTAGAGTTGCCTTTTCCAAGGCGCATACAGTGTTTTAACTCTGGGACTCTACTGATGCTTACTAAGATTTCTGAAACTGTACCTCTGAGAGACTCCTTATTTCAAATCCCAGGATCCTGAGTTAGCTGCACATCAAAGCTGTTACAACTAAGGTCAGTTTGTGGGATTTGACACAACAAATAGGACAGTGAGCATGTATTCATTGCACGGATTTTGTCTATTTGCTGCAATGTGGCTAAGCAACCAAACTCATAGAACTGCCATGTACAATAAATATTAGGTCTGACCTCTTGGCAAAGATCAAGTGTGAAATCACTTTAATATCAGATGCATTACCTTCCAGGGGACTATGTTCTACCCTTGCAAGGGAATGGACTCAGTAATCTGACAGTTTGTTACCTTTACCAGCTACTACTAGGCAGAGAGCAGCTATATAGGGAAGGTCCAGGAAGCTGGAAATGGACACTAAGTGCTCCCTATTTTACTTAGAAATCTGTTTCTCCTAGCTTAATAAAAGGGAGATGTTCTGTTATGGAAATAAAAATCCTTTTTCAGTTGCTTAAGCAGAGAAGTACACTGACAGAATTAGCGACAAGTTCAGAGCTGAAGAATATATGTCTACAGTTCTGGAGTGTAGATCAAGATCTTTTCAAAAAGATGTAGAAGTGATTGGTAGAGGATGTAGATTGGTTTTCTTTGTCATGAATATCTCTGCCGATGCTCCTCTTGCAACAGCAGTAGGCTCATGAAGAAGCAGTATAAACAA
The DNA here is from genome assembly GCF_003343005.1 of Rhea americana. Classification (NCBI taxonomy): domain Eukaryota; kingdom Metazoa; phylum Chordata; class Aves; order Rheiformes; family Rheidae; genus Rhea; species Rhea americana. The sequence goes on along the minus strand of NW_028186701.1, from coordinate 108,584 downwards.
GGAGTGGAGGAGAGAGAGAGGAGGAAGTTTTTGCTGCCAGCTTTCATTTGAGGGTGTTACCACTTGAGATGAAGAATAGATGTAAATACATATCATTGTAGTTAAAAACCTGAATGTCTAAAAAGAAGGAAACTAGTCATTTTTAACCTACCAGATGGTTTTTAGAAAAAGAGATGTGACAAGCATACACGGCCTAATGATACTGCTTCATGCATGTCTATTCTCACACAAAATTTTGCTCCCATTCTGAAGCTTTTCTGCAGTTGGTTAGAGCAACTGAAGCTATTGGTCAGGTATAATTGAGCAACAGAAGCTATTGTGTGCTTGAGCACCTCAGGCTGCTTCAGAAGCTGGATTTTCGTATACTAAGTGTCCCTGTGCACTCTGCTCTGAAGATCCTGCAGACTGGGCAGAGACGCTCATAAAGCTTGCAGATAGGATGAACTCAGGAGGAAGACAATAATCGTCTCTCTCTTTTTTTCTTTCCTTTTTTTTTTTTTTTTTTTTTTTTGTGTGTGTGTGTCTGACTCAAGGCTTTGTACTAATTTTCTCCAACAGGACTTAGATGATGTGTTTTCACCATCAAATAATTTGGCTATGATTCCCGCCAGTGTCTTTCCTTCAGCAACACACTGCCTGAGTGTTTGCTCATTCTCAGGTGCTATTTTGGCACAGATCAATTAGTTCCTTCCAAAATAGCGTTAATGTGCGGTTCATGTCAGAAATATTTTACTACAGGTCATTTGACTCCACCTGCCATATGTAGGCCTCCAACATTATCACAGCATGCCTCAGACATGACTACTCATTCACATACTTGTTATGGGCAACATGAATCTTCAGCATAAATCTATAAATATCCCTCTGACCAGATGAGACACAGGAGGAGTTTTGAATGGAGGAAAAAATATACACTGTTGAAATAATCATGCCTAAGGGTCAGAGGACATGGGACAAACACTGTACAGTGTCAATGTGGCTAGACATGAGCATTGCAAATGTAAGCTGCTCTACGTCACTTGGCAAGGAAACCTTTCATTGGGCAGCAGTGCAAGCGAGGCTGAACTTTTTGTTTCCTGGGAATAAGTGCCTGCTGGGACTATTTTTAAAATGCGGCTGCTGAAGGGATGAAAAAAGATTCTTTCCACTAAGCTTTCTTAGCTATATGGTCACCCTGTTATAGTGGGCACCTCCACATGGATGATGTCATAGGCTGGTGGCAAGGATTTCAACTGAAAAATGAGAGCTGGGGGTAGAAAAAAGCTATAACATGAGATTCCCATTTCCTGGATGAGTATCCTTTTGTGTAATAGCCTAGATGTTACCCCACATATTTAAATGAACATATTTTTTGGCTGCCGTTTTGTGCTGTATTCATTGCTGTTGCTATGCATTTGACTTGCCTAAAGTACACATGAAGTTTAGTCCTTTTGTTCACAATGGAGCTTAGACTCCCATTCACAATGGAGCCTGTGTGTTTTGCAGAGGTACTTTTGCCTGGAGCCTAAGTTCTGCTCTTTCATATTCCCAGTGAATCTACATTTAGGACCAAAAGGTAGGTCCTGAACGAATCCAAGACATTTTATTCTTGCAGCCACTGTTCGGTCAGTTCGGAAATTGTGTGATCTGGACATGAAGTGATGGAGCAGAAAGTTGTAATTTGACACCCAAATAACAACAAATCCCACTGCTGATTCAGGCTCTCTGCATTATGCCTTAAATCTCTTTAGATCTGGAGATCAGGTCTCCATGAAGAAACATACAAATACAGCCCCAAAGTCATTCCATTTTTTGGAACTTAAATGAATGGAAAGGAGACTAGATTTTTTTTTTTTTTGAATTTGAATTTGCAGGAAGTATGGATGTCAGTAGAATGAAGGAAAGGCCCTTTCTTTCTCTTCTCACCCATTCTAGGATTGTAGGGAGTGATAGGAATGTCACTGCTGTTACACCTCCTGCCTCCTGTCACACCATAGAGTCCTGGGAACAAAAGACCCCTTTTCCCAGCCCCTGGAGGAGAAGCAGGCTGTTCTCAGTGGTTTAAGTATGGTTCTGTCCCAGTGACCTGTTGGGTTTGTATTAATCTTCCCCAGGCTTCTCCTGGGCAATATGAACCTACATAGCCCTGGAAAGGGTCAATGACTAATAGCCCTAACCAAACATTTAGCTGTTAACATCTGCAACCTGCTGCCAAGCATGAGAAAAAAATGTATGTTGTCTGCTCATTTATTCTATTTGGTTGTGCCAATGGTGTGAAATTATGCTCATGGTCATCCAATCAATATATAATATCTTATGTAGTGGTTTTGTAAGTTATTCCAAATGAAAACTCCAGCAGCCAATTAGGTTACTGGATGTCTGTATGCTATTTACCATTAAAATAACAGCAATATAAGTTAATGCAGTTAGAAAATTTTTATTCATAAAAGCACAGCATACTTTTTATAAATTTCAGCCCTCGATATACTTTTCTTTGGCACGTGTGTAGTAGCAGGAGACCGTGATCCTGTGACTTTTTCCACTGGCACTCTTTCATAAACAAGACTTATACCAGCTAATATTTTTCTTTAATAATTTGTGGTCAGGCACAGTGCTTGTCATATCTGTGATCCAACTAGGTATGGAAGCAATTAAACATGATTGTCTCCATTTCTAAGTAATGGTACAACCATGGTACCTGAGACTCCAACAAGTAGAGTGGTGGGTTTAGTTTGTCTTTTTTTAAAAAAATATTGTTATTATCAATCACTGAATGAGCACAATATGATATATATTTCCTTCTTAAGTAGAAGGAGACACTATCTCTAAAGTGCATGGGAAATAAGCCTCACAGATCAGTGGAAAAACTGGAGCACAGCAGAGCTTCTTTTACAGAGTAAAACAAGTGAGAAATTTTGCATAGTATTAGCTGAGTCTTTTCAAATTATTTTCTGAAACTGATTTCATATTTAGAAAACACAGATATTTTCTTAAAAAAAAGTTCTTTTTTCATAAAMCCCCCAAAGCAAAGAAAAATATCAATATAAATCAATTAAAAATATCAAGTCAATATCGGTATAAGCCAATTCTGGAGAAAAAGAGATATCATTAAAAAATATACAGTGAAATGCCAATTTCATATTGAGTCCTTGAAAAGGAAAGGAAAACATTTTTCCTAAAATACTTTATGAAAACTTTCCTGGCAGAATAATGTCAGCTAGATCTCAAAAACACATTGATACTTACAGTTTAAAAACTAGTGCTGAAAACTTGGCCTCCATGAAGACCCATAGTTTGCTACTGATTTAGATACGATTTCTTCACTCAGAATAGACTTTTCATCCAATAACTGAGACTGACTTCTGAAATGAACTGGAAACTGTAGAAGAATTGCTAGTATTACTGTTCCATTCTTGTTTAATGGGTACTACTTCTGAAGCAATTTCTCTCTGGAATTGGAACTATTTTACTGAATTCTGCGTATTCAAAGGCATGTGCACCTGCTATAGGTAGTCTTTTGAACTCCTGAGTTAGACAAAATTTTTACCATATTATTTTTTTTACTTTTTTCTTGTGCCGGTCCAATCTTAGATTTAGTACAGACTTGAAAAAATGTGCTAATAACCTGAATTCTTCTCATAGGACCCACAAACATACTAGCAAGCAATCACATATACAGATGCCAATATTTTAGCGTTTTCAAGAGGGAAGGAAGCCCAGGAAAATCTCTGTGTTATGTTCTATGTTTTGTTYTTTGTGTTTACATTAAAATTCAGTAAAAATATATTCAAAAAAATGTTAATGCTGCCTATTCATTCTGCACTCAGTTTATAAGCACTATTTTCTTGAGCAAACTCCAACTGCTAAACAACTGGTTTATTGACTTTAAAAAGGCTTTGTTCAGTTTAATCCATACTGTATGTCCTGGATGAGCCTGTTTTTTACTAGCTGTAAAAATAAATAGAGGATACAAGGAAATAATAATAATTACAAAAAGCCATAGGCTAGAGCCAATGATAATACAGTAATAATAATACAGCATGTGAACAAAGGATTCTTACATCACAGCTCACTTTGTGGTCTTTTATTTTATTAAAYGCAATTTGAAGAGAGACTGTCTCATGAATAGTATAACATTTTCTGTTTACACAATTTGCAGTTAGAAAAAATGAAAGTCTCTGGCTTGTCCTGTTTGGCTACAATGGGAATGTTCTTGCTTAATGCAAAGATCACGTTTTGAAGATGGAGGCCTCAGCTGATATTACTGCTTCCAGTCAAATTACAGCAATTTTGGCTGTAATTAACAAAATGACACAAAAATAAGAAAGACTCCTATTGATTTTTGGAGGCTTTTTTTCCAGATGAATCTGGATCGGGTTGTGGCTGAAAATATTATGAAGGCTTATTGTTTTAATACAGATTATTATTCATAACCTACAAATTGTTTGCCAAAAATATGACCGAACAATAAAATACAGATGCTTGATTATCAGCAACAGTTCTTTGGAAAATAAATAATAATAAAAAATCAGAATGCACAAATATGCTATTAAGTCATTTTTATGCTTCCTCTGAAATTAATACCAGCATGCAGGCTCTGTCAGGATGAGGTTCCCATTTACAGCACCAACTGTTTGATAGCATCACAACTATTTTCAACTCTAAGCTATTTGGAAACATCAAATCTACTTTGTTAGAATTTAGTCATGCTTCATTTAAAAGTTAAAAGCAAATCCTAGGAGGAGGGAGGTTCTTTACTAAGAACTCCTTTAATAAGCACTGTGGTTAGACTAGGGATATTTAAATGCTYGTTTCTAAGCCTTTTTTAGGTCTTGCTAACCTTTTATTTTAAGCAGAGGGTAATGTGGTGCAGCACTTTAGTAAGAATTAGACTTTTTTGCTACCCAAGCAGCATGTTGACATTGGG